>NW_027551567.1:10053460-10080119 GCF_008692635.1 Crocuta crocuta
CCCAGGGGCCCTGGTCCCCGCCCCTACTTTGGTCCTGCGTTCAAACTTCCCGCACCCGGGCAGTCCCGACTGGCGCCCGCCCCGCAATCTTCGCAGCAGCCAGGCACCCACTCTAAGACGGCGAGACTCTGAAGAAGCCCCGCGGGGAGTTTGATCGGCGGAAAGAAGGCAAGGAGGCGGGACGCCGCGACGGAGCTGGGGGGGGCCGGGGCGGGTTGGGGGGGTGGGCTTTGGCGTGGGCGTGGAGATTGGGGAGTTGGGGGTGCGAAGTGAGGCTGGGACTGGAGCGTGGAGGGCTGGCCTTTCGTGGACGGAGGCCTGCGAGTTAGGGCGGGGAGGATGAAAGGATTAGGGATGCGCAGGGTTTGGGGGCGCGGGTAGAACGGAGTCCTAGGAAAAGATGTGAAGAGCTGGAAATGGGCCTGGAGGATGGGAGGATTACCAACAGGTGGGGGATTGGGAAGTTGGGAGGAGACGGAGCTGGGGAAAGGTTGGTTATTTGTTGGAATCAGGAAGAGGAGGAAGGGAGCTCATTGCAAGAGGGTCTAGAGAAGGGGTTAGGAAACCCTTGGAGGCCTGTGGCGACTGAAGATGGGAAAGGAGGCCTTGAGGCTTTCGGTATCTCTGGGGTAACAAATTCGAGATTAAGACTATGGTTGGAGTGGAAAGACCCATTCATTTGTCCGGCCTGTGAAATTGTTAACATGGCCTTCAGGATGAGAGGAGAAAAGATGCTTGGCAAAAAATGCGCCTACTGGGCATAGATGAGTGAGAGTGCCAAGGTACTTGGTGTTTTATGTTGGCAGGACCAAAGGGTACCTTCAGCAGTGGTGAAGATCATGGGTCCTGAGTTTAAACATCTCTCATACACTTTGTGACCTTGGATGAATTACTGGCATCAATTAGTAACGAATTACTGGCTAGTAAGAGATTACTAGGGGCATATATATTTTTTCTATTTGGGAATGGGAGTGGTAGGTATTATGAGGATTAATTTATTGAGATGTTCCTACTTATACTTAGGTAAATGAAAAAAGTGGGTGGTTCTGTTAAAGTGGATTTCTCTTTGGAATTTGGTTTGTGTGAACAATTCGATGGGCTGCATTTACTGGAGATTTTCTTAATCTTTTCCTTTGTTGACCCTCCTCTGAAAGTCTGAAGAAAGTTTTGGCCCCCCTCCCTAGGAAAATACACTTGGGCACATACATGTTATGCCCGTCCTTTACCTTCAGGTTAAGAACTTCGATTAGATATATCTTTGAGATCAAAAGTCATCCTTTAAATTGTTGTTATTATTATTATTGTTTTGGTGTAGGGGGCTACATATGGTTTGGAAAAAAGGGTACAGTTCTGGAGAGAGTTTACTTTCTTTAGCATGTTGTTATTTTAATCCATATTTTTTTCCAGTTACAGTTCCACACTTGTATATTACTATTCTATTTCACTTTGGGCTTTGTTGCATGTTGACGTATATGTTTATCCAAACTCACAGTGGGAAATAAGTTTGTTTTGAGATTCTGAATTGACAAAGCATCATTTCAAATACCAAAAAGTACTCGGTGACTTTGGAAAAGAGATTTTTCTTATTTTGTCAGTCATGTATTTTCCTTTCTTTTTTTTTTTTTTTTTTAAATTTTTAATGTTTTATTTATTTCTGAGAGAGAGCGCGCAGCATGAGCATGGGAGGGTCAGAGAGAGAGGGAGACACAGAATTGGAAGCAGGCTGCAGGCTCTGAGATAGCTGTCAGCACAGAGCCCGACGCAGAGCTTGAACCCACCAAGCATGAGATCATGACCTGAGCTGAAGTCGGAGGCTTAGCTGACTGAGCCACCCAGGCGTTCCTCTTTCTTTTTTTTTCTTAAGTTTATTTATTCATTTTGAGAGAGACAGAAATGGTGTAATTGGGGGAGGGGCAAAGAGAGGGGGAGAGAGAATCCCAACCGTACTCGTCGCTGTCTCTGCAGAGCCCAGCCCCATGCAGAGCTGAATCTCACCAACTGAAAGATCATGACCTGAGCTGAAATCAAGAGTTAACACGCTTAACCAGCTGAGCCACCCAAGCGCCCCAGAGTCACATCTTTTCTGTGAAACAATCATGGAACAGTGTAACACACAGAAGTCTATTAGAAGATGCTGTTCTCTTGGGGCACCTGGGTGGCTCAGTCATTTAAGCATCCCACTCTTGATTTCTGCTCAGGTCACAATCCCAGGGTCGTGAGATCTGGTCCCTGGTCTGTCTCTTCACTGAGCGTGGAATCTGCTTGGGATTCTCTCTCCCTCTGCCCCTCCCTGGCACACACACATGTGTGCGCGCGCTCTCTCTCTCTCTCTCTCAAATTAAAAAAAAAAAAATGAAAAAGAAGATGCTCTTCTCGCACCTGGTTTTTCTCCTGCATGTTAGTACTCGTTTTCTTTGTGGAGTGCTCCTCCTCTGCTCATCATTTAATTATTGTGTTTCCTCATAAGTTAGTCTGCTTTCTCTTCACTCTGTGTTCTTTTTTTGGCTGACTTCATCCTCAGGCTTCTGGTAGTCTTGGCTTCTACCGTCTATATTTTATGAATATACTCTCAATTTTTATCTCTATCCTGGAACTCTTGAATTAACTCTAAATTTGTATAGCTAATTTTTGATATTTCCACATAGATTTCCCATAGGCATTCTGAACTCAGTCTGTCTGATATTAAACCATCACCTTTCCCCACCAAACCTATCCTATTGAGTGGTACCATATTTATCCAATTTTGTAATTCCAACTTTGGAATTCATTTAGGTGGTTCTTTTTTTCTCATAGTCCACATACAATCTGTCACCTAGTCCAGTTTGTTTTACTTGATAAACATTTCTTAATTCTGTACTTTACATCTCTAATTACCCACGTTAGTTCAAACCACTATCATTTGTCTCCTGATTTCAAGAACAGCTGGTCTTTTGCCTTCAGCCTTACTGGCCTCCAATTCTTGGGTTGGAGATGGATCTTTGTAAATGTCAGATCTGGTCATTTTAATCCTAGAAGATCTTTTGTTTCCAACCAACTTCTTTGTGTGATATAAAGGTCCTTCTTGTTATGGTCTCTTTGACTTGGTATTGTTTCATTTAGTACTTAGTCACTACCCCCCAGCCAATGCAGTCATTCTAAACCAGCATTGTCTAAAAGAAATATAATGTGAACCATATACAGAAGTTAACATTTTTTCCAGGAGCCACAGTAAAATACAAACAGTGTGAAATTTTAGTAGTATATCTTATTTAACCCAATAAATTCAAAATACTATTTTAACATATGATTAATATTTAACAATATTATTAAGGAGATATTTTATGTCCTTTTTTATGGACTAAGTTTTCAAAATTCCATGTGTATTTTACACTTACAGCATATCTCAATTCTGACTACTAGCTAGATCAGAAGCCACTATATTGGATAGCACATTGTATACTATTTGCAGTTTGATGGTATGCCACACTTACCTAATGCCTTTTACTTTTGCACATTCTGCTTCCTCTTACTGAAATTGGGTCTTCTCTCACTAACTGCTTTCTTTTATTAACCTCATCTACCATTACCCAACTCCCACCCTGCCTCCCCCCCCATAACAACCCACAAATACACATCGTGTGCATAACCTCTGCTAATACCGAAAGATTTAATTTAGGCCTTATCTCCTTTGGAATTCTCCCCAAACTCCCTCTGTCCTCTAATCTTAGTTGTTTCTTCTTCTTTTTTTAATTTGAGAGAGAGAGAGCCCCCGTTAGCAGGGGGAGGAGCAGAGAGAGGGAAGAGAGAATTCCAGGTAGGCACTGTGCTGTGAGCATGGAGCCCAGAGTTCGACACAGGGCTTCATCTCACTAACCAAGAGACTATGACCTGAGCTGAAATCCAGAGTTGGATGCTTAAGCGGCTGAGCCACCCAGGCGCCCCTGTCCTCTAATCTTAGCTATAAGTTTACTTAGCCTGCTTTACTTTTTTTGTCATTAGTACTCATACTCTTGTATTATCTTTTTCTTCTTGTGTTGGAGTTTCTTAATAGTAGGCTATCAGTTGTATTTACTTAATCTTGTATCTCCATTCATAGTATTGTGGCTGGCACAGTAGGTGTTCAGTAAATGCTTTATGCATGAATGAATAAATATTCTGTGATGGTTTCATTTGACCGACCAGTCTTTGGGAATGCATATTGTAGTTAAGATGCTTTAATTTGACCCACTGTTTCAAAATGCTGTTTAAATGAAGCTGATTATGCCTTAAATATATACTGTGTAATGAAGCTGATTATGCCTTAAATATATACTGTGTAATGTATACTGTGATCTGACCTAGAGTCTAGAAAACCATACTTAAAATCTAAACGTAGTTTGATTTTAAAGCAAGAATAGGTGTTGTGTGGGGGTGCCTGGGTGGCGCAGTCAGTTAAGCATCTGACTTCAGCTCAGGTCATGATCTCATGGTCTCTGAGTTCTAGCCCTGTGTAGGGCTCTGTGCTGACAGCTCAGAGCCTGGAGCTGCTTCAGATTCTGTCTCCGTCTCTTTCTGCCCCTCTCCCACTCACACTCTGTCTCTCTCTCAAAAATAAATTAACATTAAAAAAAGTAGGTGTTGTGTTAATAAAGGTAGGATAAAGAAATGCTGAGGGGATATCCTGGAAAATATAGGTAGAAGAGTAGAAAAACTACTTGGTTTTATCTGTTTCTAATAATTTTTTCTCCTTTATTTATAAGAGAGAAGTAGTTGCCGTTTTAGATGCAACAATATTGTTTTTACCTTTGTCTCATCTTCAGTTATTTCTATTCCTTTTTGAGGAGAGAGATCTTATTTATATCTTTCTCTCTTAGTTTATTTTTATTTTACTCATCTAAATGCCTGTTTTTTGAGCTCTTTTTATTTTACTCATCTAGTTGCCTGTTTTTTGAGCTCTTTTGTTGGCAGCAGAGGTAGCCGGGCACCAATGTTTTATACAAAGAAGGCTGAACATGGGAAAATGACAGGAAATTAACAGTTCTTTGATTTTATATAGTTTTTTTTTTCCTTTAAGAACTTTTCTTAAAGTCACATGAATCAGATAATCATGATATTCCATATATAATAGTAGACTCTCTAGCTTAGGTCTATTTTTTGATTCATTTGAAACTTCATATAAGGAGGCATTCTGGTAGTGAATGGACTGATGGTCATCTTTTTCTGACCTGTTATGTGTGACCTATACTATTTGGGACTTTTTTAGAAATAAGTTTATTTTTTGATGATAAATGACACGTTAGATTTTCTAGTTTTCTAGCATTGCCATAGTAGCACTCCTGGCCATTTTTAGAAAATAAACAATTCTTAGGAATTGAAATTAGGCAAGATTTGTAGTTTTTCTTTTTTGCTTTTGTCTAGTTACCCTTATATAGATAGGGAAAGCAAATGAACAACTGTTAATTCATTCTCAGTCAGAAAGAGTTAATTTAAATTAGCTGAAGAACTGTACGTGAAATATAAATCTTCAATGTTCTGTTAATCTAGGTAACTTTTCTCTTTCAAGAGAAAAGTTTGGATGTGGGATGTGAGGTTAAGAAGGAATCCATGATCCTTGGATTTGTGACATAAAATTTAGTAGATAGAGGTGTCATTTAATGAAATTAGAAAAGTAGGAAAGAGTGGGTGTAGGAAGAGGCCAAATCAAGGTTTTGGTTTTGGATATGTAAGTTTGAAATTATTTTTAGATACCCAGGTGGAGTTGTCAAATACATAGGGTGGAGATGTGAATCTCGAAGTCAGAGTAAATGAAGTCTAAATGAGATCACCTAAGGAGAGAGTGTAAAGAAAAGAAGGCCAGTATGTGGTGCCTTGGGTTTTCCAACATTTAGAGATGAGGGGGCAGATTCAACAAAAGAGACTGAGAAGAGATAGTAAGAAAACCAGGAAAGCAGTTGGCTGTGGGAGCTAAGAAAGAAAAGAGACTTTTGGGAAGGAGGGAGATGGTTATATGTTTCAAGTACTGCTGTAAGGTCAAGGATGAACAGGACGGAAAATTGGCTAC
This sequence comes from Crocuta crocuta, assembly GCF_008692635.1. NCBI lineage: Eukaryota > Metazoa > Chordata > Mammalia > Carnivora > Hyaenidae > Crocuta > Crocuta crocuta. The sequence goes on from NW_027551567.1 coordinate 10,059,480, forward strand.
TGGATTTAGCCAAGATGAAAGTCACTGTCTGTTTTGACAAAAGCAATTTCAGTGGAATAGTGGAGGTGAAAACCTGACTAGTGTCGATTCACCTTCTGGTTGGGAAAGTGGAGATAACATTCTAGATTCTAGATTATTAGTCCAAAGAGATTTACTGAAAAATTAGAGTAGAACAATTGCATCATAGATGCATTAGAATGTGGAGGTAACAAGAGCTTTATTAAAGCCTCTGTTGATAGGAATGGTCCTATACAGAGTGTAGAGTAGCAGGGGCAGTATCCTTGAGATAGAGAAGTATGGGAAGGGAGATAGGTGAAAGGCTTAGCTCTGAAAAGGAGCAGAAATACATCTTTAGTTTTAGTGGTGGGAGGGCAGCAGTATGGGATAGATGCTGATGGAGGTGACTTCAGAGGTGAGGTAGTTCTAATCTGATTGTACCAAATGGATTACTCATCTGAGGGAAAGCTGTACAGTCATACTTCTTTTTATTGCACACTGATTTATTGTGCTTTGCATATACTACTTTTTTTTTATGATTTAAAGATTTGTGGCAACCTTGCATTGAGCAAGTCTACTGGCAGCATTATTCCAATATTATTTGCTCACTTTCTGTCCATCTCATATTTTCTTAATTCTCACAGTATTTCAGATTTTTTCATTTTTACTGTATTTGTTATGATGATCTCTGATTAGTTATCTTTGATGTTACTACTCTAATTGTTTTGGGGTACCATGAACTGCACCCATGCAAGATTGGGTTTAATTGATTAATGTGTGTATTCTGACTGCTCCACCAGCCAGCCGTTCCCCCATCTCTCTTTCCCCGTCCTTGGTCCTTTCTATTCCCTGACACAGCAAGATTGAAATAGGCTTGTTAATAACTCTATAATGGCCTGTGAGTGTCCCAGTGAAAAGAAGAGTCAGATGTCTCTCACATTAAATCAATAGCTAGAAATGAGTTAAGCCTAATGAGGAAGGCATGTCAAAAGCCAAGATAGGCCAAAAGGTAGGTCTCATGTATCAAACAACCAAGTTGCAAGTGCAAAGGAAAAGTTCTTCAAGGAAATCAGAAGTGGTACTGCAGTGAACACATGAAAAGAAAGTGAAACAGCCTTATTGCTGATATGGAGAAAGTTTTGGTGGTCTGGGTAAAAGATCAAACCAGCCATAACAATCTTGTAAGCCAAAACCTATTCCAGAGTAAAGCCCTACTCTTTTCAGTTCTGTGAAGGCTGAGAGAGTTGAGAAAGCTGGGGGGAAAAAAAGTTTGAAGCTATAAGAAGTTGACTCATGAGGTTTATGGAAAGAAACCATCTCCCTAACATCAAGCGCAAGGTTAAGTAGTAAGTGGTGATGTAGAAGCTACAGCAAACTTGCTGTACTGGATCTGAGATCCAGTAGATCTCAGATAATAAAGATAGTGGCTTTACTAAACAACAGATTTTCAGTGTAGACAAAACACCCTTCTATAGGAAGAAGATGCCATCTAGGACTTTCATAACTAGAACGGAGAAGTCAGTGTCTGTCTTCAAAGCTTTAGAGGATTCTCTTGGTACTGGCTAATGCAACTAACGACACTTTAAGTTGAACCAGTTTATTTGCCATTCTTAAAATTCTAGGGCCCTTGAGTATTATGCTAAATCTACTCTGCCTGTCCTCTATAAATGGAACAACAAAGCCTTGATGATAGTGTATCTGTTTACAACATGGCTTACTAAATATTTTAAGCCTACCATTGAGGCCTACTGCTCAAGAAAAAAGACTCCTTTCAAAATATTACTGCTTGTTGACAATACACCTGGTCACCCAAGAGCTCTGATAGGGATAGACAGATTCATGTTGTTTTCATGCCTGCTAATACAGTGTCCATTCTGTCCCCATGGATCAAGGAGTAATTTCGACACTCAAATCTTACTTTAAAAATACATGTTGTAAGACTGTAGCTGCCATGCATTGTGATTCCTCTGATGGATCTGGGCAAAGTACATCGAAAACCTGGAAAGGATTCACCATTCTAGATGCCATGAAGAACATTTATTTGTGGTCTATATATTAACATTAATGGAAGTTTTAAACAAGCTGATTTCAACTCTCATGAATGACTTCAAGGGGGTCAAGACTTCATTGGAGGAAGTCATTGCAGGTGTGGTGGAAATAGCAAGAGAACTAGAATTAGAAGTGGAGCCTGAAGATGTGACTGTATTACTGAAATCTCATGATTAAACTTGAACAGAAGAGGAGTTGCTTCTTATGGATAAAGAATGGTTTCTTGAGGTAGAATCTCCTCCAGGTAAAGATGCTGTGAAGATTGTTGAAATGATAACAGAGGATTTAGAATATTATATAAACTTAGTTGACAAAGTAGTGGCAGGGTTTGAGAGGATTAACCCCAATGTTGAAAGAAGTTCTATGAGTAAAATGCTGTCAAACAGCATTGTATGCTGCAGAAAAATCATTCATGAAAGAGTCAATCAGTGAGACAGACTTTATTGTCTTATTTTAAGAAATTACCACAGCTACCCAACCCTTCAGCAACTACCACCCTGATCAGTCAGCATGCATCAACATTATGGCCAGACTCTCCACCAGCAAAAAGATTATGGCTCCTTGAGCGTTCCAATGATAATTACCTTTTTTTTTTTTAGCAATGAAACATTTTTAAATTAAGGTATGTACATTTTTTAAAAAACATAATGCTCTTGCAGTATAGTTTAAACATTTATATGCATCAGGAAACCAAAAGAATTCATTTGACTATTTTTGTTGCAGTCTTCACTTTATTGAAATATTTGTTTTATTGTGGTGGTCTGGAACTAAACCTGCAATATATCTGAGGTGTGCTTGTGATCCTTTTCAAAGTTTATTATCTTAACTCTGTGACCTTAGAAAAATTATAATCTTGGGTAACCCAGTTTGTTTTTCTGGGGGTTTTCTTAATCTGTTCGAAGAAAGGAGTGATTCCCTGGTTTCCTTCTAGTGCTAAATTGGCATGTAATCTCATTAAGCTAGAGTATTTATTTTTATTTGCTTATACTTTTTTTTTTTACTGAAGTACAATTGACACACAGTGTTACATTAGTTTTAAGTATACAGCATAGCAACTCTATAGGTTATGCTATGCTTACTACAAGTGAAGTTACTGTCTGTCACCATACAATGCCATGACAATACCATTGACTAGATTTTGTATGCTGTCCCTTTCAACCCATGATTTATTCACTCTATAACTGGAATCCTGTACCTCTGGTTCCCCTTTACCCATTTTGCCCATCTCAGACACCCCACCCCTAGCCCCAGTAACCACCAGTTTATGGGTCTCTTTCTGCTTTTTAAAAATTGGTTCATTTGTTTTATTTTTTCAGATTCCACATATAAGTGAAATCATATGGTGTTTGTCTTTCTCTACTTGATTTATTTCACTTAGCATAATATCCTCAGGGTCCATCTATGTTGTCAGAAATGGCAAGATCTCATTCTTTTTTATGACTGGGTAATACTTCATTGTATATATACCACATCCTCTTTATCCATTCGTCTGTGGATGGATACTTGGGTTGTTTCCATATCTTGGCTACTGTAAATAATGCTGCAGTTAACGTAAGGGTGCATATATGTTTTTAAATGAGTGTTTTTGTTTTCTTTTGGTAAATACCCAGTAGTGGAATATCTGGATTATGTGGTATTTCTATTTTTAATTTTTGAAGACTCTCCATACTGTTTTCCTCTGTGGCTGTACCAGTTTACATTCCTGCCAACAGTGCATGAGGGTTCTCTTTCTCCACATCTTTGCCGGCACTTGTAATTTTTTCTTCTTTGATACTAGCCATTCTGACTGTGAGGTGATACCTTATTGGGGTTTTGATTTGCATTTCCCTGATGATTAGTGATATTGAGCATCTTTTTTTGTGTCTATTGGCCATCTGTCTTCGTTGGAAAAATTTCTATTCAGGTTCTTTGACTATATTTTAATTGGATTGTTTGGTTTTGGTGTTGGGTTGTATAAGTTATTTATATATTTTGGATATTAACCCCATAACAGGTGTACTGGGTTGCTTTTTTATTTATGGTTTCCTTTGCTGTGCAAAAGTTTTTATTTTGATGTAGTCCCAGTTAGTTTACTTTTGCTTTTTGTTTCACTTTCCTGAGGAGAAAAATTTAAAAGTGTTGGTATGGTCTGTATCGAAGAGATTATTGCCAGTATTTTCTTCTAGGAGTTTTATGGTTTCAGGTCTCACATTTAGGTCTTTATTATGAATTTATTTTTGTGCATAATGTAAGAAAATGGTCTAGTTTCATTCTTTTGCAGGTACCTGGTCAGTTTTCCCAGCACCATTTATTGAAGAGGCTGTCTTTCCCATTGTATATTTTTAACACCTTTGACAAATGAATTTACCACACACACGTGGGTTTATTTCTGGGCTCTCTATATTCCATTGATTTATGTGTCTATTTTTGTTCTGGTACAGTCTGGGATTGTAATACCTCCAGTTTTTTCCTTTCCTCTCAAAATTGCTTTGGCTTTTCGAGGTCTTTGTAATTCTATACAAATTTTAAGGTTATTTGTTCTAGTTTTGTAAAAAAAAAAAATACTGTTGGCATTTTGATAGGGATTGCATTGAATCTGTACATTGCTATGAGTAGTATAGACATTTTAACAGTATTAATTCTTCCAACCTATGAGCATGGTGTATTTTTCCATTTGCTTCTGTCATCTTCAACTTCTTTCATCAGTGTTTTATAGTTTTTTTAAAAAGTTTATTTATTTATTTTGAGAGAGAGAGAGAGAGCAAGCGAATCCCAAGCAGTCTCTGCACTGACAGTATGTAGCCTGACATGGGCCTCAAACTCGTGAACTGTGAGATCCTGACTTGAGCTAAGATCAAGAGTCAGGCGCTTAACTGATGGAACCACCCAGGCACCCAGTGTTTTATAGTTTTGAGAGTACAGGTCTGTCATCTTCTTGGTTAAGTGTATTCTTAGGTATTTTATTCTTTGTGGTATTGTAAATGGAATTTGTAAAAAAAAAAAAATTCTGCTACTTTGGTATTAGTGTATACAAATGCAACAGATTTCTGTATATTATTTTTGGATGCTGCAACTTTATTGAATTAATTTATTTTAATAATGTTTTGATAGACTCTAGGGTTTTCTATGTATAGTATCATATTATCTACAAATAGCGACAGTTTTGCATTTTCCTTTACCAGTTTGGATGCCTTTTAAAAATTTTCTTGTCTGATTGATGTGACTAGGATTTCCTCTATTATTTGAGTAAAAGTAGCATGAGTAGACATCCTTGTCATGTTCCTGATCTTGGTGGAAAAGCTCTCAGTTTTTTCTTTTTTTAAAAGCTCTCAGTTTTTTTGTCAAATATGATGTTAGTTGTGGGTTTGACATATGTTGCCTTAATTATACTGCAGTATGTTTTCTGCAAACCCACTATGTTGAGAGCTTTTGTTCATTAGATGGATTGAATCGATTCTGGATTTTGTCAAATGCTTTTTCTGCATGTAATGAGATGATCATATGATTTTTATCCCTCATTTTGTTATGTGGTGTAACATGTTAATTGATTTGCAGATATTGAACTATCCTTGCATTCCTGGAATAAGTCCCACTTCATCATGCTGAATGATTGTTTTAATGTATTGTTGAATGTGGGTTGCTAATATTCTGTTGAAGTTTTGCATGTATGTTCATCAGATATATTGACTTATAGTTTTCTTTTTCAGTAGTATCTTTGGTTTTGGTATCATGGTAATGCTGATCTTATAGAATGTATCTGGAGCTATCCTTCCTCTGCTGTTTTTGGAATAGTTTGAAGAGAATAAGTATTCTTTATTTTTTTGTCTTTATTTAAATTCCAGTTGGTTAACAACAGTGTAATATTAGTTTTGGGTGTATGGCTTAGTGATTCAGCACTTCCATACAACATCCAGTGCTTATCACAAGTGCACTCCTCAGTCCCCATTACCTATTTAACCCATTCCCCCCCCCACCACCTCCCTTCTGGTAACCATCAGTCTGTTCCTGATTTGCCTCTCATTCCCCCCCCATGTTTGTTTGTTTCTTAAATTCCACATGAGTGAAATCATAAGGTTTATTTGTCTTTTTCTGACTTATTTCACATAGCAAAATACTCTTTTGCTCTATCCATGTTATTGTAAATGGCAAGACTTTATTTTTTATGGCTGGGTAATACTCCATTGTGTATATATACTATATCTTCTTTATCCACTTATCAGTCAGTGGACACTTGGTTTGTTTCCATGGTTTGGCCATTGTAGATAATGCTGCTATAAATATTAGGATGCACGTATCCCTTTGAATTAATGTTTTTGTATTCTTTGAGTAAATACCTAGTAGTGCAGTTGTTGGATCATAGAGTAGTTCTATGTTTAACTTTTTGAGGAATCTCCATACTGTTTCCCAGCGTGGCTGCACCAGTTTTGCATTCCACCAACAGTGCAAGAGGGTTCCCCTTTCTCCACATCCTCGCAACACCTGTTGTTTCTTGTGTTGTTGATTTCAGCCATTCTGTCAGGTGTGAGGTGATATCTCACTCTAGTTTTGATTTGTATTTCCCTGATGATCAGTGATATTGAGCATCTTGTGTCTGTTGGCCATCTATATGTCTTCTTTGGAAAAATGTTGAGAATAGGTATTCTTTAAATGTTTGGTAGAATTCACCTGTGAATTCATTCGATCCTACATTTTTGTTTGTTGGGAGTTTTTCGATTATCAATTCAATTTTTTCTACTAGTAATCAGTCTGTTTAGATTTTCTATTTCTTCATGATTCAGTTTTGAAAGAATTGTATATTTTTTAAGGAAATTAACCATTTATTCTAAGTTGCCCAATTTGTGGATTGAATTTTTTCATAACATTCTATTTGTATTTCATTTGTTACATCTCTTTAATTTCTGATTTTGTTTATTTGTGTGTTCTTTTTTTCTTGGTGAGTCTGGCTGAAGGCTTATCAATTTTGTTTATCTTTTCAAAGAACCAGCTCTTGGTTTCATTAATCTTTTCATAATCTTTTTAGTCTTTATTTCACAATAATTTTCACTCTGATNTCTTGAGGTAGGTATCAATCATTATAAATTTCCCTCTCAGAGCTGTTTTCACTGTGTGCCAAAGAATTTTGGACTGCTGTGTCTTCATTTTCATTTTCTCCTATGTATTGTTTTATTTTCTTTTTGATTTCTTTGTTGTGTCATTGGTTGTCTAGTATTTATACTTTATAAATTAGTAGTTTTATTAGTTGCCTTCATCTTTCTTTTTCTTTTAGTCTAATGTTTAATGTCTTTTTGTTTTTAATTTGTTACTTTTTGTTTGTTTGCTTATGTGAACTTTTTCTGGCAGTACTGTTAGTCAGGCAACAGTGTTTCCATAAGGTCTAAGTACTAATTTTTTAAAAGGGAGTTTTCATAAGTGTCTAAAAGACTATTCCTTTGGAAGGCTTAAGTCATTGGGTGCTATATTTTCTAAGAAATGTTTGTTTTCAGGAAGGATTGTAACATATTATGGGATGTTACAAGTATATGTATGTTGGAAATGCCCACCTTAGTTCAGAATAGATCCTAAATCAGAAACTGGGCAAAGATAAGATAACTCTCTAGTACTTTGGTGGTTACTCTTGAATTTTTGTCACTATTAAAGTTTTCTCATATAATTGACATGAAATATTTTTAGGGAATATATGAAGGATATATATTCATATATTTGGATATATACATATTTTTAATATATTTCCTAAAAAAAAGGGACATTGTGACTTTTTCTTAATTGTCTCTCTTTGATGGAAGAGCCAGACCCTGCCCTGAAAAGAACTCACAGTGTATTCTTGCTCAGATTGTTTTCTTCATTGTCTGTAATGGCATCTGTACCATCACTAATTTTTGTTGGCTGACTTGATGCATGAATTGAAGTTGCATGGATTTTGGAAAAGTGATTGCTTATATCAAGTTGCCTTAAAAGGGTGGGAATAACTCAGAAATAATTGGCTTAAAATACATGTGTCATTAAGGATGTAGATTTGTATTTTTCTCCTCTCTTCTTGAAGACCACATTAAAACTATTAAAGAAAAACAGCAGAACAAACCTATAACTTTGAAGGGATGATTGGGTACTCTCAGATAAGACAGCACATTTTTGAAAGAGGAAAAGAGTAATGATTGATGAAACATATTAAAACAGAGAAAACTATGTCAAAATATTCAAGAAAGCAAAGAAAGATTCAGATATATTTAACAGGATCTTAGAGAATCTTAGCATTTAAAAAGTCAGAGACAAAGGGTAATTGGAAATAGGAAGGAAGAACAATTGAAAAACTAAGTTATGTCTCCTTTCCCACTGAATCCCATACAGAGTGACTCTGTGTAGTATCCCTTGCCCTTCACCTCTCCTTTTCTTTCTGATCAAAAAATACAGAAGTCATTTTTTTCTGGAAATAAAAACAAAGACAACACTAAAAGAGAAGTACAGTTGCTATGGTGGACATTTGTATCTGGAGATTATCCCTCATCCAGGGGTGTCCCCTGGAAAATCACTGATTTTCGGCTGTTCATCCTAAAGCATAGTGTATGTATCAGGAACCCGTACTTATATGTACTTGTTTTCCATTCATTCTTCTTCTTATTTATCAGTGGACAAACAGAAATTAACTTCAAAGAAATAAAACCAACACTATATAAATGAAAAGTCTATGGTAAAGAAAAAAACGTTCACCATGTGAAGTAGATAGTTCTTGGATCAGAAAAGTCTTAATTTAAAACAAACAAAATGGGGGCACCTGGGTTGCTCGGTTGGTTATGTAGCCAACTTCAGCTCAGGTCATGATCTCAAGGTGAGTTTAAGCCCTGCATTAGTCTATGAGCTGACAGCTCAGACCTGGACCCTGCTTCGGATTCTGTGTCTCCCTCTCTCTCTGCCCCTCCTTCGCTCGCACACTGTCTCTCTCAAAAACAAACATAAAAAAAAATTGTGTTCTCAGAGAAATAAAAATGTATTGTCTCAGTAAAGCAAGAACAGACTAATTATTTGAAAAGTCAGAACAAAAAGAGTTACTGGAAATTAAAGTGTTTGTAGAAATTAAAAACAAACAAAAAACAGAACCCTGGATAATTAAAAGATAAGTTGAATAAATATATTTAAAAATAGAAAAACAGAGAGCAGGTCTATTATTTAGCCAGTAGAAGTTTCAAAAAGAGTAAACAGCAAAGTCAATTATCAGAAAAGTAACATAAGAATATTTCTAGTGCTTAAAGACATTAGTTTCAATATAAAAGGAAGAGGGAGATAAAGGGGCAACACAATTAATGAAAACAAAGACTCACACCTAGGCACGTTGTGGAATTGTGGTATAAGAGGAGGAAGAATCCTAAAATCTCCTAAGGAGGGGGGAAAAAGATAATCTGTAAAGGAACGAGAATCAAATGATCATAACTAGAGTGTAAACTCCATAATGGCAGTGATTATTGTTGTTGTTTTCATTATGGTTACATGGTGAGAGCTCAAAAGAAATACGTGTTGAATATAAGAATGACTATACCATATAGCAAGGACCTCTTAAGGGTTTAGAAGACAGTGGAGCAGTGTCTTTAAAGTTCTGAGAGAAATGACTTAAATTAAAATGCAGAACCTATGAATCATATCAAATTGGAGGGCAAAATAAAGACATTCTCAGGCATATAACAACTCAGAACATTTACCCCTTAACCCATCTATTTACCCTTTCTGACGAAGTTATTTGAGGATATGGATCAGTAAAATGATGATCAAAAGACATTGACATGAGCTACTAAAATGATGGGTTAACTCAGAAGTATGATAAAAGTGATTCTAGAATAACAGTGGTATAACAGATGTACAAAGTAATTGTTTAAATTAGAATAGGAAATAATTGGTCCCCAAGGAAAATGTCTTTAAGAGGAAGAATGGAATGGATTTAGCCTGCAGATAGAGTGACTAGGAAGCTGGGTAAATACTAGTGATGTAGGAAGGTGGTTTTTTCCTTTCAGTAGGAAAAAAGGACAATTAAGAATTCTAAGGACAAAACCTTGCATAACCCAACAAGTCATAAGTTAAATCCTCATCTTTATAGTCTCAAGTTGCTAATTCAAGAAATAGCGTAAGCATGAAAGTATAAGCCACTAAAATAGTTATCCCAGGGAGAGGGACTTGAATAATGGGTCAGTGGATGTTCCCTTTTTAAAAAATTATATGCATATATTTGAGGTAGGATGGGGGAGAGTGGGTGTTAGTGCATAGGAGGTGAATGACAGGTAATGTTTTGTAGGTTCTACCTTTTGCAGTGAAAAGTTAGGTGGCACCTCTGATTAAGATGGGATAGTTCATAGGGAGTTACTCCTGCTATATGCCTATAAACAAATAATCCCCATCTAAACCATATAATCAGCTTTTAGTGATATTATTGGAATCAGAACGGTCTTTGACAAAGAATATCAATCAGAATTTACTGAACATCTTGTATGTTTGAATTGTAAATAGTTGATTTTTACTGAGTGCTTATTGTGTCATAGTTATTGAATTATCCCATTTAACTGTCATAACAATTCCCTGAGGAAGTTACTGTTATTATTCTCTTTAAAGATGAGATCATTGAGATTCAATGAGCCCAGCACCAATATAAACAGCTTTAAAAACTTAAGTTAATGAAAATTCAACAAAATTGAAAAATTAGTTCTTCAGTCACATTTACCACATTTCAGCGTGCCCAGTAGCCATATGTGGCTAGCTACCATGCTGGACAGCGCAGATTATAGAGCATTTCCATTCTTGCTGGAAGTTTTATTGGATAGCCTTGCCTTACAGAACCCTTCCCCCCCCCATTGTTTCTTTATCTTTTTCCTTTTAAAAAATATAAAGCATTATGTATGCACATTTGTAATCTCTCTTTGATAAAGAAAGACTGTATATGATTGGTCCATATTCCTGTGCTTAATGTATTGTGGAGGTCACTCCAGGCTGCAGAAAATGCAGAGGTAGTCCTCATTCCCTTAGTAGCTTCATAGTACTGTACTTCACTGTGTGGGTGAACTTGTAGCCAGTTTCTTATTGATGGTTTTTTGATTGTTTTAGTTCTCTGCCATTGGAATACTGCTGCAGTGAACCGTAGTAGTGCCACCTTGTGCATATGGATTTTTCATGTAGTGCTAGAAGCACTGTACTTCCATCAATGGGATTTTTTTTATATTAAAAAAGTAATCTAATTTTATTTTAGTAGAAAATAAAAATATATAGAGAAAAAATCATCTAAAATTCATGTTGCTCAGACACTATTTTGGTGTATATGTATTCCTTACTTTGCTAATTTTTTTCAGTTCCTCAAGGAAGAATACTCTATACTTTCAGTTTTTTTTTTTTTAATGAATATGTGTAGTTGAGATCATATTGTATTCACTAGTTTGAATTTTTTTCTTTACCATGGTAGGATAAACATTTCCTCTGGTAACACAAACTTTTTGTAAGTGTTTCTAACGATAGCATGATATTATGCTGTATTGATTTTTACAATATTCTTAATTATTCTGCGATTGTTAGACATTTAGTTTGCTTCCTTTTTTAATGTTTTTTAAAATTTATTTCTGAGAGAGAGAGACAGAGACAGAGAGAGGCAGGGTGAGCAGGGGAGGGTCAGAGAGAGAGGGAGATACAGAATCTGAAACAGGTACAGGCTCTGAGCTGGCAGTCAGCACAGAGCCTGATGTGGGGCTCGAACCCACGAACTGTGAGACCATGACCTGAGCCGAAGTCTGATGCCTAACCAGCTGAGCCACCCAAGCGCCCCATTGCTTCCTGTTTTTAAAATTGTACTGCATAAATTTTTGTGCATAACTTTCCCCCTATTTCTAGAATTATTTTCTTGTTATATAGGAATGGGTCAAAGGTTAAAAAGTGTAATTAAATTTTAATACATCTTGCCAACTTTTTTCCCCAAAAATCCTGTGGATCTTTTATTTTTAATGTTTATTTATTTATTTTGAGAGGAAGAGATAGTGCAAGTGAGCATGAGTGTGGGAAAGTCAGAGAAGAGGCAGAGAGAGGGAGAGAGAATCCTAAGTGGGCTCCATGCTGTCACTGCAGAGCCCAGTGTGGCGCTCAATCCCATGAACCATGAACCATGAGATTGTGATCTGAGCTGAAGTTAAGAATTGGATGCTCAACTGACTGAGCCACCCAGGTGCCCTACTGTGGATCTTTTCTTGATAGGCACTCCAGCAGCATTGAGTGCTGCTTTGAAAAATCTTCGATAATTTGTTAAGATTAAAAATGGTATCTGAAGTTAAATATATTTTTAGAAATATGTATTTATTTAGGTAATCTCTACATACCAGCATGGGGCTCAGACTCATTTTCTTTTAGTGTATTGCCCATTATGGGTCTTAACATGTATTTGCCCATTTAATATTTGACCTCATATTTTTCTCGTGGGAGTGGTATGAGTTATTTATTTATGTGTTAAGGATGGAAACTATTTTTCTGTCATATTGTACCTGTTTTTCATCAGATGTTTTAATTTGGTTAATTTTTTACATACTTTAGTTGTACATTTTTATGTAGTTATTTTTGTTTGTTTCTAGTAGTAGACTTACCTTTACCCCTCTCTGCCTCCCCAGAAAAGAAGAAAATGGTGATTTGGTCAGTAATCATCTGTCAAAAATCAGCTTTTGTGTTTATTATAAATCTTAAGATTTGGGGGAGTCCAATTCAGTTAGCATTTATTCAGGAACAATTATATATTAGGTACCTTATATGTTCTCTGTCCAACCTACAACATTCTGCCTTTTCTCCAAAGACTGTAAATAACAATGTGAAAACATAGATGAATTGAATTATAGCCTTTTTAAAAAATGATAAGCAGTATGTTATTTGCTTTAAGTATCTTCTATTGTACCAAACTGTAAAACCTAATACTGAGTTTCCTTCCCCTTCCTTAATTGTAGGAACAAATATGCATCTTCTGGCTGCTAATGTGCTGATCTCTACTGCAGATGCCTAGAGAAAACAAATTGCAGACATGAATATAATCACCAGGATCTGAAGACTCTAAACGCTGGTCCTCAGACTTGTCATGGATTTTTCTGGAGAAAGGAATCTGTGAAATTATGTGAATAGAGAACATTTTTCAAAAACCATGGGGGAAAGGGAAAGAAGTCCTGATAATGATCAAGAAAGTAAGGCAGACAAACATTATTACTCTAATTGTTCATCTGATTTTGAAACTACCCCACAGTCTTCTGGCCGGTCATCGCTGGTCAAGTCCTCTTCACCTAAGAGTATAAAGGGAAAAAATCCTAAAAGACAGATTTCAGATAGCCAAGTACATCACCAAGGTAAGCATTCTAGAAGAGTTCAGTAGACCTAGAAGACTCATTTTGAGTGTTTAGGGAAAGTTGTATGAATGAAACTCTTCTATAACTATGTATATTGATATGTGCATGGAAATGGGCTGATTTATATATATAGATGTTATATATATATAGTTTTGTATATATAGTTGTTGCTCATGATGCTGTATATTATTATTATAATCAAAATCGTACTATATACAGAAGAAAGAATCATAAATAAGCCTTCTTATTTTGTTTTGTTCTTTCTAAATAAATGCTTGTCTTGGTGTTTTTGAGGTACTATACAGGCAAAAAGAATCACAAAGTATTTGTACCTTTTTAAGGTACAAATTCTGCACTTTGAAAAAGCAGCAGAAGACATTGCTATAAAGTACTTAAGGGGCATTTTTATAGATGGAGTAAAATTACTTCCTCTAGGTTACACAGTGCTTACTACAAAAATTCAAATTAAATCTAGAAATGGAATTTGAGACTTGGGACCACCACTGTTTTCTATTAAACTGTGTTATAATGCAAACAAGATTAATCATTAGAAATAATTTGTCTTATTAAAATGTTACTAGTCTGGAACTACATATTAATAAATATTGGTCAAGGCAGTATTCTAGAAATCTCTTTATCTTAATGAATTTCTGGTCAAAAAACCTCTGATGTACTTAGTAACAATATATGTAAGGACTACTTTAGAAAAATACACTACAGAATAATAAACTAAGTTAAATAAGGTAATTATAGTGTTCATTAATAAATGCAGCACAGCTGTAACGGCCACGGTTAGAAAGATTGTATAGTTTAGATTGCATGGCAGGCAGGGGTAAAATTAGGAACTGCAAAGGAAAACAGAGGCCAGGTCATGAAACACCGTGAATCCTATAATGATATATTGACTGTCTGTTTCTGTGGAAAAATAGCTATCAAATCGATTTAAGCAGAGGTGTAATTAAATTTGCTTTTACAAATTTTTACTTTGAAAAGTAACGTTTGCTTTTTAAAAATCTGCAAAGAATACATGTTAATTTTTTTTTTTTAATATTTTTATTTATTTCTAGAAGAGAGAGAGAGAGAGACAGCGTGAGCAGGGGAGGGTCAGAGAGAGAGCGGGATACAGAATCTGAAGCAGGCTCCAGGCTCTGAGCTGGCAGTCAGCACAGAGCCCGATGCGGGGCTCGAACCCACGAACCGCGAGATCATGACCTAAGCGAAAGTCGGACGCTTAACCGACTAAGCCACCCAGGCGCCCCTATGTTAATTTTGAAAGAAACCCTTTCATGGACCCCTGATCTAACTTCCCAGGGATGTCCATACTTATTACAGTTGAATACTTTTTTCTTTCTCTTCCTTTCTTTCCTTTTCATGCTTTTATTTCCTTTCTTTTCTTTCTTTCTCCGGTACAATGCTACAAGTTTTTTGGTCTTTTCCTCCATACCTGTCATTGTGAGCCTCTTGTTTTGATTTTGTGGTTGAGAGCATGATCTGATATTAAAATTTTGCTATCTAATTAAGAACAAACAGACTTTATGGTTGAATCTTAGAAAATGCCCATTTACTTCTAAGAAACAATTTACATACTTTGGGAATTACTTGTAGGAATACTTTTAATTTTTTCTTGCTTCCCGAGAAACAATTTAGGATGCCACGTAATTAAAGAGTCAGAAATTCTTAAGCCTTACCTTATTTAAGAAGATAATTGAGAAAAAGCTATGCAAAACAGTTCCAGCATCACCCAGAAAAATCTCAGTTATTATCTTCAGTCTGACTTGTACTATTTTCTGCTTTGTATTACCTTCTGTATTAAAATCTGTGGTAATTCATCTACCTTAGATCAATCAACAAGACTACACCAGTTACACGTAACACTTTAGTGTTTCCATAAACACTGAATTAGTGTTAAATAGAATATGCTGTTTAAGTTGCAACTGCCAGTGTATAGTAAATTAAGGAAAGAACAAATGTAACTAAAACAGTATCTTGTATACTTAAAATTGTGGATTTGCATGTTTGATAGCACATTCTTCCTTTCTCTTTTTAATTATCAGTATATTTAATTATTTTTAAAATGAAATTGTTCTATCAAAAGTTATATGCAAAGTGATAAAATTTGATGATAGTTTAGGTTATACATGTTTGTATATTACATGTTACATGTTTTGTACTTCATGTGGTACTGATAATATAAATATCTTGAGGTTTTTGTAGATGCATAATTCATCTTTATTACATTTTTTTGGCTGCATGTTTTTTCAAAGGAGAGTCATATTTTTATCACCTGAAGGAAGAAAAAAGCAATATTTTCTCACCCTCTTTTTCATAGTGAGTTAGCAAGAGGTAGGTGAAGAGTGATATACATGACAGTCAGTCATCATTTCTCTTCTCACTTGAATTAGCGTTGTATTTCATATTGATAGTTTTCAAAATGAAAATAAGTAAATGGCGTTTAGGAAATATTTTTGAATTTAGGTTAAGTGTCCTTTTTATAATCAGTTTGTAGTTGTACGAATAGAATATGCTATAAATAAATGTTCCAATTTTTAGGATGTGGAAAAGTTGGTTTTGGAAGGTCTTTCTCTGTCTGACTAAATAACTAAGGTATTAGAGGAAAATTCTATTGATTTTATATAGGCTTTAACTTTTCAAATAAGTTTCTATTTGCATGAAATCTTGTTTGCTGAGCAATATAATTTTATATATAAAATCAGAAATTTGGAAGAATTAATAGTCATCTTTATAATCATTTTTATATATAAAGTTTCTGTCATTCCAAGAATTGAGTACATATTTCATAATAGTATATGGATACCAAAACTGTTATTAACTCAGTATGTTGGGAAAGAAGGAAAATTGAAATGAAGGATGCCCCAATTTAAAATTGGAGCAGTGCTGTTCAGGGAAAATATAATGCAAGTCACAAATGTAATCCACACATGTAATTTTATATTGTCTGATAACTACATTAAGAAAGAAAATCAGGTAGAATTAATTTTAATATACTTTGTTTAACCCAACATATCCAAAATATTATCTTTTTTTTTTTTTTTCCTTTTTGAGAGCGAGTGAATGTGCATGCACATGTGGGAGAGGGGCAGAGGGAGAGCGGGAGAGGGAGAGAGAGAATCCTAAGCAGGCTGCATACTGTCAGCACAGAGCCGCATGCCCAGCTGGATCTCATGAATGCTGAGATCATGACCTGAGCCAAAATCAAGTCAGATGCTTGACTGAGCCACCTATGAGGCCTCAAAATATTGTTGTTTCTAAATGTGGTTAATATAAAACATTATGTTTGGAACATTATGCATTTTTTTAGAGCTAAGCGTTTGAAATTTGAAAAACTAAGTGTGTGTTTTTTTGAACTAAGTGTTCACTGTATGAGTATCTCCATTTGGACTGCTCACATTTCAGATCTCTCAGTAGCCACATGTGGCTGGTGACTACTACTATATTGGATAGTGTAGTTTCAGAGCTACAAGTAGGCTTTCCCTCATTTCTAATTATTACCACTGCCTTTTGTGTATTCACATATTCATAGAACTGGAATCCCAAATCGGTATACATTCAAAACACATTTAGAATCTTCTATTTTTTAAATGAAACTTTGTAATGTAAATATTACTTTTTACTCTTTACTTGTTTATATAATGGAATTAAAGTATCCATGACTGGAGAGATGGGTAGGGAAAGGTTAAATTTTCTAGTTTTCCTTTTTTTTTTTTCATCTGGAATGCATTTCCTTCTTGAGAAAAACGCAGTCACCTTGGAGATTAAAGTTCATTATTCTCAACTGTGGCAGGCTTCCAGATGCCTCTTTTAAAGGACAGGGGCTCTGTATATTGGGGCCTAAGTTTAATGAACTTTTAGTAAAAGTAATGACATTCCAAATTTTTGTGAAATGTTATTTAATATGTACAATTTAAGGATTTTATATGTGTATATTTTTTAGGGTGTAGTTTTTTGTTTTTGTCTTGTTCTCAAATTACATCAAATGTTTTTGATTGAAACTTCCACAAAAGAAACCCCCGAGCAAGCATTTAAAATCACATCTGTACTGCTAAAAGTGTTTTTCATTTTCCATCACTGATAAATGGGATTAGGTTCTTATTACTGCCAGAGAATATTTGAGGAGAACTTCCTGTTTTATATGCATTTTTTGTTTAATCCTCACAACGACCTAGTTATATAGGTGGTGTTATCCTAATTCTATGGGTGGGGAAGATAGACCTGGAAAGATTTAGCCCAATTGCCTAGGGAGTTCTTATGTGGTAAATCAGAGTCCCAAACCCAAATCTTGTTGTACAACATGTTGTAATCTTATTTCTCCAAATAAATAAAAAGAGGTCTAGTTAATTTAGAGAAAATAAATTAACTATTAACTATTAACATATTTCCTCATTCTGAATTATAATCCCAAATATCTTGGTATAAATTACTTGAATATCACAATGTTTTGTCCAGTGTTTATTAAACACCTTGCTAATGATGATGATGCCCATGTTTGAATTCTGGCCATCTTATCTATAAAGTTGAAAATGGTAAAGCCTGAAACTGGCATTAAAAAAAATTTTTTTAATGTTTATTTTTGAGAGAGAGAGAGTGAGATGGGGAGGGGCAGAGAGAGAGACACTGCAATTTTTTAAACCAATGTAAAATAATTCCCTATAAACTATTGGGGTATCATTTTGATAAGTCAGAATAGTCTTGACCTTTCTTAAAAGATTCTGAATGTTTCTTTTTTTTTTTTTAATATTTTTTTATTTATTTCTAAGAGAGAGAGAGAGACAGCATGAGCAGGGGAGGGTCAGAGAGAGAGGGAGTCACAGACTGAAACAGGCTCCAGGCTCTGAGCTGGCAGTCAGCACAGAGCCCGATGCGGGGCTCGAACCCACGAACCGCGAGATCATGACCTAAGCGAAAGTCGGACGCTTAACCGACTAAGCCACCCAGGCGCCCTGAATGTTTCTTAATAACATTATATTAAGACTTCTAAATAAAGTCTGATATTTAAATTTTGAAAGGTCATTTTTTAAGGAACAATATAATTAAAGAATGTTATTGATTCACTTGTGTTAGAATGCATAAATAATATTACATTGGTACAGCTCTCACTTTATATTATTTCTGTTTCTTTTTTAGCCCCTAGGAAGCCAAGCCCTAAGGGTCCACCAAACAGAAAGGGAGTCCGAGTGGGATTTCGCTCCCAGAGCCTCAATAGGGAGCCACTTCGGAAAGATACTGATCTTGTTACAAAACGGGTTCTTTCTGCAAGACTGCTAAAAATCAATGAATTGCAGAATGAAGTAACTGAACTCCAGGTCAAGTTAGCTGAGCTGCTAAAAGAAAATAAGGCTTTGAAAAGGCTTCAGTACAGACAGGAGAAAGCCCTGAATAAGTTTGAAGATACAGAAAATGAAATCTCACAACTTATTGCCCGTCATAACAATGAGATTACAGCACTCAAAGAACGCTTAAGAAAATCTCAAGAGAAAGAACGGGCAACTGAGAAAAGGGTGAAAGATACAGAAGGAGAACTATATAGGACAAAATCTTCGTTACAGAAACTGAAAAAGATCTCTGAAGCTAGACACCTACCTGAACGAGATGATTTGGCAAAGAAACTGGTTTCAGCAGAGTTAAAATTAGATGACACTGAAAGAAGAATTAAGGTAAAACTTATACAGCTTCTAATTGTGCTGTTTTATATTATTTTTCATTGAGTATTTAAGACCATACTCTGTTAAGACTGTTTATTGAAATTCAGATTTGCTTAGAAATGAAAACTATTTTTAAATATTTTAAAAATTATCTTTCTGAGTAAGAGATTAGGAAAAAATTAAGATTGTATGTTTAAGAGCAAGATACAAAAGATTGATATATTAATGGGCTGGTTAATGAATGAATGAGTGTTTAATTCCATGAATTTTAGTCATTTTGGAGAAGTACATTATTTGATTACCTGATTGTCTAAAATTGAAAATAATACGAATAGCTATAGTATATAAAACTAACATTTGGGGCCATTGTGTAAGAGATACCACAAGAGAAACACTTTGTTTTTATTTCTTTGAACATTTGTGAAAGACATTTTTGGTGGCAGAGCATATCCTTATTCCCCCAAATAGAAACTAACATGAGAGGTAGGTAGAAGAATGTTGAGCTACTAGCCTGAGAGTACAGCAGAACTTTTATTTCTTTATTTTCATTTTTATACTTTTAGAGAGGGAGAGGGAGTGTGAGTGGGGGAAGGGCAGAGAGTGAGGGAGTGTGAGTGGGGGAGGGGGAGAGGGGGAGAGAGAATCTGAAGAAGGCTCCATGCCCAGCTCTGAGCACACGCAGGGCTGGCTAGATCTCAAGACATGAAACCATGACTTGAGCTGAAATCAAGAGTTAGATGTTTAACTGACTGAGCCACCCAAGCACCCAGAAAGATATTTTTCTTGGGATGCCTGGGTGGCTCAATCATGCCCAACTCTTGATTTTGGCTCAGGTCTTGATTTCACAGTTTGTGGGATTGAGCCCCATGTTGAGCTCTGCACTGACAGAGTGGAGCCTGCTTGGGATTCATCCTCTCTCTCTCTCTCTCTCTCTCTCTCTCTCTCTTAAAATAAATACATAAACTTAAAAAAGAAAGGTATTTTTCTTGTAACAAGTTGTAAAAAGCATTATCTCATGATTATTACACAGAGAATTTATATTAGATGCTAACTCATACGTATGTGTATCATGTACACATGATAAAATTACGTAGAACTAAATGCATATACAATATACATGGGAATATGTGTGTGTATATATGTATATCAAACAGAAGCCCTGAGTCAGGGCTTATTAAAACTGATGAGTAGTTTGGAAAGCCAAGTTAGGGGAAAAGTATGGGAATAATGCCTGCTATGAGAGCTCTCTGAGGAAAGGCAAGTCAGAACTACAAGTAAATTAGCTTCTGCAGTGTATTAGTGTATTAATTTGGTGTTTTTAATACAGGGTATGTTATTATACTACTCGGTATAGTATACTGTGTTCAGTATACCAGTGCTAAACCCAGAAGCAGTGGCTTACTAATACAGTGTACATCAGTGGTTACAAAGTGTCTAACTTGTTCTATAAAATTAGCAATCATTATCTTCTGCTTGAGTGCCCAGAAGATACCATATTGTGTAGGCTTCACCAGTGATTAACCCAAACTGCAGAGCAAACATACGGAGACTCCTTTTTTTTGAAAGAGTCACTTACCTTGAGGTGGAGTGGGGGTAGGAGCTGAAAGGAAATACTGGCACAA
>NW_027551567.1:10080207-10099027 GCF_008692635.1 Crocuta crocuta
TGAAAGTCATTACTGGCACAAAAAAAAAAAAAAAAAAAACCCACACATTTTAATTAATTTTAAAGGGGAGTATAAAATGTGTCAAATCATGGATTTTGAAATTGGGACCCAAGCGTACATAATGCTAATAATGATAAACAAAACCACCTGTGTGTATGTTTGTATAAAACTAGAAAGAACATGGTGTTGCATTGCACACATATACATACACACATATACTGTGATTCTCTCTTATAACCAGTTATGAAGGAGGTTTATAGAGTGTTGGTGGAAAGAGGAGAAAGAAGGAAGAGAGGAAAAACAAGTATGTGGATTCAGAGTAATAGATGGAGGTTAATTATGTGGCTGCCCACTTGGGAGCATGAAAATTAGTCATCTGTAAGGATACCAGATGTATTCCATCTTTGAAATACTTACTAATTATATAAGATCCTCAATATTTTTTTCTTACTGGATTTAAAAAAGTGTTTTTAACTTTCTATTTTGAGATAATTATAGATTGATACGCAGGTGTATGAAAATTATATGTAGAGATCCTATATACCCTTCATCCAGTTTCCCCAGTGGTAGCATGCTACATAACTACAATATAATATTGCAATCAGGAAATTGGTTTTGATACAGTGATACAATCTATCAACCTTACTCAGGTTTCATTAGTTTTACATGAGTTCACTTATGTTTATGTGTGTATGTGTTTAGTTCTCTGCAGTTTTATCACATGCGCAGACTTCTGTGACCACCACCAGAATCAAGATGCAGAATAGTTCTATCACAAGGATCCTGTGTTAACCAGCTTTTCTAGGCACTTTCTTGCCTTTCTTCCACTTTAACCTATGGCATCCCCTGGTCTGTTCACTATTTCTATAACTTTGTTATTTTTAGAATGATATATATGTGGAATCATGTAGTATTTAAGCTTTTGAGATGAATAGGTTTCATTTTTTTCCCCCTAGTGCTCCATCCAAATCGTTGTATATATCGATAGTGTGTTCCTTTTTTATTCCTGAGTAGTAGCCCACAGTATGGACGTACCACTGAGTGTTATGGTGTATCCCGTTGGAGGACATTAGGGTTGCTTCCAGTTTGTAACTATTAACTAATAATGCTACTGTGGTCATTCTTACACAGTTTTTTGTGTGAACATAAATTTTCATTTCTCTGGGATCTGTGCATGAAATTGTATTTGATGGGTTGTATGATAAATGCATTTTTGGTTTTGTAAAAAACACCATTCTCTTTTTTGGGTGGCAGTATTATTTTACATTTCTATTAGCAAGGTATATGTGATCCAGTTTCTCCAGATCCTTGCCACCATTTGATGTTCTCACTCTCTTATATTGTAGCTGTTCCAATAGGAATGTCTCGTGGTTTTAACTTGGCATTATTCCTAATGGCTGATGGTATACAGCTTTTCATGTGCTTATTTGCCGTCTGTAAATTCTATTCATGTTGTTCATATTTTTTGCCTATTTTTAAATAGGATTGTTGGTGCACTTACCATTGATTTTTGAATCTTTATATATTCTAGGTAATCTAAGTCTTTTGTCAGATATGTGGCTTGCAAATATTTTCTCCCAGGCTGTAAGTTGTCTTTTCATCTTCTTTACAGGATCTTTCAGAGTGAAGGTTTTAAATTTTGATGTAATCTAGTTTATCAGATTTTTCTTTTATGGATTGTGCTTTGTTGTCAAGTGTAAGAATTCCTTACCTATTTCTATCACCCTTTGTCGTAGCTCCAGAGATATTTTATTGTGTTTTTATCCAAAAGTTTTATGGTTTTATGTTTTACTTTCTTTTTTTAAATTTTTAACTTTTTTGGAGTTTATTTATTTTGAGAGAGAGAGAACTAGTGGGGTAGGGACAGAGAGAGACAGAGAGAATCCCAAGCAGTCTCTGCGCTGTCAGCACAGAGCCCAGAGTGGGGCTTGAACTCACAAACAGTGAAATCATGACCTGAGCCAAGATCAGGAGTTCAGTGCTTAACTGAGCCAACCAGGCACCCCTGTGTTTTAGTTACAAGTCCATTTTGAGTTAATTTTGAGTTAAATTTTGTATTTTGTATTTTTGGGGTTTAGGTTGAGACACCCCTCCCCCATGGTACCCAGTTACTCCAGTATCATTTGTTGAATAGACTATCCTTCTTCCTTTTAATCTGGCACCTTTGTTAAAAACCAGTTGAGGATATTTTTGTGGGTCTGTTTCTGGACTCTGTAGTCTGTTCTGTTGATCTTTGTATGTGTATGTCCCTCTGCCAATGTCACGCTTTCTTATAGGCGACATAGTAAACCTTAACATCGGGTAGAGTGATTCCTCTCATGTTATGCTTTATTTTTTTAAAGTTTGGCTATTTTAATATTCAGGGTCCTCTGCCTTTCCATGTAAACTTTAGAATAAGCTTGTTTTTGACTACAAACACCTTCTTGGGATTTTAATGGGAAATGCATTAAACATGCATCAATTTGTGTAGAATTGATAAGTGGAGCCTTCCTACTCTCTTCCTACACTTATTTCATCATTGTCATTCCCAGAATATAGATCCAAACAGGTTTTGTTAGATTATACCTAAATATTTATTTTCTTTAGAGCAATTGTAAATACTCTCAGTTCTTTCTAGATGAGGAAATTATGTTTGGACTTTTATTTTCAAATTTCAAAGCTTATTTTCTTGTAATAATTATTTTCACAAGGAGTTATGAATGTTTTATGCACATGAAGGAAGAGCTTAGTTTTAGAAGTATGCTTTCAAATATTAGGAATATTGAGTTAATTAGCTGTAAGCCCCAAAGTTTGGTTGGGGGATATTAACTACTTCATTTTTATTGTGTTAGACGTTATATTGAAAATGACTTTTTATATATAATTATGAACCTACTGCTCTCAAATCAGTCTTACTTCAGCTGTTATACCATACTGGCTCTTTTTTTTTCACTTTTTAAAAAATTTAAATCCAAGTTAGTTAACATATAGTGTAATAATGATTTCAGGAATAAAATTTAGTGATTCATCACTTACATATAACATCCAGTGCTCCTCTCAACAAGTGCCCTCCTTAATGCCCATTGCCCATTTAACCCATCCCCCACCCAATGCCCTGTTAGCAACCCTCAGTTTGTTCTCTGTTTATGAGTCTCTTATGGTTTGCCTCCGTTTCTGTTTTTATCTTATTTTCCTTCCCTTCCCCTATGATCGTTTGTTGATTTCTCAAATTACACATGTGAGTAAAGTCATATGATATCTGTTTTTCTCTGACTGACTTATTTTGCTTAGCATAATACCCTTTAATTCCATCCACATTGTTGCAAATGGCAACATTTCATTCTTTTTCATGCAGAGTTGTATTCCATTGTATATTCTTTATCCATTCATCAGCCAGTGGACATTTGGGCTCTTTCCATACTTTGGCTATTGTTGATAGCACTGCCATAAACATTGGGGTGCATGTGCTACTTTGAGTCAGCAGTGGTACATCCTTTGGATAAATACCTAGTAGTGCAATTGGTGGGTTGTAGAGTAGTTCTATTTTTAATTTTTTGAGGAATCTCCATACTGTTTTCCAGAGTGGCTGCACCAGTTGCATTCCCACCAGCAGTGGAAAAGGGTTCTTTCTCCACATCTTTGCCAACATCTGTTGTTGCTTGAGTTGTTATTTTTAGTGATTCTCACAGATACGAGGTGGTGTCTCATTGTGATTTTGATTTGTGTTTCCCTGATAATGAGTGATGTTGAACGTCTTTTCGTGTGTCTGTTAGCCATTTCTTCACTATTCTTTAGGTGTTGAGTTTGATAAGTTCTTTATAGATTTTGGATACTGACCCTTTATCTGATATATCATTTGCAAATATCTTCTCCCATTCCATCAGTTGCCTTTTAATTTTGCTGATTGTTTCCTTCACCCTGTAGAAGCTTCTTATCTTGATGAGGTCCCAATAGTTCATTTTTGCTTTTATTTCCTTTGCATCTGGAGACATGTAAAGAAAGAAGTTGCTGTAGTGGAGGTCAAAGAGGTTGTTGCATGTTTTCTCCTCTAGGATTTTGATGGCTTCCTGTCTTACGTGTAGGTCTTTCATCCATTTTGAGTATTGAGTGTATGGTGTAAGAGAGTGCTCCAGGTTCATTTTTCTGCATGTTGCTGTCCAGTTTTCCCAGCACCATTTGGGAAGAGAGTGTCTTTATTCCATTGGATTTTATTTCCTGCTTTGTCAAAGATCAGTTCGCCATACATTTGTGGGTCCATTTTTGCGTTGTCTGTTCTGTTCCATTGATATATGTGTCTGTTTTTGTGCCAGTACCATACTGTCTTGATGACTAGAGCTTTGTTATGCAGCTTAAAGTCAGGAATTGTGATGCCTCCACCTTGGATTTCTTTTTTAATATTACTTTGGTTTTTCAGGGTCTTTTCTGGTTCTGTACAAATTTTAGAATTGTTTGTTCTAGCTTTGTGAAGAATGCTGGTGTTATTTTGATAGGGATAGCATTGAATATGTAGATTGCTTTGGGTAATATCAACATTTTACCAATATTTGTTCTTCCAGTTGATGAGCATGGAATGTTTTTCCATTTCTGTGCATCTTCTTCAGTTTCTTTCATAATCTTCTATAGTTTTCAGTGTATGAACCTTTCATTTTTTTGGTTAGGTTATTCCTAGGTATTTTATGGGTTTTAGTGCAATTGTAAATGGGATCAGTTCCTTGACTTCTCTTTCTGTTGCTTCATTATTGGTGTATAGAAATGCAACCAATTTCTGCACATTGATTTTATATCCAGCAACTTGGCTGAATTCATGGATCAGTTCTAGCAGGTTTTTGGTGGATCATTTTGGGTTTTCCATGTAGAATATCATGTCATCTGTGAAGAGTGAAAGTTTGACTTCCTCCTTGCCAGTTTGGATTATTTTTGTTGTCTGGTTACTGAGGCTAGACTTCCAACACTATGTTGAATAATAGTGGTGAGAGTTGACACCCCTGTTGTGTTCCTGACCTTAGAGGGAAGCTCTCATCCTGATTGAGGATGATATTAGCTGTGGGTCTTTTGTGTCTGGTCTTTATGATCATGAGATATGTTCCTTCTATCCCTACTTTCTTGAGGGTTTTTATCAAGAAAGGATGCTACAGTTTGTTAAATGCTTTGTCTGCATCTATTGAGAGGATCATGTGGTTGTTATTCTTTTCTTTTATTAAAATGATGTATCACATTGATTGATTTGCAGGAATTAAACCAGCCCTGCATTCCAGGAATAAATCCCACTTGGTTGCGGTGAATAATTCTTTTAATGTATTGTTGGATCTGGTTTGCTAGTATCTTGTTGAGATTTTTTGCATCCATGTTCATCAGGGAGATGGGTCTGTCCTACTTTTGAGTGGGGTCTTTGTCTGGCTTTGGAATCAAGGTAGTGCTGGCCTCGTAGAATGAGTTTGGAAGTTTTTCTTCCATTTCTGTTTTTTTTTTGCAACACCTTCAAAATAGATGTTAACTCTTCTTTAAATGTTTGGTAGAATTCCCCTGGAAAGCCATTCGGCCCTTTGTTTGTTGGGAGATTTTTGATTACTAATTCAATTTCTTTACTGGTTATGGGTCTGTTCATATTTTCTATTTCTTCCTGTTTCATGTTTGGTAGTTTATATGTTCCTAGGAATTTGTCCATTTCTTCCAGATTGCCCAATTTGTTGGCATATAATTGCTCATAATATTCTCTTAGCTAATAATATTCTCTCATTATTGTTTTTTATTTCTGTGGTGTTGGTTGCAATCCCTCCTCTTTCATTTGTGATTTTATTTATTTGGGTCCTTTTTCTTTTGATCAGTTTGGCTACAGGCTTATCAATTTTGTTAATTCTTTCAAAGAACCAGGTTTCATTGATCTGTTCTACTGTTTGTTTAATTTCAATATCATTGATTTCTGCTCTAATCTTTATTATTTTCCTTCTTCTGCTGGCTTTGGGCTTTATTTGCTTTTCTAGCTCTTTTAGATGTAAGGTGAGGTTGTATCTTTGAGACCTTTCTTCCTTCTTTAGGAAGGCCTGGATTACTCTATACTTCCCTCTTACGACTGCCTTTGCTGCATCCCAGAGGTTTTAGACTGTTGTATTTTCATTTTCATTGCCTTCCATGTAATTTTTTATTTCCTCTTTAATTTCTTGGTTAACCCATTCATTCTTTAGTAGGATGTTCTTTAGTCTCTGAGAATTGGCGGCCTTTCCAAATTTTTTCTTGTGGTTGATTTCAAGTTTCATAGTGTTGTGGTCTGAAAATATGCAAGGTATGCTCTTGATCTTTTGTACTTATTGAGGGCTGATTTGTGATCCAGTTGTGATCTATTGTGAGGAATGTTCCAGTGCACTTGAGAAGAATGTGTATTCTGCTTTAGGATGAAGTGTTCTGAGTATATCTGTTAAGTCCAGCTGGTCCAGTGTGTCATTCAAAGCCATTGTTTCCTTACTGATATTTTGCTTAGATGATCTGTCCACTGTTGTACATGGGATGTTGAAGTTTTCTACTGGTATGGTATTATTGTCGGTGAGTTTCTTTATGTTTGTGATTAATTGATTTATATATTTGGGTGCTTCCACATTGGTGGCATAAATATTTATAGTTGTTAGGTCCTCTTGGTGTATAGACCCCTTAATTATGGTATAATGCCCTTCGTCATCTCTTGTTATAGTCTTTATTTTAAAATCTAGTTTGTCTGATATAAGCATTGTTCACTTCAGCTTCTTTTGATGACCATTAGCATGATAGATATTTCTCCATCCCCTAACTTTCGATCTGCAGGTGTCGTTTGGTCTAAAATGAGTCTCTTGTAAACAGCATATAGATGGGTTTTTTCTTATCCATTCTGACACCTTATGTCTTTTGATTGGAGCATTTAGTACATTACATTTAGAGTGAGTACTGACATACTAGCTCTTTTCTAAATGAAGGAGCCTCAGCTGCCCACCTGAGGGTAATTCTCTACTTTTTATTTTACCTTTTTATACTTCCTAAAGCCTGTGGCCCAGTTTGTAATTATATCTTTCATAATCTCAGTGATCAATCCAGAATTCGAAATCTTTACTATTGAGTTTCTTAATTTAGTGTGAAATTTAAGAATTTTGTTCTTAACAAAATTTTGTTATTTGTCTTAACACGTACTTTTATTTTGTGTCTCATACATTTATTCCTATTTTATTACTTTATCCAAGACCAAGTTAATCTTTTTTTTTCAAACTCAGTAGGTTATAGTCAGTACCACAAATTGGATAAAGGAGACATTTAGGAGCTCAATTATGGTGTTTCATTTTGCACATTAACTAAAACCCAGGAAATTCCTGAGTATCCCTTCAAATTGCAGTGAAATAGTAGTGCTGTCTTTAAGTTCTGTGCTACTGTTCCTTAAGAATGACTGTATGGTGTTTTTTTATTTAATTTGGTGTCGCTTTTTCTTCTATGTTTCTTAGGCTGGAACTTGTGGCAGGCAGGTTTGTTCATTTGTTTATTACTTGTCTCATTCCAGGAAGGATTTCAGGCCATAATTCTTACTCCCTTTTGAGTTATATTTTCTTTTTAGGTGATGAGATGCATTTTTCAAGTTACCTATACATAATTTAGCTGTGAAAAAAATGTCCCTCTGACTATCATCCTCTACGTTGGGTGCAGGCTTGTTTTGTTAGTTGATGGAACTGAGAGAATGCACAGTCTCCATGATTTGAGAGCACAGTAGTTTAGAAATGGATACACGTTTAGGGAGACAGACAACCAAAGGTATGAGTGGAGACAACCAGACATGACTGCTGTTTTTCCCTTGTATGGTATGGTCTGCCCCAAACTGGACCGTATACCAGGGATGAAGAACTGCTTGATGTGGTTAAGCTTGTTTAATTCAGTACAAAGAGGCAGACAGCTAAATCAGACTACATATTTGTTTTCTCATTTATGGTTGGCTCTATACCATCATTTTGGCCTTCACTTCAATTAATTTACTGAATAGAGGAGTGTCAGTAGTAACCCCATTTTAATATATTTATTTACTTAAGTATTAAGTTTTATGTATTATATAATCATTAAAACTGCAAAAAAACTATAAAAATATGCAAAAAATATAAAAGTGCTTTTACAGCAGAGAAACATTTTTAGTTATATAACACAGTGATTCTCAGTTTGTGATCTGAAGTCCTGTTTATATGTTTAGACATTATTACAGATCCCCCCTCCCCAGAAGCTTTTGTTTATATGGGTATATCTATTGATATTTACCATATCAGAAATGAAAACAAACACTTAAAAATATATCTTAATTTACTTAAAAATAGTAATAAACAACTCACTATATGTTATAAGATTTTTTAATGAAAATATTATATTTTCTAAACAAAAAATTGGAGAAGAGTGGCACTGTTTTATATATTTGCTGTTTTCTTCAATGTCAGGCTTAATAGAGGACACCTGAGTACTTAGAGCTGCTTCTACATTCAGTCTGTTGCGGTATGTTACTATGGTTGATAAATATTTAAAGGATGCAGCCTCACACAGATGTCTAAAGAGTTAGAAAATGGAAGAACATTCTAAAAGCCTTTTCAGATAGCTAGATAGGCCTCTTGGATACTATATCAAAACTTAGTAAGTGGTGTTTCTTATAGGTTTTTTGCAGTGGGGAATCTGAAGCCATGGATCAGTGAACTTTCTGTACTCTCTCATACCACTTTTGTACTTGTTCGTTGTATTAGGCTGATTTTCTAAATGCTGACCATTTTATTTATACAATATCACATATTATATATATAGCCCTTGGGAAATCTCACTATATATTCATGATAATGAGTGCAAACAGCAAATAGTATTTAATCATAAAAGAGTTCTGAACTTGCAGACTCCTGAAAGAGTCTAAGGGACCTTTAGGTGATCCTTGCACCTCTTGTTGAGAATCACTGATTTAACATAAACAGTTCTTTATTAGCAGGTTCATTTGTGATCACCCTAACTGCAGTTTCCTTTAATGACTGACAAACTGCATCCACCATTGCTTACGAGGCCTGTGACTGGCCTCCAGTAGCAGCTGAAGGTAAAAGCACTAACTAATTCTGTCCCCAGTCCTCATAAGAAAGACTTAGAGCTTGGGTTGCTTTCCTCATCTAAGGATACAGAAGCATATAGTCATAGGGAAGACGAATAAAGCTAATACCATGAATTGTAATTATCTTAAGAACCCTTAGTCGTTAAATAAGAAATTATCTATAAAGTTTTATGAAAAGGTCATAAATGTAATACCATATGCCTGTTATTAAAACTGTAGGGTGCACATTTAATACATTAAGAAATCCATCCCTATTTTAACATTAAATTGGCACAGAGTGAACTAAATAAATTACCTTGTTAGAAAAACATTATTAACAAGGCTTTCTCTCCCTTTTTAGAAATTTGTAAAGATTTTGGGGAGTAATTTGAGTAGCCTGAGTATCATATAGCTGTGAAAGGAGGTTTGAATATACTCCTTTTTCTTTTGATAGATTTTCTGTAAGAGACTGGCATTCAAATTCCCTTGACCCTAGAGCTGCCCTCAAGTAGGTATCTGTTTTGTCGGTGATACAAACATTATTTTCCTCCAGTGCAAACCATTTTCAAAAAGAAGAGTTGATTCATCATTATCTTCTCTTATCCTTCCTAGTTTATTCCGAACCAGAATGGAACTATCTAGTATTGGGCCCTTTTCCTGCATCTTTCCTTGCCACACACTCTTGTATCTAGGTATCTGCTCTAAGCATTTTCTGTCCTTTCACCCTTCAGGAACCCAAAGCCAGAAGGCCTTCCTTGCCTCACTTCCTTGTTCTGTATTATTTCTAAAAACTTGAAACTAATTAGGACAAATGGAGGTCAAATGGAGAAATCAGTTTTGTTCTTGTCCCACTCTGACTTAGTGCAGCTCCCTAATTGACAGGTTTTGGTTGTTTCATCTGAGAAGAGAAATGGAATGATTCTGAGCCTCCTTTTTTTTTCTGAAACCTGATGAGTATAAATCATGTTTTTTAAGTCTTTTATGTGCCAAAAGCATTTTTAGCATGGTAAACCATATTTATTAAAAAAATATGAAGCCCTTATTATGGCTGTTGAGTATTGGGAAAATGAAAGATTTTTAATGTTAAAAAAAAAAGGACCTGCTTATAAAATAAAATAGCATTTGTGGAGATCCTACTAATTTCTTGTTGTATCATAATTCAAGGAATTGGCTAGATTTTGTTATATTGTTTATAGATACTTTTACCAATTTTGGTGGAAGAGGATTTATAATGAAATTATGGAAAGTTTAATACCCTTTATCCAGAGAATAAATTTCACAGGGTTTTTTGAAACTGTCCATTTAGTTAGAACAATTGTTACAGCAATTTTATGTTAATATTTAAATTAAAATAATGTTGGAGCGCCTGGGTGGCTCAGTCGGTTAAGTATCCGACTTCGGCTCAGGTCATGATCACACAGTTCGTGGGTTCAAGCCCCACGTCGGGCTCTGTGCTGACAGCTAGCTCAGAGCTTGGAGCCTGTTTCAGATTCTGTGTCTCCCTCCTTCTCTGACTCTTCCCTATTCATGCTGTCTCTCTCTCTCCTCTCTCTCAGAAATAAGTAAAACATTAAAAAAATTTTTTAATAAAATAATGTTTCTGTTGAAAAGTAATACAAGCATTACCAAAGTCCTAAAAATTCAAATAATACAGAGAAGTAGAGAAGTAGACAACAAAATATCAGTATCCTTTGTTATCTTTGTAGACTTCTTCCCAAGAAATAATCATTGTTAAGAAATCATCTCAACATGAACAAGTTCATAAAGATCCTTTTTTAGTCACTGACTATAAATGGGAGTGTACCATGCACACTGCTTAGTATGTTTTTACTGAAACATATTTTGGGACTCTTTACATGTTACTGTGTGCATATACATGCACACACATCTATCTATAAATTTACATATGTATAAAATTTGCCTCATTTTTTTTAAATTTTCAGGTATGTTGAGATATAATTGACATACAGCACTGTATAAATTTAAGGTGTACAACATAGTGGTTTACATATATTATGAAATGATTATCATAATAAGTTCAGTGAGCATCCATCATCTTTATATAGTCAGTAAAAAGAGAAAGAAAAAAAAAGTTTTTCCCTGTCATGAGCACTCCTGGGATTTACTCTTATGACAACTTTCCTATATGTCATATAGCAGTGTTAATTGTAGTCACTGTGTTGTACCTTACATCTCTAGTATTTATTTATCTCATACTTGGAAGTTTATAAATTTTGACCATCTTTCTCTAATTCTGTCTCCCCCCATTTCCCTCCTGGTAACCACAAGTGTGGTTGCTTTTTCTAGGAATTTTCTTTTTGGTTAAATATCTCACATGTAGGTGAGATCATATAGTAATTGTCTCTTTCTGACTTGTTTTACTTAGCATAATGCTTTAAAGGTCCATCTATGCTGTCCCAAATAGAAAGATTTTCTCATATTTTATAGCTAAATAATATTCCATTGTATGTGTGTGTGCACACCGCAACGTCTTTATCCATTCATCTATCGATGGACACTTAGGAACTTTTCATGTCTTGGTTATTATAAATAATGTTGCTATGAACATGGGGGTACAAATTTTTATTTATTTGAGTCAGTATTTTTATTCCTTTTGGATATATTCTCAAAAGTGGAAATGCTGGACCATGGGTTCAGTGTAATTCTAGTTTTTTAAGGATCCTTCATACTGTTTTCCATATTGGCTGTACTAGTTTACAGTCCTACCAACAGAACAAGGGTTCCCTTTTCTTCACATCCTAACAAGCATTTGTTAACTCTTGTCTTTTTGATGATGACCACTCTCATAGGCATGAGGTAATACCTCACTGTGGTTTTAATTTGCATTTCCCTAATGACTGGTGATGTTGAGCATCTTTCACATATCTGTTGGCCATTCAGACATCGTCTTTGGAAAATGTCTATTCAGGTCTGCCCATTTTTAATTGGACTTTTTTTTGTTGTTATTTTAGGAGTTCTTTATATATTTTGGATATTAACCCCTTATCTGATATGTGGCCTGCAAATATTTTTTTCCCATTCAATATGTTGTCTTTTTAATTTGTTGATAGTTTCTTTTACTGTGCAGAAACGTTTTAGTTTGGGGTACTCCCTCTTGTTTATTTTTTATTTTGTTGCTTGTGCCTTTGTGTTCTGTCCAAAAAATCATCACCACGACCCATGTCTAGGAGCTTTTTTCCTATATTTTCTTCTGGGAGTTTCATTGTTTCCAGTCTTATGCCTAAGTATTTAATCCATCTTAAGATTTAGGAGTAGTGTAAAATACAGGTCTAGTTTCATTCTTTTACATGTGAATATCCAATTCCCCCAGCACCATTTATTGAAAAGACTGCTTTTCTGCATTCCATATTTTTGACTCCCTTGTCAAATATTAGCTTGGATTTATTTCCAGGTTCTCATTTCTACTCCATTGATCTCTTTGTTTTTATGCCAGTTATCATCTGTTTTGATTACTGTAGCTTTGTAGTATAGCTTGAAATAAGGAAGTGTAATGTCTCCTGCTTTGTTCCTCTTTCTCGGGAGCACTTGGCTATTTAGGATCTTTGCGGTGCTGTGCAAGTTTAAGACTTTTTTTCTGTTCTGTTCTTTTAAGAAATGCCATTGAAATTTGATAGTGATTGCATTGAATCTATAGCTAGCTCTGGGTGGTATGGACATTTTAACAATACTGTTAATTAATTCTTCTCCTCTATGAACACAAGTTACCTTTTTTCATTAATTTGTGCCCTCTTTGATATCTTTTGACAGTGTCTTATATTTTTCAGAGTAGAGATCTTTCATTTCCTTGGTTAAGTTAATCCTAAGTATTTTACTGTTTTGGTGCTATTATAATTGGGATTGTTTTCTTTCTTTTTCAGATAATTTATTGTTAGTTTACAGAAATATTACTGATAATTGTAGATTAATTTTGTATCCTGAATTTATTTATTCTAACAGTATTTTGGTTGAGTCATTAGGATCATTTTTTTATGTATAAATTCATGTCATTTCAAATAGAGACAATTTTGCCTCTTCTCTCCAATTTTGATGCCTTTAAAATTTTTTTTTAACCTATTTGCTCTAGGTAGGATTTCTATTAAATAGAAATGGTGAGACTGGGTACCCTTGTCTTGTTGCTAAAAGGAAAAGCTAAAGCTTTCAACCTTTCACTATTGAGTATGGTATTAGCTATGGGCTTATATATGGCCTTTATTATGTTGAGGTAGGTTCCTTCTGTACCTAACTTGTTAAGTTTTTATTATGAGCAGATGTTGAATTTTGTCAAACGCTTTTTCTGTATCTATTGAAATGAAAAAATGATTTTTTCTTTCATTTTATTTATGTGATGTATCACATTGTTGATTTCTGTATGTTAAACTATCCTTGCTTGCATTCCAGGTATAAATCCCACTTGATCATGGCAAATGATTCTTTGTGCTGCTAAATTTAATTTGCTAGTATCTTATTGAGAATTTTTGCATCTGTTTTCACCAGGGATATTGTCTGTATTTTTTTTTTTTTTTCTGGTACTGCCCTTTTTGGCTTTGGTATAAAATGAGTTTGAGAGTATTCCCTTCTCTTCAATTGTTGGAAAAGTTTGAGAAGGATTGGCATTAATCCTTCTTCAAATGTTTGGTAAAGTTTACTAGTGAAGTCATTGGGTTCTGGGCTTTTCTTTGTTGGGAGATTTTTGATTGCTGAATCAATCTCCTTACTAGTGATTCATCTCTTAAGACTTTCTATTTCTTCCTGATTTAGTTTTAGAAGATTGTATGTTTCTAAATTTTTTTCCATTTCCTTTGGTTGTTGAGTTTATTGGTGTATAGTTTTTCATAGTAGCTTTTTATGATTCTTTATAAGCCTGTGTTATCAATTGTAATGTCTCCCTTTCACTTATAATTTGTTGATTTGAGTCCTCTTTCTTTTTTTCCTTTGTTCACTTTGGGCTCAGTTTGTTCTTATTCCAGCTCCTTAAGATGTAGATTTGGGTTGTTTATTTGGCATTATTTTGCTTCTTACTGTAGGCATTTATTTGTGTGAACATCACTCTTAAGAGCTACCTTTGCTGGATCCCATAAGTTAAGGTATGTTATGTTTCCAGTTTTGCTTGTCTAAGATACTTTTAAAATTTACCCTTTATTTTTCTTTTTAATTTATTGGTTATTCAAAAGAGTATTAATTTCTGTGTATTTGTGAATTTTCCAGTTTTCCTCTTGTTAATGATTCCTAGTTTTATACCATTGTGGCTAGAGAAAATACTTGGTATGATTTTGCTTGAATTTGCTAAGACTTGTTTTGTGCCCTAACGTGTGGTTTATCATAGAAAATGTTCTGTTTTCACTTGAGAAGAATGTGTATTCTGCTGTTGTCAGATATGCATATGTTAGGCCTATTTGGTCTATAGTTTTCAGATCTTCTCTTTTTGTATTAATTCTCTGTCTAGATGCTCTATCCATTGTCGAAAGTGGGCTATTCAAGTCTCCAACTATTATTTGGTATTGCTGTTTATTTCTCCTTTTAGTTCTGTTGGTTTTTACTTTATGTATTTAGGTACTCTGATCCTGGGTGGATAAATACTTACAATTGTTATATCTTCTTGATGCATTGACCCCACTGTCATTATATAATAATAACCTTTGTCTCTTTTACATTTTTTAGTTTAAAGTGTCTTTTGTCTATAGTTGCCACTGCTTTTTTTTTTTTTTTGGTTATCATTTACTTGAATTACTTTCTATTCCTTTCTTTCAGTCTTTGTATGCCTTTAAAGCTATAGTCAGGGGCGCCTGGGTGGCTTAGTCGGTTAAGCGTCCGACTTTCACTTAGGTCATGATCTTGCAGTTCGTGGATTCAAGCCCCGCATCGGGCTCTGTGCTGACTGCCAGCTCAGAGCCTGGAGCCTGTTTCAGAGTCTGTGACTCCCTCTCTCTCTGACCCTCCCCTGCTCACGCTGTCTCTCTCTCTCTCTCTCCTAGAAATAAATAAAACATTAAAAAAAAATTTTAAGCTATAGTCAGGTCTCTTGTAAGCAGCATATCAATGGATTTTTTTTAACTTTTTTAAAAAAAATTTATTTATATTTGAGACACAGAGAGACAGCACGAGTGGGGGAGGGGCAGCAAGAGAGAGGGAGATGCAGCATCTGAAGCAGGCTCCAGGCTTTAAGCTGTCAAGCACAGAGCCCAGTGCAGGGCTCCAACCCACAAACTGTGAGGTTATGACCTGAGCTGAAGTGGGACGCTTAACCGACTGAGCCACCCAGGTGCCCTGGGTTTTTTTTTGTTTTTTTTTTTGTTTTTTTAAAGCATTCCACAATCATTTCTATATCTTTTGATTGGTGAACTTAATCCATTTATACTTAAAGAAATTATTGGTAAGTAACAACTTACTAGTGCCATTTTGTTAATCATTTTCTGGTTGTTCTGTGGATCTCTTGTTCCCTTATTTGTGATCCTGTTGTCTTTTTTGTGTGTTTTGAGGTCTCATGTTGTCAGTATGCTTTGACTTCTGTATCATATTCTTTTGTGTAATTACTACTGATTTTTCCCTTGTGGTTTATCATGATATTTTACTTATACATAAAACATCTTTAAACTATAACACTCTATTTTAAATTAATAAGTTAAGTTTAATAGAATTCCTAAGCTTTATATTTTTACTTCTCTTTCCCCTCACATTTTAGGTTAATGTTTCAAGTTACATATTATTTAATATTGTATAACTATTAAGATTATTTTTACTATATTTTAAAAACTTTTAATCTAGAGTTGCAGTTGAATTATGCATTGAAATTGCTATATGACAGGATCCAACTTTGACTCTATATTTACCATTACCAGTGAATTTTACTCTGCCTTCTTATGTTTTTATGATATTAATTAGTGTTCTTTTATTTCCACTCAACTCCCTTCAAGAATTTTTTATAAGGCAGGTGCAGTGGTGAAGAATTCCCTCAGGTCTTATTTGTTGGCCAGGGGCGGGGGGTGGGGTAGGGGAAGGGTGAGGGAGTCTTTATTCTCCATTGCTGAAGGACAGCTGTGCCAGGTAGCATTCTTGATTGATGGTTTTTTTTTTCTTGGAATATTTTGAATATGTCATCCCATTCTTTTCTGGCCTGAAAAGTTTCTGTTGAGAAATCCAATGATTATCTTATGGGGGTTCTTTGGTATGTAACTTCTCCTTTTTCTTTTGATGTTTTTAAGCTGCTGTCTTTGATTTTTTACAATTTCATTATAACATGTCTTTATTTGGGTTCAACCTATTTTGGAGTCCTTAGGGCTTCTTGAAACAGATCTTTCCTGCCTCATTCTCTTTGAGGGTGGTATATTCTTCCATTGTGTAGATAGATCATAATATGTTAAAGCTCTTCCCTTACTAACATATATATTGGGAACTTGTTTTGATAGTGTAAATATACATGGCAGTGAACTTAAGTCTTTGCATGCATGTGTAAGTATACTAATGGAAATTCCTGGAAGTGGAAATCTCTGGATCAGTAAAGCATATTCAAATCATTTTTGGTTATTTGTTAATATAAGGAATCTAAAGAATGCTACTGGATAGTAGTTTTTCTTATAGTAATAAAGTTAAAATCTTTTATGATTAAATTGGCTTTCCTTCTGATATCACTCAAGAAGATTTTTTAAAAACATGCATTTTTATGAAAGCATCTTTTTAAAAAAATTTTTTAATGTTTTTTATTTCTGAGAGAGAGAGAGAGAGAATAGGGGAGAGTCAGAGAAAGAGGGAGACACAGAATCCGAAACAGTCTCCAGACTCCGAGTGGGCTGTCAGCACAGAGCCCGACGCAGGGCTCGAACCCATGAACCATGAGATCATGACCTGAGCCAAAGCCAGACGTTTAACGGACTGAGCCACCCTGGCGCCCCTGAAAGCATCTTTAATATGGAAACATTGATGGGTTTTGCCAACTTGACAGAAATTATTGGCTCAGAATTTAAGACCAAATAAAAAATTATTTAGTTTATATTTAATTATGCTGTTGACAAATGCCTACTTCCTAAGGTGTTAAGTTCCTAATGAAACAGTTTTATTTTATTTTATTTTATTTTATTTTATTTTTAAATATTTTTTTGATGTTTTATTTACTTCTGAGAGAGAGACAGCATGAGCAGGAGAGAGTCAGAGAGAGAGAGGGAGACAAAGAATCTGAAACAGGCTTCAGGCTCTGAGCTAGCTGTCAGCACAGAGCCCGATGTGGGGCTCGAACCCACGAACCGTGAGATCATGACCTGAGCCGACGTCGGACGCTTAACCAACTGAGCCACCCAAGCGCCCCAGAAACAGAATTTTATACATGCCCACATATACACAAACGAGGTTCAGATTCTGGTTCTATACTGGGCTACCTTTGTGAAATCCAGTACCACTTATATTATTTGAACCTAAGTTTCCAGTTTGTAAAATCTTGTAGGTGGTAATAAACAGTGTTAAAGTTCATGATGATTCTAGCTCACTGCCAACTACTCACTAAGCACCTAATGTATGAATAAAAAATAAAACACTCAAAGTACAGTATTTAAAAGGAAATACATCATAGCATGGTAGTATTGGAGATTTCAGAAGGACCATGGAAATTGTTTTTTGCATTGGTTTTCAAATGAGCTTAGTATACTTCAAGAGTTCTGATGTTTTTCAAAAAACTTTAAAACTACAGATTTTATCCATTGGTTTTTTAAATTTTAGCATTTCTTCAGAAGCAGCCAGATAAAAGCTGAACTATTCTGTGTGGTGACTGGTGAGTTAGGTTGCAGAGAGTGCTTCAGAAACTCACTTGCCCCACAGTCTGGTGCAGCCCCTGAAGCACTTTTGGGGAAGTGTCTAGTCCAACTTAAGCATTTAACAGTTGAGGAAGCTAGGACAGAGAGATGTTATTCTTCTTCTTCTAGATCACATAGAATCACACAGCTCACTAGTTCACTGGAACTATAACTTACAGTCTTCTGTCTCCCATTCTTTTGCTTTTTCTAGTCTATTATCATTTTAATAAAATCTTACCATTTTATCACATATTTAAATGCTGAGTAATAGGATTCTCTTATAATAGTACATTTGAGTTTTATAATTTTATGATAGCATGGATTAAAATATTAAAATTTGACTATTAGTATCTTCTGATAAGATGATGCACATGCTGGAAAAGAAACAAATTGTGTTTTTTTCAAAATCTGTCATATCATGCTAATTCTCTGTATATAATTTGTTAGGTGGGGAACCACTTCTGAAATCTGTTTTATTTTTGGTGCTAACAATGCTAAATACTGTGGAGTAAAATCTAACTGTATGTTGGAAAACAATATCTCAGAGTAAGCGCAGGCTTGTAAACATTTAAAAGAAAACAACAGAGGTTTCATTAGAGTAATAAGACCAAAAGCCCACTGCTTGTAATGCTCAGAGGAGGTATAACTATTAGATTTTAGGTTTGCTTCTATCTTGTCCTGCTCAAAGCAGGTGAAGAAATAATGAGATAACTGATTTAAATTAGCTCAGTTTCCACATTCGAATGTATCATCTCCCAAAGAACTGAAGAGCCTTGTGAAATGGTTTCAGAACCTTTGTCACTATACATTAGGGAGTTTGGAAGGCTAGGGATAGGTAAGAAAGATGAGAAAAGCAAGCACCAGTGTTTTCAAAGGGAGGCAGAGGAAGATGTTAGAAGCTATTAATCTTTAAACTTAATGCCAGTCTTTTCCAAATTTTCCAGTGTTTTGGAAAATATTTTTCACTTAGAACTGCCTTACTCTTTTCCTTTTTAGATCACAAAATTGGTACATC
>NW_027551567.1:10099182-10099474 GCF_008692635.1 Crocuta crocuta
AGGTTGGGGAGAACATTTCTAGGTGAGTGCTTTGGAGTGCCATTTTACGCCCTAGCCCTTTGTCACCATATTTATTGGTGAATTTGACTAGGCTCCTTAAGGGCAAGAACAGGTCTTATTTGATTTTATATTTACAACATTTGATATTCTATCTGGTCAGAATGAATGTTTCTTAAAGGAGTGAGTGGATAGCTGGATCAATGAAAGAAAGTAGAATTCATGACAGGTTCAAAAATAGGAAGGACAGCTAATTTGATAGATGACAAGTTTGAGATTCAATTGATCAAAATCT
>NW_027551567.1:10099531-10423642 GCF_008692635.1 Crocuta crocuta
GTTAACTGTTGAGTCCTCAGGTTTTTTTTCCATCTATTTTGTGGGTATCAAATGGGAGACCTGAATTGAAAGTAATTGAAGTATTTAAAAAAGCGTAGCATTTTAGTTGTTGAATCTATGGTTATACAGCTGCTTAAAAAGTTAACAGAAGGAAAAAACCTATTTGCTGGCCTCCAGGCTCTAGGAAATAAAAATACCTAATTTTACTGGCCAGATAACATTTTAAAACAGGCAGCAAATTTTAGGTAACAAACTGACATGTATAGAGCAAGCAGGAGAACCAGAAGTAAAAAAAAATGGGAATATAAGAAACAGTGGAAGAACCATGGAAATGTAGATTAGATTCAGATTAAGGGGAAATGTAATGTATTTCAGTATTTAAAGAGCTGTTTTGTTGGAAGGGGAGAAGTAGATATGCTCTTGGATGCTCCTGAAGGTAGTACAGACCTAACAGATATTTTTGGGAGCAGGTTTCTGCTTATTCATAAGGAGGAGCTCCAAAATAAATTGGAATTGTCCAGTGATAATAAAATCAGTGCCCTTTGAATCACCAGACTTTCTGCCACCAGAACTATTTGTACAGACTCAATGACCACCTGCTAATAATACTGTATTCTATAAGGTTGGCTATGGTCCTTGTTTACCTAAGGGTCTAAATCTTCAGCATTTAGATCTTTGAGCTCGCCGAGTAGACACCATGAGCAAAGCACACCCTCCCAAGTTGAAAAAATTTATGGACAAGAAATTATCGTTGAAATTAAATGGTGACAGATATGTCCAAGGAATGTTGTGGGGGTTCGATCCCTTTATGAATCTTGTGATAGATGAATGTGTGGAGATGGCAACTAGTGGGCAACAGAACAATATTGGAATGGTGGTAATTCGAGGAAATAGCATCATCATGTTAGAAGCCTTGGAACAAGTATAAACAATGGGTGGGTTCACCGGAAGAAACCAACTGCTTCCACATGTCCCCTCCATAGCGCCTGTTTTACTACAGTATAAAAATCAGGTCTGCATTTTCATATTGAACTTTTTTGTTAAATAAACTTTTTTAATAGTCAGAAAAAATCTTCAGCATTTAGAATAACTCAGAATAAGTCAGCAGAGATTTAAAACACTGCCATTTATAGACCTTCATAAACACATGCAATATTAATATTTTTATGTAAGCATATATTGCTTTATTAAATAGTAAGTAGGAGGTGAGATTAATTATCCTTTGCATTTGTTTGCAAAAGTGGTTAAGTTATATAA
The DNA here is from genome assembly GCF_008692635.1 of Crocuta crocuta. Lineage (NCBI taxonomy): Eukaryota > Metazoa > Chordata > Mammalia > Carnivora > Hyaenidae > Crocuta > Crocuta crocuta. Next base: position 10,100,789 of record NW_027551567.1, read on the forward strand.
ACCTTTATTTCTTTTAAGGACTTACAATTCTGTTATCTTTCCTTTTGGTGAAATATTAGTTAAGTATTTAAATTTTTTGCTTAAAGACATTTTTAAATTGACACTAAAGTAGGAGGAAAAGCACTTGTAATCCTTCCAGGAAAAGAGAACCACTCTTTACATTTCATTCTATATCTTTAATTTCTAAAAGCACTTTTAATGTTTTTCTTGTGAAATATTTTGAACAGACAGAAAAGAGAATATTTAAAACAGTCAGGAATCTACTTAATATCTTGTTACTATTGCTTTAGATCATATATTTAAAAGATGTTATTTAAGGTTTCCTTTGACACTTTTCTCTAAAACATACCTTTCTCTGCTTTCCCTCCTCAGAAGTACTTTTCTCAAGTTGATACATTTCCTTTGTATTTTATTTTCATTGAAACTTATTTTTAGAAATTACTGTTTTTCTTTTTTCATAAGTAGCACATGTGCATTATTCAAAAACTTGAGAAGATTAACTAAAAACATTATTTCACTCAGATATCACCAGTTAGCAATTTAGTGTATAACCTGGAACTTTTCTGTGTGTAAATTTTGTGTATATTATATGGGAAGAATTTTACTTCTATGATGAGCTTGCTAAAAATTTTATTTTAACTCATGGATAATATTGAATTTTGTTAAATGTTCAAAGCTTTTTTCTTCTATTAAGTGATGATTTTTTCTTATTTAATTAACATGGAAAATTACATTAATTTATTATTAAACTACTCTCATCCTTTGCTTTCTTGGGATAAATGCTCTTAGTTGTGACATTATTTTTGTACATTGCTGAATTCCTTTGGCTAATATTTGGGATTTTTGCAACAATATTCATATATAAGAATGGCTTTATTTTTCAGGCTGTCTTTATCCAGTTTTGGCATCATGAAAGTCTCAAAGAATGACTTGGAGAGCATTTCCTNTCCTCACTTCATTTATTAGTTATAGATTGATTCAGATCTTGTATTTCTTTTCACTTCTAGTAATTTATATTTTCTGGAAAATTATTCATTTTATCTCATATTTTCAATTTGTTGGCATTAGGTTTTTCATAGNTAATTAATATGTATTTCTTTTACTTGATAAAGTCTGCCAAAAAATTTAGCATTTTTTAGAGACTGTTACTTTTAGGTTCAGAGTTGAACTTAAAACATGTTCAGGGTTGTTTTACCTTTCTGGTGAATTTTTTCATCATTAATAACTCTTTATGTCTTTCTAATAATGCTTCTTGTCATAAAGCTTTTTTGGTCTCTACCATNTAGACCCACCCAGGCGCCCCCTTTATATATATTTTAAAGGAATCTAACATAAGACCATTCAACATTATCTATTTATATTTGTTGTGATTAGTGAGATATTTGGATTTACGTGAGTTTTCTTTTTTCATTTATTGAAGTACATTTGATACAGTGTTACATTTGTTTCGGGTGTATAACAATAGTGATTCCACAACTCTATACCTTATGCTGTGCTCATCACAAGTGTAGCTACCATTAGCCACCTTAGAATGCTAATACAATAACCATTGACTAGACTCCTTATGCTGTACGTTTTCTCCCCATGACTTAACTCATTTCATAACTGGAAGCCACTCCAATTCACCCATTTTGCCCATCTACTACACCACTCCCCTCTAGCAACCACCAGTTCTTTTTTTCTGTACTTATGGGTCTATTTCTGCTATTTATTTATTTTGTTCTTCACATTCCGTATATAATTGAAATCAGAGTATTACTTTGACTTATTTTACTTAGCATAATACTCTCTAGGCCCATCTATACCATCACAAATGGCAAGATCTCATCCTTTTTGCTGAGTAATACTCCAGTGTGTGTGTGTGTGTGTGTGTGTGTGTGTGTGTGTGTGTGTCTATGTCTTCTTCATCCATTTATCACAGATGGCAAGATCTCATCCTTTTTATGGCTGAATAATACTCCATCTCATCAGTGTGATCACAAATGGCAAGGTCTCATCCTTTTTGTGGCTGAGTAATACTGCTGTGTGTGTGTGTGTGTGTGTGTGTGTGTGTGTGTGTCTTCTTCATCCATTTATCTGTCAATGGACACTGGAGTTGCTTCCATATCTTGGCTTTTGTAAGTAATGCTGCAGTACACAGGGGTACATATATCTTTAAAATAAGTTTTAATTTTCTTTGGATAAGTAGTAGAATTACTGAATCATACGATACTTCTATTTTTAATTTTTTGAGCTATCTCCATACTGTTTTCTACAGTAGTTGCACCAATTTACGTTTCTAGCAACAAGTGAATAATGGTTGCTTTTTTTTCTTTTTTTTTTTTAATTTTTTTTTTTTAAATTTATTTCTAGGAGAGAGAGAGAGACAGCATGAGCAGGGGAGGGTCAGAGAGAGAGGGAGTCACAGACTCTGAAACTGGCTCCAGGCTCTGAGCTGGCAGTCAGCACAGAGCCCGACGCGGGGCTCGAACCCAAGAACCGTGAGATCATGACCTAAGCGAAAGTCGGACCCTTAACCGACCAAGCACCCCAATGGTTGCTTTTTTCTAAATCCTTGCTGACACTTATTATTTCTTGACTTTTTGATTCTAGCCATTCTGACGGGTGTAAGATGGTATCTCATTGTGGTTTTGATTTGCATTTCCTTTACAGTAAAGGATGTTGAGTGTCTTTTTATGGGTTGGTTAGCCACCTGTATATCTTCTTTGGGAAAAGTCTCTTTGGGTTCTCTGCCCATTTCATTCCAATTATTTGTTTTCGTGGTGTTGAGTTTTGTAAGTTCTTTATATATTTTGGATATTAACCCCTCATCAGGTATATTATTTGCAAATATCTTCTAGCCTTCTCATTTCGTTGGTTCCCTCTCTGTGCAAAAGCTTTTTATTTTAGTGTTGTCACAGTAGTTTATTTTTGCTTTTGTTTCCTTTGCCTGAAGACCTATATCTAGAAAAATGTTGCAGCGGCCAAAGTCAAAGAGATTACTGCCTGTGTTATCTTCTAGGAGTTTTATGGTTTCAAGTCCCACATTTAGATCTTTAATCCATTGTGAGTTTATTTTTGTGTATGGTGTAAGAAAGTAGTCTAGCATTCCCAGCACTATTTATTGAACAGACTGTGTTTTCCTCATTGTATATTCTTACCCTCTTTTTGTAGGTTAATTGGCCATATAAGTGTGGGCTTATTTTTAGGATCCATCCTTTTTCATTAATCTATGTATCTATTTTTGTGCCAGTACCATACTGTTTTATTTTCTACATATAGTAGCATTTCTTAAAAACTGTGATTTTGATGCTTCTAGCCTCCTTCCCCCCCCCCACCCCCAAGATTGCTTGGCTATTCAGGGTCTTTTGTGGTTTCATACAAAATTTAGGATTGTTCTGGTTCTGTGAAAAAAAATACTATAAGCATTTTAGTAGAAGTTGCATTGAATCTTTAGATTGTATGGGGTAGAATGGTCATTTTAACAGTATTAATTCTTCCAATCCATGAGCAATGAATACTTTTCCATTTCTGTCATCTTCTATTCATTTTATCAGTGTTTTATAGTTTTCAAAGCTCTGGTCATTCACTTCCCTGGGTAAATTTATTCCCAGGTATTTTCTTTTGTGATTTTGGTACATGATTTAAAGGGAATTAAAACATTTTTAATATATATATATTTTAAAAGTTTATTGTCAAGTTGGTTTCCATATAACACCCAGTGCTCATCCCCACAAGTGCCCTCCTCCATGCTCATCAAACCCCTTCCCCTCCCCCACCCCCATCAGCCCTCAGTTTGTTCTCGGCATTCAGGATTCTCTCATGGTTTGCCTCCCTCCCTCTCCCCAACTATTTTTCCTCTTCTTCTCCCACACGGTCCTCCGTTAAGTTCCTCCTAATCCACTTACATGTGCAAACATATGGTGTCTGTCCTTCTCTGCCTGACTTGTTTTGCTCAGCATAACACCCTAAATTCCATCCATGTTGCTACACATGGCCAGATTTCATTCTTTCTCATTGCCATGTAGTATTCCATGGTATAGATAAACCACATCTTCCTGATCCATTTGTCCCTTGATGGACACTTAGGCTCTTTCCATGTTTTGGCTATTGTTGAGAGNTCTGTCAGATCCATCTGGTCCAGTGTGTCATTCAAGTCCATTGTTTCTTTAGTGATTTTCTGTCTGGTTGATCTATACATTGCTGTAAGTGGAGTATTAACGTCCCTTGCTGTTAGCACATTCTTATCTATAAGATTGTTTCTGTTTGTGATTAATTGTTTTATATATTTTGGGGCTCCCATATTCGGTGTGTAGACATTTATAATTGTTAGCTCTTCCTGATGGATAGACCCTGTAATTATGATATATTGCCCTTCTTCATCCCTTGTTACTATCTTTACTTTAAAGTCCAGTTTGTGTGATATAAGTATAGCTATTGCAGCTTTCTTTTGACTTCCAGTAGCATGATAGATATTTCTCTATCCCCTTACTTTTAATCTGAAGATGTCCTCCAGTCTGAAATGTGTTAATTGTATACAGCAAATAGATGCATTTTGTTTTTTTATCCATTCTGCTACCCTGTGTCTTTTGATTGGAGCATTCATCCCATTTACATTCAGTGTTATTATTGAAATATATGGGTTTAGAGTCATTGTGTCTTTTGTGGAATTCATGCTTGTGGTGGTGTCTCTAGTATCTTGTGTTCCTGGCAACATTTCCCTCAGTGAGTCCCCCTCAGGATTTCTTGTAGGGCTGGTTTAGTGGTGACAAATTCTTCAATTTGTGTTTATTTGGGAAGACTTTTATCCCTCCTTCTATTCTGAATGACAGGCTTGCTGGATAGAGGATTCTTGGCTGCATATTTTTTCTGTTCATCACATTGAAGATCTCCTGCCATTCCTTTCAGGCCTGCCAAGTGTCAGTAGAGAGGTCTGTCACCACTCTGATAGGTTTCCCTTTGTATGTTAGGACCCTTTTCTCCCTAACTGCTTTCAGAATTCTCTCTCTGTCCTTATATTTTGCCAGTTTCACTATGATATGTCATGCAGAAGATTGATTCAAGTTACATCTGAGGGGACTTCTCTGTGCCTCTTGAATTTCAACATCTACTTCCCTCCCCCGGTTGGGGAAGTTCTTTGCTATCATTTGTTCAAGGATCCTTCAGCATCTTTCCCTCTCTCTTCTACTTCTAGGATTCCTATGATACAGATATTGTTCCATTTGATTGTATTGCTGAGCTCTCGAACTCTTCTTTCATGTTCCTGGATCAGTTTATCTCTTTTTCTCAGCTTCCTCTTTTTCTATAATTGTTTCTTCTAAATCACTTATTCTCCTTTCTGCCTCTTCAATCTATGCATTGGATGCCTCCATTTTGTTATACATCTCATTTATAGCATTTTAAAATTCATCATAACTATTTTTGAGCCCCATAGTGTTTGTAGCAGTAGTTTCTCTGATGTCTTCCATGTTTCCAACATTGTTCTAAATTTTTTTTTTATGACTATTGTTCTAAATTCTTGTTCAGTTATGTTGCTTATATCTGTTTTGAGCAGTTCTTTCACTGTCATTTATTCCTGGAATTTCTTATGAGAAGAGTTCTTCCGTTTCATCATTTTGGTTACCTTTCTGTCTCTTGCTAATTTTAAAACCTTGTACACTCTGCCCCTGCGAATTCTGCTGGAATAAAGAGGGCCCTTTGACTGTTCATGGCCTGTCCATTCAGGAAGTGTTCTTTGAATGGTGTCTCTTGGATTCTTTTGTTGAGAATTTGGTTATTTTGTTTCCGTACTGTTAGCGGTATTTCTGACTCTCCACCATGTATACTTTCGCTTGCTTTTTGAGGTAGCCCTGAAGTGGAGGGCACTGCCTGGGACTGAGGGGCAGGTGCAGTAGCACCTGGGCAAGGGTCTCACCACAGCAAGCATAGGAAACTGGAGGTTCCTAGCCTGCGCATAAAGTCCCCTGAATTCAATCTTAAATTTATCGAGACTGGTTTTGTAGCCTAATGTGATATTTCCTGAATTATGTTTCATGTGTACTTGAAAAGAACATGTATTCTGGTTTTGGATGGAATGTTAAGTCCATCTGGTGTGATGTGTCAGCAGGCACTGATTTTCTGCCTAGATGATCTATCCATTGATATAAGTGGGGTGTTAAAATCCCCACCTATTATTATTTTGTTGTCATTTCTCCATTTATGTCTATAAGTATATGCTCCAATGTTGGCTGCACAGATAATGACAATTATTATATCTTCTTCTTGGATTAACCCTTTTATTACTATGTAATGCCCTTCTTTGTCTCTTATTATAGTCTGTCTTAAATTTATTTGTCTAAGTATTGGTACCCCAGCTTTTTTATATTCAATTCCATTTGCATAGAATTATCTTTTTCTCCTCTTTTTTCAGTCTGTCTCTAGATATGAAATGACTCTCTTATAGACAGCATATAGAGGGGACTTGTTTCTTTTATCCATTCCTCCCAACACCCTCCACCCCGAATATCTTTTGATTTGAGCATTCAGGCCATTTACATCCAAAGTAATCATTAATACATATATACTTATGCCATTTTGTTAATTGTTTTCTGCTTGTTTTTACAGTTCTTCTGTGTTCCTTTTTTCTTTTGCTCTCTTTCCTTTGAATTGATGACAGACTTTATTAGTGTTTTGTTTGCCTTACTTTCTCTTCTTTTTTTGTATATCTATTATAGCTTTCAGATGTGTGGTTACCGCAAGGTTCTTTTATAACATGCCAAGTATATACCAGTCTTAATTAAGTTGATGGTCACTTAGGTTCAAACACATTCTAAAAGAACTTCATTTTTATTTCTCCATCATGTTTAATATATAAGTTGTCATGTTTTACATCTTTCTATTTTGTGTGTCCCCTTATCTAATTTTATCCCTATCTAATTATAGTCAAAATTAATTTTGCTATTTTTGTCTTATAATCTTCATACCAGGTTTATAAGTGATCTGCTCTATTCCTTTTGCTGTGTGTTTGCTTTTACTCATGAAATCTTTCCCTTTTATAATGTTCTTTTAATTATGGCTTTTCTTTTCCGCTTAAGTCCCTTTATCATTTCCTGTAAGGCCATTTTAGTAGTAATGAACTCCTTTAACTTTTATCTGGGAAACGCTTTCTCTCTCCTTCAATCCTTAATGATAACCTTGCCAGGTAGAGTATTTATGGTTCTAAATGTTTTCCTTTCAGCACTTAAAAAAAAAGTTTTTTTTTTAAATTTATTTAGAGAGAGTGTGTGTACACAAGCAGGGGAGGGGCAGAGAGAATCCCAAGAAGGCTCTGCCTTGTCAGTGCACAGCCTGAGGCAGGGCTCAATCTCATAAACCCTGAGATCATGATCTGAGGGGAAATCAAGAGTTGAATGCTTAGCCAACTGAACCATCCTGGCACCCCAGCACTTTGAATATATCATGCCACTCCCTTCTGGCCTGCAGAGTTTCTGCTGAAACTTACCTGTGCCCAAGCTCTGCTTCAGCTGCACTGTCAGGGTGCCCCTGAGGAGGATCTCCTGGCTGGCACACAGGGAGAGCCTCCAGACACCCCAGTTAGCACCCACTTCAGATTCAGCTATCATGCCAGGCCACTCTCTCTGTGCAGAGCCCTAGGATTCTCCCAGCTTGCAACCACTATACTTTGTCTATCCTTCCAGGGTGCCCTCTACATGGAGAGACCCAGGACTGACTCAGCTTATACCCACTTCAGCTCTGGCCATTGCAACAGGGCAGGCCCTGCACAAATGCCCTAAGAACTACAGCCCATGCTGATACAGCTTCAGCCAGCTAACCTAAAGCACCAGGGACAGAGAGTCTACACAAGATGTGACCATATATAAGACCATTCCTTTAAGTTTAAGAGAAGTAGCTTTTCTGCCTAATTCACAGAAACTAAGAAAGTCAAGGAAATGAAGAGGCACAGAAATATACTACAAATGAAAGAACAAGACAAAAACTCAGATAAAGGACTACATGAAACAGATAACCCCATATAGCTAATAGAGAATTCAAAATAATGATCATAAAGATGCCCACACTGGATAGAAGAGTGGAAGAACTCAGTGAGAACTTCAACAAAGAGATAAAAAATAAATAAGAAAAAGTCAGTGTTGAGTAATACATAAAAAAATGAAAATTACAGTAGAAGGAATCAACAGATTAGCAGATACAGAAGACTGGAATAGCTGTCTGAAAGACAGGGTAACAGAAAGTGCCCAAGATGAAGAACAAAAAGAAAAAATACATTAAAAATTTAGCATAGCTTACATGATCTCATGGAAAGCACCAAGCAAACATTCACATTATAGGGTTCCCAGAAGGAGAACACTGAAAAGGGCAGAACATTTACTTGAAAAAATAATAGCTTGAAATTTCCCTAACCTGGGGAAGAAAAAAGACATTCAAGTTCAGGAGCACAGATTGTTCCAAACAAGGTAACCCAAGGGGGTTCATACCAAGACCCATAAAAATGAAATGTCAAATACTAAAGAGAGTATTTTAAAGGCAGCAAGAGAGAAGCAAAAAGTTACATACCAGGAAAACTCCATAAGGCTATCAGCTGATTTTTTAACAGAAACATTAAAGGTTATAAGGGAGTGGCTGATATATTCAGATATATTTTTCTCCTAAAAGGAAAAAAAAATGCAAATAAGAATACTCCAACCAGCAAGCTTATCATTCAGAATGGAAGGAGAGAATAGTTTTTCATACAAGCAAAAGTTAAAGGAGTTTATCACCACTAAACTGGCCTTAAAATAAAGGTTATAGGGACTTAAGTGGGAAAGAAAAATCTATATTGGAAGTAATATTAAAAGTTATGAATAAAAGGATATAAAGTATGACAAATGGAAGAGGGTATTAAAAAAGATTTCTTTTAGAATGTGTTTAAACTTAAGGAGCCATCAGCTTAATATAAACTGCTATATACTTAATTTCTTATAAATGAACCTCATTGTAACTACAAACCCAAAATCTATAATAGAGCCAAAAAGTAAAGCCAAGCATAACACTACAGAAAGACATCAATTACAAGAAAAAAGAGAAGAAAACAAGAAAACCAACAACAACAACAACAAAAAACCCACCAGAAAACAATTAATAAAATGGCAATAAGTTCATAACTATCAATGATTACTTTAAATATAACGGGTCTAAATGCTCCCCACTCAGAAGATATGGGAGAGGGCCAGCAGGGGCAAAAAACCCAGAATCCATGTATATGCTGTCTACAAGAGACTCACTTCACACCTAAAGATACATATGGACCAAAAGTGAAAGCACTGAAAAAGATAGCTCATACAAAGAGAAGCAAAAGAAAGGCTGGGGTAGCCCTACTTCTATCAGACAAAACAGAATTTAAAACAGACTATAATAAGACACAAAGAAGAGCATTACATAAATAGTAAAGGGGTCACTCCAACAAGGAAATATAAACATTGTAAAAAATATATGAAGGAAATATTAAGACATTAAGGGAGAAATTGACAATAATACAATAATGGTAGGTAATTTTATTACCCCACTTACATCAATGGAGATCATCTAGGCAGAAAATCAAAGAATAAATAATGTCTCTGAATGGCAGAGTAGACCAGATGGACATAACAGATAAAACATTCCGTACAAAACAGCAGAATACACATTCTTTTCAACTATAAATGGAACATTCTTCAGGACAGTACGTTAGGCCAATAAATAATATCTCAGTAAATTTAAGAAGACTGAAATCCTATCATGCATTCTTTTCCAACCACAACAGTATGGAACTAGACATTAATCTAAGGAACAAAATGGAAAACACACAAACTCGTGTAGGATAAACAAAATGCTACAAAACATCCAGTGGGTCAACCAAAAAGGCGAAGAGAAAATACAAAAAAATATGTGCAGACAAATGCAATTCAATGTTCCAAAATCTTTGGCATGCAGTAAAACCAGATGTAAGAGGAAAATTTATAGTGATAAAGGCCTATCTCAGGAAACAAGAAAACTCTCAAAGAAACACTCTAACCCAACACCTAAGGGAACAAGAAAAATAACAAAACCCAAAGCTAGTAGAGTAGGGGAAAAGAAATAATAAAGATCAGAACAGAAATAGAGACAAAAAACAAGAACAAAAAACAAACAAACACGAAAATATCCATGTGTCAAGAACTGGTGGTTTGAAAACATAAAATGAATTGATAAACCTTTCATCAAAATTAATAAGACAAAAGATCCAAGTAAGTAAAATCAGAAGTGAAAGAGAAGTAACAACATACACCACAGAATACAAAGGATCATAATACAACAGTATGAAAAATTATATGCCAGCAAGTTGGACCACCTAAAAGGGTAAATAGCCACAAACCTACAATCTTCCAAAACTGAATCAAGACAAAATTTGAACACAGATTTACTAGTAATAAATTACTAGTAATAAAATTGAATCGGTAATAAAAAAAACTCCCAACAAAGAAGTCCAGGACCAGATGGATTCACAGGTGAATTATACCAGACATTTAAAAAAGAGTTAACAGTTATCAAACTAATCCAAAAAATAAAAGAGGAAAGCTTCCAAATATATCAACAAACCGTTAGTAATCTTCAAAAAATATCAGCAAACCTAATTTAATAATACATTAATAGGATCAGTCACCACAAACAAGTAGAGTTTATTTAGTAATGCAAAGATGGTTCAATATTTGCAAACATACCACATCAAGAAAACAAAGGATAAAAATCATATGATCATCTCAAAATGCAGAAAAAATGTTTAACAAAATTCAGTATCAATTCATGATAAAAACTCTCAACAAAATGGATTTAGAGGGAACACACCTCAACATAATAAAGGCCATATAAACCCACAACTAACATCACACTTAATGGTGAAAAACTGAGAAATTCTCCTCTAAGAACATGAAAAAAAACAAGGATGTCCACTCTCACCACTTTTATTCAACATAGTACTAGAAGTCCTCACCATAGGAATCAAACATGATGAAATAAAAGGCATCTGGATTGGTAAGAAAAAAGGCACTATTTGCAGATACATAGAAAACTCTACAGATTCCACACACACAAAAAAAAACTATTAGAAATTATAAATGAATTCAATAAAGTTGCAGGATACAAAATTCACAGAAAATGGTCACATTTCTATACACTAATAAAGATGTAGCAGTAAAAGATAATAAGAAAACAATCCCCTTGGGGTGTTTGGGTGGCCCAGTCAGTTAAGCATCCGACTTTGGCTCTGGTCATGATCTCACAGTCTGTGAGTTTGAGCCCTACATCAAGCTCTGTGCTGACAGCTCAGAGTCTAGAGCTTGTTCGGATTCTGTGTCTCCCTCTCTCTCTACCCCTTCCCTGCTCGCACTCTGTCTGTCTCAAAAATATACATTAAAACAATGCTCAGCATCCCTCCTCATGAGTGAAATACAAATCAAAACCACACTGAGATACCACCTCACGCCGGTCAGAGTGGCTAAAATGAACAAATCAGAGGACTCTAGATGCTGGCGAGGATGTGGAGAAATGGGCACCCTCCTACACCGTTGGTNTGAATTCATATCATGCATTTATTTCTAGCCACAATGGTAAGCTAGAAATCAATCACAACAAAAGAATATGAAAAAAACACAAACATGGAAGCTAAACAACATGCTATGAAACAACCAAGAGGTCAACAAAGAAATCTAAGAGGAAGTAAATACAGAGAGACAACTGAAAACACAATGTTCCAAAATCTTTGAGATGTAGCAAAAGCAGGTTTAAGAGGGAAATTTATAGTGATAAAGACCTACTTCATGAAATGAGGAAAATCTCAAATAGATAATATACCTAAGAGAACTAGGAAAAGAAGAACAAACAAAACCAAAGCCAGCAGAATGAAGAAAGTATTAAAGATCTGAGCAAAAATAAATGAAATAGAGACTAAAACAAAAACAAAAAGATCAGTGAACCAAGAACTGGCTCTTTGAAAAACATAAATAAATTTGATAAATATGTAGCCAGACACATCAAGAAAAAGAGAAAGGACCTAAAAAGTTAAATCAGGAATATAAGAGAAGTATCAACTGACACTGTGGAAATACAAAGGATTGTAGGAGGCTAGTATGAAAAATTATATGCCTACAAATTGGACAACCTAGAAGAAATGGATAAATTCCTAGAAACATATAGTCTTCTAACACTGAATCAGGAAGAAATAGAAAATCTGAATAGACTGATGACCAGTAACAAAATTTAAAAACTCTCAACATACGAAAGTCCAGGGACAGGTGAATTCACAGGTGAATTCTCACCAAATATTTAAAGAAAAGTTAATACCTATTACTATCAAACTTCCAAAAAATAGAAGAGGAAGGAAGGCTTTCAGATACATTCTGCAAGGTCAGTATTACCTTGCTACCAAAACCAGACAAAGACACTGCAAGAAAAGAAAACTACAGACCACTATCCATCATGAACATAGATGCAAAAAATCCTCAATAAAATATTAGCAAACTTCATTCAACAAAATATTTTAAAAAATTATTCACCATGATCACTGATCCTGGATTTATTCCAGGATATCAAAGCAATCCAGTATTTACAAATCAGTCAACATGATATACCATTTTAAATAAAAGCAATGGATAAAAATCATACAGTTCTGCAGATAGCTGCAGAAAAAAGCATTTGATAAAATTCAACATCCATTCATAATAAAAACTTTCAAAGTGGGTGTGGAGGGAACATACCTCAATATGATTAAGACCATATATGACACATGTATAGCTAAAATCATAATCAGTGGATAAAAATAGAGGTTTAAGATCAGTAACAAGACGAAAATGTCTTGTTCTTGCCAATTTTATGCACTATAGTACTAGAAGAATTAGGCACAGCAGTCAGACAAGAAATAAAAGTCATCCAAACTGGTAAGAAACAAGTTAAACTTGTCACTGTTTGCAGATGACATGATACCATATGTAGAAAACGTGACCAAAAACTGTTAGAATAAATGAATTGAGTAATACGAAATTAATATGCAGAAGTCAGTTGTGTTTCTATACACTAATAACAAAGTAGCAGAAAGCAAAATTAAAATAATTTCATTTACAAATGAACATGGGGGTGGAAAGAGGGGGCAAACCATAAAACAGACTCTCGAGGGATGCTGGAGGGGAGTTGGGGAGGGGATGGGTTAAATAAATGATGAGGACTAAGGAGGGCAGAAACAGATTCATAAAGACAGAGATCAAACTGATGATTGCCAGATGTGAGAGTGGTGGTAAGATGGGCAAAATGAGAGTTATTTGGAGGTACAGCCTTCCAGTGTGGAATGAATAAGTCATGAGAATAAAAGTACAGATAGGGATTATAGTGTAATAGCATTGTATGGTGAGATGTTAGTTGTAGTTGTGAGCACAGCATAAGGTAGAGAGTTGTGGAATCATGTTGTACACCTGAAACTAATGTAACATTGTGTGTCAGCTATACTTCACTAAAAACTTTTAAAAAGTCACCTTGAAGAAAATATTTTTTCATATGTAGTCTCCCCTACCGCTCTGTAGTTTTTGGAAACAGATCTTAGATAGCCAGTTTTATTCGTAAATACTTCAGCTTATATCTCTCTAAAATATAAAGATCTTAAAAAACAATGCCATTATGTAGTACCAAGAATGACATCTAAGAAATTAACAGCTTTTTAATATCTTTAAATATGTACTTAGTACTCAAGTTCTAGTTAGAACTCTAGTTCTTTAGCTATTTAAAGACTTTAAGCCATCCATGGGGTGCCTGGATGGCTCAGTGGGTTGAGCATCCAACTTTGGCTCAGGTCATGATCTTGCAGTTTGTGAGTTGGAGCCGGGCATCAGGCTCTTTGCTGACAGCTCAGAGCCTGGGCCTTGCTTTGGATTCTGTCTCCCTCTCTCTCTTTCTCAAATATAAACATTAAAAAAAATTTAAAGATTTTAAGCCATCCCTAGGGACTAGAAAATCTATATATGTAACAGTACTGAGAAAATCAGGGGCTTTCAAATAAAAGGCATATGAAAAAATACATACAATTAAAAAAAAACAGCTGGCAGACTGGAAAGAAAAAGTGTGGTGACAGAGTGGAGGGAAGTGTGTGCTTACCACCTGATGCTTTGGCTGTGCCCATTGCCAGTAGGGGATCCTCGAGTTGAGGGGTATTTCCCAGAGGTTCACAGATGATCTCTCGTCAGAATCCTGGGGCATTCAGCAGGAAACCGCATTCTTTCAGTTCTCTTTGCCTCCTTCCCTTTCCTTTCCCTCCTCGCAGGCACTGCGGTCTCTCCTCAGAGACAGAGCCCCTCCAACTGCAGCACGTGTGGCCAGGCAGATCACCACCTACCACCTTTACGTCCCACTGCCTCTGGCCGGAAGGTCATATGTGCCAGCCACCAACTCTGCCACCTGCACCACTGGCCGTGGCTGCACAGCCTCCTCTGATGTGCATTCCACCCACTTTCAGGCGCAGAGATGGATGACTGTCTTGGGTATCCTGGTGTGCTGTAAAGAAGTGCTTCAGTTCAGTTATGGATGCTTGCTTTGTGGATCTGATTAGCTGTAAATTGAGAGGTGGAGAAAAGAGGAATGGCTCATACCACCATGATGTTGATGTCACCTAAAAGAAAATATTTTAGGGGTGCCTGGGTGGCTCAGTCGTCTAGGCGTCCGACTTCAGCTCGGGTCATGATCTCACGGTTCATGGGTTCGAGCCCCGTGTCGGGATCTGTGCTGACAGCTAGCTCAGAGCCTGGAGCCTGCTTTGGATTCTGTATCTCTCTCTCTCTCTCAAAAATAAATAAAAAACATTAAAAATTTAAAAAAAAAGAAAATATTTTAACCTAAATTTTTTCGCCAACTTTATAGAAAATGTTTGAAGACCATGGAAATGACTATTATTTTATCTAGAAATAATTTACAAGGTAATTTCTGCACCTTGAAAAGTGCTGTGTAATTTTATGCAGCTGTATATATTTGCCCAAACTCTGATTCCCAAAAGTCCATGTTTCTCATCATATCTTCAGCTGAATTTGCAACTAACTTAAATGACTATTCCTGTATGCTTTAGGAAAATGCTTAAGAATTTATTTATAAATCACTGTGAAAAGCAAAAAAAAGGACTAACAGTTAAAGTACTTTACTTAAATTGTTGGTAGATCTGTTTTCCAGTTACTTTATGTTCATGAACACTAAGTCCAGCCCAATTCATAGGTCTTGTTTAGTACCACTAGAAACATTACTTTAGTGCTAAGTGCGGTGTCTTACTCTTCAGTTATTTTCAGGCACTATTTTTTATATGTTTATATACACATCATAGGAACTATCCAAAAACCTTGAGCTGAGTACCAACAGTTTCCAGCGACAGTTGCTTGCTGAAAGGAAAAGGGCATATGAGGCTCATGATGAGAATAAAGTTCTTCAAAAGGAGCTTCAACAACTGTATCACAAATTAAAAGTAAGTATTTATTTAATTTAAATATATAATATATTGAAAACTCAGCATTTTAGGAGATCCAACATAGTGGAGAAGTAGGGGGACCCAAAGTTCCCTCATCCCTCAAACATGGCAGTGTTGAGGCCGAAAGACTTGGAATTCCAAGAGTCGGGGTGCAGAGTGTCAAAGACTCTGGGGACCCAGGGGGACAACCTGGCAGGCCATAGGTGCATGATTGTGAACTGGAGAAATAAAACGGGTCGTGTAGACATGGATGGGAGAGATCTCCTGTGGAGAGACAAAGGGAAGAGAGAGAGTCTGAGGAAGTGTAGGACTGTATCTGGACAAGAAAAAAACCATGGACCGGGGATGGAGAAAGATCCAATCTCTAACTGCAGAGCTTTCTCCAGACTGGGGCCAACTGCCCAGTTTGTGCACCTGGGGAGGAGTGCAGCCCGCCCCAGGCACCTTAACTAGTTCAGAGGCACAGTCCGCAATGGGAGAAGGCAGTCCTTTCTCTGGAATGCTGTGGGAAGAAGGTATATAGCCACTTCAAGGACAAAGACTGCCTGCGTTCACCAGCCAGAGACCATATGTCAGCAGCACAGAGCAGTACTTCCCCAGAATCGGGGCACACAGGGAGGAACCCTTTAAGACATTGGGGTTTAAATTCCAGCCTAGTGCTAGGGAGGTGCAGGAGTCAGCAAAGTGGGACAAACCACTTCGTTCACACCTGTGGCACTGCAAGGACAACCTGAACAGAGTGGTGTGGGACAGACACCCTGTCCGTGGAGGAGAGACTGGGGTGTCGCCATTTTTCTACCCATCATTGACAACATGGGGCCTCAGGGAACTGACAAGGGGCCACAGTGGAGGCGGGACCCACCTACACCAAATGATGCCCCTCCACACCTGGTAACTAGGTATCTACTGGAGCAGGATTGATGCTTACAAACCAGACAGCCCTCCTCCAGACCAGCACTGCAACTGTTTCCAAGCACCTAGTGTTTTTGCATTTTCTGATTTTATTCTTGGACAATTCTTAGTATATATATATATATATATATATTTTTTTTTTTTTTTTCCTTCCTTTTCTCCTTCTTACATCTTCCTTCTTCTAGTCTGGTTATTCTGGTTGTTGGTATGCAGACTTATTTAATCTATTCTCCTTAATACCTGTTCTATATCTCCTTTATTCCCCCCACCCCCACGTTTCTAGGTAGAGTTTCTTTTCCTCATCATCAGTTTTCTTTTTCTCCACCCATGTCATCTCTTTGTATGGGACAAGGCCTCTACGTTCAACAACATCACCACCCCGTTGTTTTCTTGTAGCTAGTGTTTTGGGTGTTTTTTTCCCCGTTTTTTGTTTTGTTTCTTTGTTTTCTTTTCTAGGGCTACTTCAATGAACAAATCAAAGCATACCTGGTGGAGGGTCCAAAACATCACTAGGAGTAGAGAGACAAAGCAACCAGAGTCACAACAACAGAACATGTAACACACTCCAAAAAAACACCTCCTGAATGCCAGGTCCTGGGCAGTGTATTACTCCTCTTTCATATAGTAGTGCTCACAGGTTCAGGACACATAACAAGCTTTTAGAACACATAAGGGACAGAAAACTAGCCAAAATGACCAAATGGAAGAATTCTCCTCAAAAGAAATTCCAGGAAGAAATGACAGCTAAAGAATTGAACAAAACAGATGTAAACAATGTAACTAAATAAGAATTTAGAATAATAGTAATAAGATTAGTTGATTTTGCACCTTATTTACAGCGTTTTTTTCATCAAGACTATTTCTTAGTTCCTTGAGCTCTGCAATAGATTCTCTGCTGTCTTCTATGCTTTTTTAAGCCCAGCAATTAAAGGCAATAACAGCGAGGATTGAAGAGGCAGAGGGGAGAATAAGTGAAATGGAAGATAAAATTATGGAAAAAGATGAAGCTGAGGATAAGAGCTAAAAAAAATTCCGGACCACAAGGGGAGAGTTAGAGAACTAAGTGATTCAGTGAAACGGAATAATATCCGTATCATAGGAGTTCTATAAGAAGGAGAGAGAGAAAGGGGTGAAAGGTGTACTTGAACAAATCATAGCTGAGAACTTCCCCAATCTGGGGAGGAAACAGACATTGACATCCGGGAAGCACAGAGAACTCCCTTCAGACGTAACTTGAATCGATTTTCTGCGCAAATTATCATAGTGAAACTGGCAAAATACAAAGATAAAGAGAGAATTCTGAAAACAGCTAGGGACAAATGGGCCTCAACCTGCAAGGGTTGTGCTACTACACATAAGAGTAGTAGCAGAGCTGTCCACTGAAACTTGGTGGGCCAGTATGGAGTGGCAGGAAATTTTCAATGTGCTAAATAGGAAAAATATACAGCCAAGAGTTCTTTATCCAGCAAGCCCACCATTCAGTAGAAGAAGAGATAAAAGCTCTCGCAAACAAAAACTGAAGGAATTTATTACCTCTTACTCAGCCCTACAAGAGATCCTAAGGAGGACTCTGTGAGTGGAATGTTGCAAAAGACCAGAGACATCACTACAAGCATGAAACCTAGATAACACAATGACTCTAAATCCATATCTCTCATTAGTAATACTGAATGTAAATGGACTAAATGCTCCAAGCAAAAGATGTGGGGTATCAGAATGGATAAAAAAAAAACAAGACCCATCTATTTGCTGTCTACAAGAGACCCATTGTAGACCACAGGACACCTTCAGATTGAAAGTGAGGGGATGGAGAACCATCTATCGTGACTGGAAGTCAAAAGAAAGCTGAAGTAGCCATACTTAGATAAACTAGATTTTAAAGGCTATAAAAAGAGATGAAGAAGGGCATTATATAATAATTACGGAGTCTATCCATCAAGAAGAGGTAACAATTATAAATGTTTATGCATAGATTCAGGAGCACCCAAATATATAAAACAACCACAAACATAAGCAATCTTATTGATAAGAATGTGATAATTACAGGGGACTTTAATACAGCAACGGACAGATCATCCAGACAGAAAATCAGTAGAGACAATGGCCCTGAATGATACACTGGACCAGATGGACTTGACAGGTATATTCAGAACTTTTGATCCTACAGCAGCAGAATACACATTCTTCTCGACTACACTTGGAAAATTCTCCAAGATAGATCACGTACTGGGTCACAAAACAGCCCTCAGTAAGTATAAAAGAATTGAGATCATACTATGCACTCTTTCAGATCACAGTGCTATAAAACTTGAAATCAAACACAAGAAAAAGTTTGGAAAACCTCCAAATGCTTGGAGATTAAAGAACATCCTATTAAAGAATGAATGGGTCAACCAGGCAATTAAAGAAAACATTAAAAAAATATATGGAGTCAAATGAAAATGAAAACACAACAGTTCAAACGCTTTGGGATGCAGCAAAGGCAATCCTAAGAGGAAAATACATTGCAATCTGGCCTATCTCAAACANAGACCAGAGACATCACTACAAGCATGAAACCTAGATAACACAATGACTCTAAATCCATATCTCTCATTAATAATACTGAATGTAAATGGACTAAATGCTCCAAGCAAAAGATGTGGGGTATCAGAATGGATAAAAAAAAAACAAGACCCATCTATTTGCTGTCTACAAGAGACCCATTGTAGACCACAGGACACCTTCAGATTGAAAGTGAGGGGATGGAGAACCATCTATCGTGACTGGAAGTCAAAAGAAAGCTGAAGTAGCCATACTTAGATAAACTAGATTTTAAAGGCTATAAAAAGAGATGAAGAAGGGCATTATATAATAATTACGGAGTCTATCCATCAGGAAGAGGTAACAATTATAAATGTTTATGCATAGATTCAGGAGCACCCAAATATATAAAACAACCACAAACATAAGCAATCTTATTGATAAGAATGTGATAATTACAGGGGACTTTAATACAGCAACGGACAGATCATCCAGACAGAAAATCAGTAGAGACAATGGCCCTGAATGATACACTGGACCAGATGGACTTGACAGGTATATTCAGAACTTTTGATCCTACAGCAGCAGAATACACATTCTTCTCGACTACACTTGGAAAATTCTCCAAGATAGATCACGTACTGGGTCACAAAACAGCCCTCAGTAAGTATAAAAGAATTGAGATCATACTATGCACTCTTTCAGATCACAGTGCTATAAAACTTGAAATCAAACACAAGAAAAAGTTTGGAAAACCTCCAAATGCTTGGAGATTAAAGAACATCCTATTAAAGAATGAATGGGTCAACCAGGCAATTAAAGAAAACATTAAAAAAATATATGGAGTCAAATGAAAATGAAAACACAACAGTTCAAACGCTTTGGGATGCAGCAAAGGCAATCCTAAGAGGAAAATACATTGCAATCTGGCCTATCTCAAACAAGAAAAATCCCAAATGCAAAATCTAACAACACACTTAAAGGAACCAGAAGGAGAACAACAAAGAAACCCCAAGGCCAGCAGAAGAAGAGAAATAATAAAGGTCAGAGCAGAAAGAAACAATATAGAATCCAAAAATCAGTAGAACAATTCATAGCAGCACTCTCAACAATAGCTAAAACATGGAAAGAGCCTAAGTATCCATCAGCGGACGAATGGATCAAGAAGATGTGGTTTATCTATACGATGGAATACTACATGACAATGAGAAACAATAAAATCTGGCCATGTGTAGCAACATGGATGGACCTTGAGGGTGTTATGATGAGCAAAATAAGTCAGGCAGAGAAGGACAAATACCATATGTTTGCACGTATAGGAGGATTAGGAGGAACTTAACTGAGGACCATGGGGGAGAAGAAGGTGGGAAATGGTGGGGGAGAGGGAGAGAAGCAAACCATGAGAGACTCTTGAATGCTGACAAAAACTGAGGACTGATGGATGTAGGGAGGAGGGGGGAGATGGGCATGGAGGAGGGCACTTGTGGGGATGAGCACTGGGTGTTATATGTTAACCATCTTGACAATAAACTATTTGAAAAACAAAACAAAACAAAACAAAACAAAAATCAGTAGAACAGATCAATGAAATTGAGAGCTGGTTTTTTAAAAAAAATTAACAAAGTTGATAAGCTCCTAGCAGACTTCTCAAAAAGAAGAGATGAACCAAATAGATAAGATGAAGGAAAATGGATTTATCACAGCCAGTCCCTCAGAAATACAAGCAATTATCAGAGAATACTATGAAAAATTATATGCCAAGAAACTGGCCAAGCTGAAAGAAATGGACAAATTCCTAGACATCTACACACCCTCGAAACTCAAATGAGAAGAAATAGAAAATTGGAACAGACAATTGAGGAAATTGAAGGAATTTCTTCAGCGAAGAAATTGAATCAGTTATCAAAGATCTCCCAACAAATAAGAGCCCTAGGCCAGATGGCTTCCCAAGGGAACTCTACCAGACATTTAAAGCAGAGATAATACCTATCCTTCTCAAGCTGTTCCAAAAAATAGAAGTGGAAGGAAAACTTTCAGACTCGTTATATGAAGCCAGCATTACCATGATTCCCAAACCAGACAGAAAAAAGAATTATAGGCCAATATCCCTGATGAACATGGATGCAGAGATTCCTAACAAGATACTAGGAAATCAAATTCAACAGCCTATAAATAATTTTTCACCATGATCAAGTAGGATTAATTCCTGGGCTACAGAGATGGTTCAATATCCTTAAATCAATTAATGTGATACATCACACTAATAAAGGATAAGAATCATATGATCCTGTCAGTAGTTGGAGAAAATGCTTTAACAACATAAAGCATCTTTCTTACTAAAAACCCTCAAGAAAGTCAGGATAAAAGGAACATACCTAAACATCATAAAAGCCATATATGAAGAGCCCACAGCTAGTATCATCCTCAGTGGGGAGAAACTGAGAGCTTTCCCCCTGAGATCAGGAACATGGCAAGATGTCCACTCTCATCACTGTTGTTTAACATAGTGTTAGAAGTCCTAGCCTCAGCAATCAGACGACAAAAGGAAATAAAAGGCATCCAAGTCAGCAAAGAAGTCGTCAAACTTTGACTTTCTGCAGACGATGTGATATTCTACATGTAAAACCTGAAAGACTCCACCAAAAGGCTGCTAGAATTGATACATGAATTCAGCCACATCACAGGGTACAAAATCAATGTACAGAAATCAGTTGCATTTCTATACACCAATAATGAAGGAACAAAAGAGAAATAAACTGATCTCATTTACAATTGCACAAAAACCATAAAATACCTAGGAATAAACCAAAGATATAAGAGATCTGTATGCTGAAAACTATAGAAAACTTATGAAAGAAATTGAAGAAGACACGAAGAAATGGAAAAACATTCCATGCTCATGGATCAGAAGAATAAATATTGTTAAAATGTCAGTACTACCCAAATTAATCTACACATTTAATGCAATCCCAGTCAAAATTGCACCAGCATTCTTCTCAAAGCTAGAACAAACAATCATAAAATTTGTATGGAACCACAAAAGACCCCAAATAGCCAAAGTAATATTGAAGAAAACCAAAGTGGGAGGCATCACAATCCCAGACTTTAGCCTCTACTACAAAGCTGTAGTCATCAAGACAGTATGGTATTGGCACAAAAACAGACACATAGACCAGTGGAATAGAATAGAGAACCCAGAATTGGACCCACAAAAGTATGGCCAACTAATCTTTGACAAAGCAGGAAACAGTATCCAATGGAAAAAGACAGTCTCTTTAGTAAATTGTGCTGGGAGAACTGGACAGCAACATGCAGAAGAATGAAACTGCACCACTTTCTTACACCATACATAAGAATAAACTCAAAAGACCTAAATGTGAGACAGGAAACCATCAAAACCTTAGAGGAGAAAGCAGACAACAACCTATTTGACCTCAGCTGCAGCAGTTTCTTACTTGACACTGCTCCAAAGACAAGGGAATTAAAAGCAAAAATGAACTATTGGAAGGAACCTCATCAAGATAAAAAGCTTACGCACTGCAAAAGAAACAATCAACAAAACTAAAAGGCATCTGATGAATGGGAAAAGATATTTGCAAATGACATATCAGATAAAGGCTTGGTATCCAAAATCTGTAAAGAACTTACCAAACTCACACCCAGAAATCAAGTAATCCAGTGAAGAAATGGGCAGAAGACATGAACAGACACTTTTCCAAAGAAGACATCCAGATGGCAAACAGACATATTAAACGATGCTTAATGTCACTCATCATCAGGGAAATACAAATCAATACCGCACTGAGATACCTCTCACTCTGACACCTCACACCGGTCAGAGTGGCTAAAATGAACAACTCAGGAAACTATAGATGCTGGTGAGGATGTGGAGAAAAAAAGAACCCTCTTTCACTATTGGTGGGAATGCAAACTGGTGCACTTGCTCTGGAAAACTGTGGGATTCCTCTAAAAATTAAAAGTAGAGCTACCCTATGACCCAGCAATTGCACTACTAGGAATTTATCCAAGGGATACAGGAATGCTAATTCACAGGGGCACATGTACCCCAATGTTTATAGCAGCACTTTCTTTTTTTAATTTTTTAATGTTTTATTTATTTCTGAGAGAGAGAGAGAGAGGCAGCGTGAGCAGGGGAGGGTCAGAGAGAGAGGGAGACAAAGAATGCGAAGCAGGCTCCAGGCTCTGAGCTAGCTGTCAGCACAGAGCCCGATGTGGGGCTCGAACCCACAAACCGTGAAATCATGACCTGAGCTGAAGTTGGACACTTAACCAACTGAGCCACGCAGGCACCCCAGCAGTGCTTTCAACAATAGCCAAATTATGTAAAGAGCCTAAATGTCTATCAGCTGATGAATTGATAAAGAAGATGTGGCTTATATATACAATGGAATACTGCTTGGCAATGGGAAAGAATGAAATCATGCCATTTGCAGCAACATGGATGGAACTGGAAGGTATTATGCTGAGTAAAATAAGTCAGTCAGAGAAAGACAGATCTATGTTTTCACTCATATGTGGATCTTGAGAAACTTACCAGAAGACCATGCGGGAAGGGAAAGGGAAAAGATAGTTACAAATAGAGAGGGAGGGAGGCAGACCACAAGAGACTCTGAAATACAGAGAACAAACTGAGGGTAGATGGGGGATGTGGGGGAGAGAGGAAAATGGGTGATGGACATTGAAGAGGGGGCACTTGTTGGGATGAGCACTGGGTGTTATAGTGTAAGCGATGAACCAAGGGAATTTACCCCAATATCCAAGAGCACACTTTACACACTGTGTGTTAGCCAATTTGACAATAAATTATATTTTTAAAAAAAAAAACCTCAACATTTTAAAACACTTACTCCTCTTTGTGGAGCACCTGAGTGGCTTAATTGATTAAGCATCTGACTTCAGGTCATGATCTCGCAGTTTGTGGGTTCAGGTCCTGCATCGGGCTCTCTGCTGTCAGTGTGGAGCCTGCTTCGGATCCTATTTCCTTCTCTCTGCCCCTGCCCTGCTTGTGCATGCCCCCCCCCATATAAAAAAAACTTTAGAAAATGTTTAAGACCTGTATTTAATTTGTAAATTGGTACAATGTAATTTTCACCCAGGCACCTGGATGGCTCAGTCAATTGAGGATTCAACTCTTTTTTTAAAAAAAATTTTTTAATGTTTGTTTATTTTTGAGAAGAGAGAGAGTGCAAGTTGAGGAGGGACAGAGAGAGAGGGAGACACAGAATCTGAAGCAGGCTCCAGCCTCTGAGCTGTCAGCACAGAGACTGGGCTCAAACCCATGAGCTGTGAGATCATGACTGGAGCTGAAGTCAGATGCTTAACCAACTGAGCCATCCAGATGCCTTGAATGTACCCCTCGAACGCTCAACTCTTAATTTCAGCTCAGGTAATGATACTATGTCTCATGGGATTGAGCCCCACCTCGGGCTCCAAGCTCTGTGCCCTGCTTGAGAGTCTCTCTCACCCTCTGTCTTCCCCAGGCATGCATGTACAGGTGCCTGTGCGCTGTCCGTCCTAATAAATGGAAAAAAAAAATTTTAAGGTCTTTACTTAATTTATAATATATGTTGGTTGAAAACTCACCATTTTAAAGCATATTTGTAAGTTGGTACAATGTGATTTACAAAATTCTGATATTCTCTTTGGTACTTAAAATTTTTTTTTTAATGTTTTTTTTATTTCTGAGAGAGAGAGACAGCGTAAGCAGGGGAGGGCCAGAGAGAGAGGGAGACACAGAATCTGAAACAGGCTCCAGGCTCTGAGCTGGCTGTCAGCACAGAGCCGGATGCGGGGCTCGAACCCACAAACTGTGAGATCATGGCCTGAGCCGAAGTCGGCCACCCAACTGACTGAGCCACCGAGGCGTGCTGTCTCTTTGGTACTTTTAAGGGAAAGTTTTGGTAATATAATCAGTATAACACATGCTGAAAGTGAAACATTGAGTCCTAATAGGAATGATATAACTGAAATGTTATGAAATCCGAGAAGAAAATTATGGGAATTGGATTTTTTCTCTGTTGCATGGTCGAATAATCCAGTGTTCTTCCTCAGATAACCCTATGGTTATTTTAAAAGTTGTTTCAGGGGCGCCTGGGTGGTTTAGTCAGTTAAGCATCTGTCTTTGGCTCAGGTCATGATCTCATGGTTCATAAGTTTGAGCCCCACATTGGGTTCTGTGCTGACAGCTCAGAGCCTGGAGCCTGCTTCAGATCCTGTGTCTTCTTCTTTCTGCCCTCCCTCCCTTGCACACACACACACTCTCTCTCTCTCTCTCTCTCTCAAAAATAAAGATAAAAATAAAGTTGTTTAAAATAATGCCCTTTATTTTCACAGTGTTGGTAGGAAGTATTTACACTATTTAATTTTGTTAAAGGTGTTCTTAATTCTATCCAGAGGTCATTGATGGGTGGAAGTTTTGTGCAAAGTTGAATGTTTATTCATTATCTTACATAGAGTTTTCATTTTTTAAATCAGATTCTCAGAACCATAGTCCCAAAATGATAAAGAACACTGTGTTTTTGAAAAATGTCTAGTTTTTGGGGTGCCTGGGTGGCTCATTTGGCTCATCTGACTTTGGCTTAGGTAATGATTTTACGATTCGTGGGTTCGAGCCCTGCATTTGGGCTCTGTGCTGACAGCTCAGAGCCTGGAGCCTGCTTTGATTCTGTCTCCTTCTCTCTCTGCCCCTCCCCAACTTGTTTGCTTTCTCTCTCTCTCAAACATAAACATTAAAAAATTTTAAAAAAATTTTTAGTGTTTATTTTTGAGATTCAGAGTGCGAGTGGGGGAGGGGCAGAGAGCGAGGGAGACACAGAATCCAAATCAGGCTCCAGGGTCTGAGCTGTAAGTACAGAGCACCATGAGGGGCTCAAACTCATGAACAGTGAGATAATGACCTGAGCCGAAGTCAGACGCATAACCGACTGAGCCACCAAGGTGCCCCATTAAAAAACATTTTTTTAAGGCATCTAATTTTTAACCAATTCAAAACCCATGTTTGAAAGTGGGTTTGAAACCCACGAAATTATTTTGGTCTCTGTTGGTAAGTCTGAAAGACATTTTCAAGATAGTACTAGCTCCATCAGGTAGGAGTAGGTAGAAAATGTTTTTGCCTTATTAATGCTTGTTTTGTTTTTTGGTTGCCGGTACATATTGCACTTCTTGGAGAGAATCGTTGCTCTACCCTAACCTAGATGTCCTATAGACATTCCTTTCTATAGTTTGGTAGGTAAGAAGGGAAATTGAACTAGGTATAATATATTCTAGTTTGGTAAGGAAAATAGCAGTTGACAAGGTGAGAATTTTTGTTTTATTTTAAAC
This sequence comes from Crocuta crocuta, assembly GCF_008692635.1. Taxonomy (NCBI): domain Eukaryota; kingdom Metazoa; phylum Chordata; class Mammalia; order Carnivora; family Hyaenidae; genus Crocuta; species Crocuta crocuta. The sequence continues at coordinate 10,127,025 of NW_027551567.1, forward strand.
TGATACTCTACATCCTTAATTGTATTATGGGTTTCTTTTCAGGAAAAGGAGAGAGAGCTGGATATAAAAAATATATATTCTAATCGTCTGCCAAAGTCTTCTCCAAAGAAAGAAAAAGAATTTATATCAAGAAAAAATGGTATAGTGGCTATTATAGTTGAAAAATCATATTGTAGCTGTCACTTACTAATAATAAAATCAAATAATTCTGAAGTAGAAGGCCGGCAAAGGGGAAAGAACTTCTTCAAAGTAAACTTAAATTTCCTTGTAGCTAATTTTCAGAAATCTTGTCAACTTTCTCAGTTTTTCCTGAGGTTGTTAAATTATGTTTTACATAAATTATAATAAAAAAAATTTAAATTACTTTTGAAACTTTTATGAAAATATGTAAGAATATTCCTACCTGGAGATTGATTATATTATGGTGAACCTTTATTATGCATCACATAGCTTTAATAGTTACATATTTTGCTAACTTTATTTCATCTATTTTTTTCTACTTCTAGAGTATTTTAAAGTAAATCCTAGCAGTCATTTAATTTCACACATAATACTTCAGCATTATGCATTTTTTTACTTTTTTTTAAACAAAAGTATAAGTTTTCCTCTTTTGAATTGCAGAAAGTTAAAAACAAACTTTGTAAAAGCTTAATAGGGTTTACCTGGCTAAATTGTCCTTAAGTTACATCATTGCCAGGTAATCCTAGAAGCAAAAACAGTAATAGTAGATAGGCACAGAGCTGAGCAAAACATGCATTATCTCATGTAGATGGTGAACATATACCAGTTAAATTCCATATGTCTTAGCACTGTTCAATATGATTAGAAAAATTCTTTTGTAATTTTCATGGTAGCTGCATGCCAAAGTGATTTTATAGACCAGTGTACAAAAGGAGTACAAACCAGTGACGACTTCGAGCTGGAAGAATTTCCTATAACACCACAAACAGTTATGTGTTATGAAAACAAATGGGAAGAACCTGAACGTCTTACTTTGGTGAGTTTAGCAACATGATTAGGTACTAAACTCTAGGTCTGAAGTTTTTCCCAAAAACACACTATCAAGTGTTTCAAAAGTTAGCAATGAAGCTAGTGCCATATCTGTGATATTTGCAAGTAGTCTTTTAAAGACAGGTAACACCTATGTATTTTATGAAATTCCTTTGGATCAACTCTTTGTTTTCATTGCAGCTTTCCTATGCTTCAGGAAGGTTAGTTGTACCTTCTGGATTGGAGATAACAGTTTCTTACCTTTTATGTACCCAGAGAATCTCAAATTCCTCCTTGCTCTTATATTTAATAGCAAATTATAGTAGTTTTCAAGTGCTTTTTTACAATTAGTCTACATATTTTTTTGGTCTCCTATTATATGAGAATTTTATAGATTAATTAAATGTTGAGCAAAATAATTGCAGTGGAATTTGACTTTATATAACTGACCATTTAAATTAGAGTGAAATTCAGGGGAGTCTATTTTGGACCTTCATTGAAAAGGACTTACATACTGAATACCAGAAAGTTCTTTTTTCTCTAAGAGAGTTCTATATTTTCTGTTTACAATTTAAATCCCAAAGAAAATAATATACCATGGTTCATTCATATTTCATACATTCCTGTGTTCTTGTGCCCTGTAAATTTTCCAGTGACGCGGAGCTCTTTCCCTGTGGTATGAAACAGACAGAATGGTCTGATTTGGTTCTTTGGCTGTGTGCGCTAAATGCCTTTCTTTGTATATTTTCACTGTCATTGAAACTGGATCATGTTTTCTTTTTGAAAAGGGTAAAGTGTGGAATAGAAATTCATTCTTAACTTTAAAAGGATTAAAAATGGTCTGTATAAGATTCAGCATGAGGAGCAGCAACCTAATCGAGTGAAGAGTACAGCCTTGGTCTTAGCACTGTTTTTTAATTAAATTCTTGTTCTCACATTTTAGTTGTGACTTCCTTGAGCTTCTGTTTCCTATTGTATAAAATGTGGATGGGCTACCCATCAGGATTGTGGTAATAACTAATCACAAAGTTTATAAAGCTCTTAAGACTGATCCTGCCACTTTAAAGGGTCTTAGCAAATGGGAATGTTAAATACCGACCAATAAGTTCCTGTTGGAAAAAGACCCCGAATACAGTGGCTCAAGCCAAGATACAGATTTTCTTTCTTTTCTAATAGATTGAAGGTCAGTGCACAGTCCAGGATAGGCCAGTAGGCTTATTCCTTGGTATCATCCTTTGTCTTACTGTTCTTGCATCTTAAAGAGTCTAGTCCTCCTCTGTATGGTTGGAACTGGCTCACCACCCTTGTGAGGAGGAGGAACAAAGTGGAGGGCGAGCAGTTTTTGTTTTCATAAATGAGATCGGAAGTTGCATCTGTACTTTCACTCACCTCCCTTTGGTCTTGTTTAGCTCCAGGGGATGTTAGCAAATGTGGTCTCTGGGTGAGCAGCCCTGAGGCCTGCTAAAACTGCAGGGATTCTGTAACTGAAAGGAAGAAGAGGAAACTGATCCTAGGGACAATGCTCTGCTATACTGAGTAATAGGTATTTTACTTTTATTCAGAAAAACTATACACACATATGAAAGGGACCATAAGGAACAAGTAATTATGGGTTTACATTTTATTTATTTAAATTTAAATATTTATTTATTATAAAACTTATTGGAGGCTTTGGATATAGTGTAAACTTGTAAGATTCAGTGCAGTTGCTACTGCCTATATTATAGCTTAGCACCTTCTCACATGGCTTCCATCAGTGGTTAGTAGCCTTTTCTGGTTAACTGAATTAATCAGATTTTGTTGTGAAATGCACAAAGCAAGGATACTTCTCAAACATATCTCTTCAGAATTGTTTGTAGAGTATTGGCTTCAGTTCTGTTATATTTGTTCTGATATATCTACTTTTTAGAAAAGTTTTAACTAAAAAATAATCTTGTGTGCCTTTGAAGCATCTTTCAAAGGGTGGTAACTTGTGATTTACTGCTTCATTTTAAATTAAAATTTGCTTAAGTTTCTAACTTAGTTGATATCATACTTAAAGGTAGATAAATCTATGATATTTAAATGGCTTTTTCTGCCTTTCAACCTGTGAACTTGCATTTTTAAAAAAATGTAATAGGACCTGGAATTGCAAGAGAGAGGTGAGCATGAAGAAGCAGGGATGCTACACCCAATTGTGAAAAGAGAAGAAAAATTTGTGAAAGATCAAGAACTCCATGTTATAAAACAGGAGGTTGAGAAGCTAGAGGATGGTAAGAAAAGAATTTGTTCAGTTAAGAGATGAATGAGCATCTTTTGGGAAAGAAAGGGTTAGCATCCCCTGATATTCTAATGTTTTCCAGCTGCACAGAGAATTGGTTGTACAGAATAAGAAGAGGTTAATACAGGGGTAGGGGGTGGTCTTTTAGGAATCACAAACATTTCAATAAAGTTACTAAGGAAGGAAAAAAAATGTTAAGTTGCTATTTGGGGTTAGGGAATAAGGACAGTACCTTCAGAAAATTTAGATGAAGTAGAATTCAAATGAAAGGGGAAATTTTTGTGTATAAATTAACTAAAACTAGATGAAGAGATAACCAAAGACAATGCACTTTATTGGCTTGACCTTAAGACTAGCCCAAACATTAAAATGAATGAGTTGTGAGATCCTGAATATATTCCTGTAAATTTTCTTTGGTTTTAGTTTGTAAAATAAATCTTTAATGTGTTCAACCATTGGTATGGAAGGTTAGGAAACCAACTCACATAGTTTCAGATATTGAAAACGAAGTTCAGGAATAAGTTCATTTCCATCTGGATAAAACATCTTAAATGTGTAGCTGAGAGGGATCCGATCCCTGACGCTAAACCTCTGCATAAATTTTGTTAGTCTTACAGAGAAACCCTTTTTTCCCCTTAAAGTTAATGGAATATAAAATTATGACCTAATTGTTGCTTCATTTAGTGTGTGTATATATATGTGTGTATGTGTATTTGGAACAATGTAACAGGAAAATTAGAAGATACATTACTGTTGGCTAATCCACAAAGGGGGATTTCCTTTCACATGTTAAAATCTAGAATAGAAAATTAGGTAGTAGGTCGGCTGTGTCTAGGTACTGAAAAAAAGGATAAAGTAACAGAAGACTGATACTTTCTTTTCATCTTTATTGTTTTTTTTTTTTTTCTGGAGTTTGGAATGGTCTCTAACCAGTGAGAATGTATGTCATGCACTAAAGCTTCTAAAAGTTGTATACCTCATGCCCATACCTTAAAATACTTCCCTGTATATTATTCCAAAGTAAAGACATTTTCTTACATCATTCCAGTATAGTTTTCAATTTTAGAAAATTTAACTTTGATACAACACATTTCTCTAATCTGCCGTCCATATTACAGTTTTGTCAGTTGACACAGTATTGTCCTTAATAGCATTTTCTACTCCATGATAGGATCATGAATTGCATTTCGTCCTCCTATCTCTTCATCTTTCTCTAAAGATTTTGTGAGATTAACATTTATGATGAATAAAGACCCATTTACAGAAAAAGAATATTCCTCATTTGAGGTTTATCTGTGAAGTTTTAATTAGATTCAGTTTAATGTATCTTTAGTCAGAATACTATATACATGATGTGTCCTTCTCAGGGTACAACATCTAGAGTTTCCGTTTATTTTTAATTTTAAAATAAACTCACTCCATCCATCCATCACTCTCCACTCAGTGTGTAGCACTATATTAGGTATAAAAAGTAGAGAACCTTCTTCCTTACCTCTAAACTGAAAAACGAAATTCTTTCCATAAACATGAATTTTAAGTGCAGTACACATTAAGTATATTCTTTTTGAATTCCATAATATTATGTGTAGCAATGAAATTTACAGTGTTCATCCTTACTATGCTGATAACTGTTTTGTAAAAGATGAGAACTGAGTTTTCCTACTTAAAAATATTGACTGCTGTGTAATCCAGTTTTTTTTAATTTGATTTCATACAGAGTGGGAAAGAGAAGAATTTGCTAAAAAGCAAAAAGACAAGATACCTTTGCTGGAGAGAGAAGAAAAGCCTGCATTGGAAACTGGAAGATACCAAATGGAAATGTACCGAATTCAAAATATTGATAAATTGGAAGACGAGGAAGAAGAAAGGCTGAAGAGAGAAATGCTACTTGCTAAACTGAATGAAATCAACAGAGAACTTGAAGATTCTCGGAATCTAAAATGCCCTCCTCTGCCATTTCTTCCTGATTTGGAATCAAAACTGCACTCCCCAGAGAGAAGCCCCAAAACATACATGTTCCCTGAATCCTCGGAGAGCATGTTTAATGGCCATCATTTGGAAGACATCAGCCTCTTTGCTACAAAAGGGGATGGTCAGAATCCAGGAAATATTAGAAGCCTAGCCTCTCCAAATGAGCTTACATTTGGCAGCTATGTGCCTTCATTTGCAAAAAAAACATTTGTAAAAACATCAAATCCATTTAGCCAAAAGAGTGGCCTTTTGGATCTCCAAAGAAACACGATAGAGAAACTTGGTAAAGACAGTATAGATTTAATTACAAGAAAAGAGAAAAAAGCTAATCTGATGGAACAGTTATTTGGTGCCAGTGGCAGCAGCACCATTTCCTCAAAAAGCAGTGACCCAAATTCTCTGGCTGCCAGCAAAGGAGACTTTGACTCTCTCAGTTTTCTCCCTGGGGATAAAAGCAGCAGGGATAGAGAACGTGATGAAAATGATGACTTTTTCCTCAGCGAGGGAAGAAGTTTTCATCCAAATAGACATCGATTAAAACATGCAAACAGTAAACCAGCAGTAAAAGTAGTAGAATCTGTAGAAGATGAAATTGAAGAGGTAGTCCTGAGATGACCAACCACAGTATACATTTTTCCCAATTGTAAATATTAAAGTATTTTAATACCATATTTATTATAAACATTTAGAAATTTTAATATTAAAGTCCTTATTAAGGAATGATTTTTAGTAGATAAATACAGTGTAAATGAAAAGTAGATCTTATCACACCACATAGCTAGTTTGTCAAGAATGAAGGAGACTCTTTTGAATGAAACCAAAAATAGAGACGTATCGTACTTGGTTTTGACTTTCGATCTGTAGGAAGTTTTACTCCATTGGAGTTCAGTTTATTTCCTATTTTTCTCCCTATTTATTTATTTACTTATTTTTGGTCATATTCTCACTGACCTAAATATAGTCTTCCCCCTGGTAGTTGAGTGGAAATTAAGGGTGAGAGGCTCTGGGTTAGGAAGTGTAGCTCCCAGACAGTGGGGAGCCGGTGCTGCTTAGCAGCCTTGTGCTCTGTGGGCAGGGCAGGGGTCTCTTTCTGACAGGGCAGAGTTGAGCTACTCTCAGAGCAGTGACATCATAGAGGCTGCCTTAAATCACTTACCTACAACCGTGTGAAGTTATTAGTTGAATTCAGAAGACATTTGTCTGTTTGCATGGGTAATTCCCCTGTCATGGCTCCCGGAGGCTTGGGTACAGTGTAATCAGAAATTCCTCTCCTTGTTCTCCTACACTCTTTGTATCAGTGACTAGGTGTGAGATTTTATTACCCAAATACACAAAATTGAAGAGATTTCATTCGAATACAGAAACTCAATTATGTTTCCAGAGTATGTAACTTGGAAATTTTCATATATACTGTAAGGTTTGAACTTCTGTCAAAACCAAAAATAGACAATGAGAGTGTAATACTGTTGGACTTGTAAGACTAATTGTGAAGCAAGCTTGGGTTAAAAATGTTTTAGGGATGGGGCTTATGCCTTGCTAAGTAGGATAGATGTTTTTCTGTTGAAATGCATTGGTCTTTTGCTGTTTGTAGCTCCCTTCAGCTGCAGAGGAGTTGATGACCTTGGACTATGATTGGTCTTTAAGAAGCGGTAATATACCACCAACCAAGGAGAAAACACTGTTAAAATGAAGAGTGATGGAAACTGTGTCAGGGGAAGCATAAGAAAATGTAGATTGACACTTCTGAAGTAAGCTTTTTTTCCTCCAAAATTTAGTATGTTGCTAATAGTATGATTTCTGATGCCAAGCATATATACTGATAGATGAGGAGACCAGAGTGTTTTTATCTTGGGTTCTTATGAATGCTTATTATTGAATATAATTTCATAACTATTTGGTGAGACTTACCTGGATAGGGCTCTATGAAAAGGTTGGCTATCACCTTTTAAATTGTGTTACTGTCATTGATTGGGAACAATCTCCCAGAAGTGCTAAACTACATTAAAAAATTGTTTTAGTAAAGAGATTTTATGTCTGATATAAATAAGCTTGTTGCAAATCATTCTAATATATGTAAATCACATTATCATAATGCAGTTCTTGTTAAAATATTATGTAATGCTAATTTTGTTCGTAGCTGCTAATTTTTCTGCCAAAAGTATTCAGATTTTTAGGTTGTTTTAAGAGGCTTTTAAAAAGCCTTTTAGTAAAGTTTTATATTGAGATCATTTTAATTAATCTCTTGCTTTTTTTTCTACATAATGTTTTCTAGTCTCTTTCATCAGATATAACAAGACAGGGTTATTAAAATTAAACCTAAAATTAAGTTACAGACTTAGAAGCATTATGGTTTTAGGCATTAGGATTGGAGATTAAAATGTATAGAAAAGGTTTTTCTTTATGAACAAACCTCAGAGTAAATCGTTTTTTTTCCTAAATGTCAAGTTAAATTTGTTATTTGTATTCCGAACTCTTAACTAATAAAAACTAAAAACACATGATGGCTCTTTGTTTGAATGATTCCTTAGGTCACTCAGGAAATTCATTGTAGAAACAGGACCTGCAGTGTTAATTTTTATTTCTTTATTCACCTTTTCCCCCCTGCTCTGTCCAGTATCTTTAATTGAAGTAGATGAATTTGCCCTAAATCAGGTTAGACAGTATGCTAGTCTTATCAGATAATTATAGTTTTAATTAATCCTTTCACCCTTAATAGCTATCCTAATGGCATATATTGCTCATAATATAAAAAAGGTGGGGAGAAGGAGGATTAAATTGAATCATAAACTTATTTCACGGCTGACTCGCTGTTTTTTCTGACCCTCTTCTCCATCTCCTATCAGACGTACTCACCTTCTGGTATCCCTGGTTGAATGTTAGCAGGATACAGTATGCAGATCTGCCCTATGAAAAGGGGAAAGGAAATGTGTGTTACGGTGACAATGTGGATTTTTTAGAATTAAAAAAGGAACTGTAAATTGTCAAGAAAAGATATGCCTTTAAAGCTTTTTCTTTTCTACACAACAAATGGCCCTTTGACATTAAAGTCCCCTTTTGTATCATTTGAAAGTGCTCTCTTTTTAGTAAAGAGTGTGTGGTCGGTCATTCATTAATGTGTGGTCGGTCATTCGTTAATGGGGTGCCCTGCATGCAGCAGGTGCCAAGGGAGTGAGGCAGACCCTGCCCTTGCCCTCACAGTGAACACAGAGCACAGTGAGCCAGGCTGCACACAGTTCCATCCCTCCCCTCCCGCCCACTCTCTGAATGTCCTTGGGTTGCTCAGCTGCTACTGCTCTTTTATAACACTTTTTAACGTAGTTATGAGGGATGAATGAAATACTTAGGTTGGTGCTTGGCAGGGGTGCCTGGCACGTTATAAGCACTCCGTAAACATCAGCTGTTATCATAGCTGATTGAGGTTCTTTTGAAAAATAGAACATAAGTACGTACATATAATATACTGACACTACATTGCACAAGATAACAAGCAAAAGAAACCCACCCCAAATTACCATAAAACATCTACACTAAATATGTTGTACCTCTTAGGTCTGCACTTGGAACTTTCCTTGCTTTATTCATCATTAACTGCAGTAAGCCTCAGAGAAATAAAATGAAATACAGAAAACCTAGGACTTTATGATTGCATCGGGTGACACTCTGTACCCCAGCTCTCCCACAACGTGCGTGACCTTGGATAAGCTACAAAACCTCTTTGCACCTCCTTTCCCCCTCCCTCATGGAAATTTCATACATTAAATGAGTTGATGATACATGGAAGACAACTGTAAAGGCTCAAACTATTGTTGACGTTTTGGAAAGGTAATGGAGAAACAGGGAACAGAACTGATATTTGTTGAATGGCAGTTGGGTGTTCTTATGCATGTGCTTTAGCTCATTTAATCCTCACAAAGTTTTTTTCTAAAGCAGATACTCCCATTTTACAGCTGGGGCTAATAGACTATATTCAATAGTCCCAATTTAAGAAGCCCAAATTAGATATTTTAGAAAATAATTTTGCATTAGAACTTTTTAAGTGGTAAGTAACAAACCCAAATCAAACCAGCTTAAACAAAATGAGGAAATTATTTTTGGCTTAACTATGGAAAGCTCTTTGATCTGGAGGTTCAAATAACAATGTTTACACTGTCCCATCTCTTAGCCTGGCTCCCTTCATCTGGCACTGACCTCAAAAAGAAAATCTTTCCTATACTTCTGGCAAAAGTCTGGTTGGCTAGTTTGTTATGTGCCCACCTGTAGGGCTGGTGGCATTGTGTAAGGGAAGGAGGGCACTCTACCCCTGCCTTGCTCCATGGAACGATCACAACTTCTACAGAGAGGGAGAGGCATTTTTCCCTGATGAAGAAATTTTAGCCATAAAACAGCAATTTACTTTACAGTGATGGTGGATTTGGTTCCAGACCACCACAATAAAGTGAGTCAAATTATTGTTTTGGTTTCTAGTGCCTATAAAAGCTCTTTATACTATAGTCTATAAAGTGTACAATGGCATTATGCCTAAAAGTAATGTGCATACCTTAATTTAAAAATATTGCTAAAAAAAAATACCGTCATCTGAGCTCCCAGCGAGTTGTAAACTTTTTGCTGGTGGAGGGTCCTGCCTCAATGGTAATGGCTGCTGACTGATCAGAGGTGGTTGGTGAAAGTGGGTGTGGCTGTGGCATTTCCTGAAGATAAGACAACAGTGAAGTTTGCCACATTAACTGGCTCTTCTTTTCATGAATGATTTCTCTGTAGCCTGTGATGCTGTTTGACAGCATTTTACACACAGTTGAACTTTAAAAATTACAGTCCTTTCAGACCCTGCTGCTGCTCTGTCAAGTAAGTTTATGTGATCTACTAAATCCTTTATTTCAGCAATCTTCCCAGCATCTTGAGGAGCAGATTCCACCTCAAGAAACCGCTGTATTTGCTCCTCTAAGCAGCGGCTCCTTATCCCTTCAGGTTTGATCATGAGATTGCAGCAATTCAGGCACATCTTCAGGCTCCACTTCTAATCATAATTCTTTTGCTGTTTCCACATCTGCACTTACTTCCTCCACTGAAATCTAAAAGCCTTCAAAGTCCTCCCTCTGTGAGGCATGGACTCAACTTCCAAACTTCTGTTAATGTTGATATTTTGATCTTTTCCCATGAATCACATTCTTAATGCCATCTAGAATGGTGAATCCTTTCCAGAAAGTTTTCAGTGTACTTTGCTTAGATCCGTCAGAGGAATCATTACCTGTGATTTAATGGTCTTGAAACCATGTATTTCTTAAGTAAGATTTGAGTGTGAAATTTACTCCTTGGTCCATGGAGACAGAATGGATGCTGTGTTGGCAGGCATGAAAACAACATGAATATCACTATACATCATCAGAGCTCCTGGGTGTCTAGATATATTGTCAATGAGCAGTAATATTTTGAAAAAGTCTTTTTCTGAGCAATAGTTCTCAATGGTGGGCTTAAAATACTCAGTAAACCATGTTGTAAACAGATGTGCTATCATGCAGGCTTTGTTCCATTTATAGAGCCAGGCAAAGTAGATTTATCATAATTCTTAAAGACCCCAGGATTTTCAGAACGGTAAAAAGCACTGGCTTCAACGTCAAGTCACTGGCTGCGTTGGCCCCTAATAAAAGAGTCAGCCTGTCCTGTGAAGCTTTGAAGACAGCTACTGACATCCCCTTTCTAGCTATGAAAATCCTAGATGGTGTTTTCCAAATTAAGGCTGTTTCATTTACATTGAAACATCTGGTTTGGAGTAGCCTCCTTCATTAATGGTCTTAGCTAGTTCTCCTGGATAACTTGCTGCAGCTTCTACATCAGCACTTGCAGCTTCACCTTGCATTTTATGTTTTGGAGATGGCTTCTCTCCTTAAACCTCATGGACCAATATCTGCTAGCTTCAAACTTTTCTTCAGGAGCTTTCTCAACTCTCTCAGCCTTCATAGAACTGGAGTCTTGCTCTGAATTAGGCGTTAAGGGAATGTTGTGGCTGGTTTGATCTCCTATCCAGAACACTAAAATTTTCTCAATATCAGCAATAAGTCTGTTTCACTTTCTTACCATCAGTATGTTCACTGGAGTCGCGCTTTTAATTTCCTTCAAGAACTTTTCCTTTGTATTCACAGCCTCGCTGTTTGGTCTGTCAACCAAAAGCTTCCAACATGCCTTCATCATGAAGCATAATCATTTCTAGCTTGTGATTTAAAGTGAGAGAAATGTGATTATTCCTTTCACTTGGATACTTAAGAGACTGTAGGATTTTTAATTGGCCTAACTTCAATATTGTTGTGTCTTAAGGAATAAAAATGCCCAGGGGGAGGGAGAGAGATGGGAAATGGCCAGTCAGTGGAGCAGTCAGAACATACACAACAGTTGTTGATTAAGTTTGCAGTCTTATATGGGAGCTGTTGGCACTCCGAAAACAATTACAATAGTAACACCAAAGATCACTGATTAGATATTTTTATATGGTGACAGATGATAGCTGCCCTTGCTGTGACATTATAGACTTGTTGAATCACTATGTTGCACAGCTGAACTGTATGTAACATTGTGTGTCAGCTATATTTTAATTAAAAAATCACTAATTAGAGACCACCATACAAATAAAATGAAACAGTTAAAAATATTAACAAAAATCATTAAAATGTGACACAGAGGAATGAAATGAGCAAATGCTGTTGGAAAAATGACAGCAACTTGTTCAATGTAGGGTTGCAACAAAGCTTCAAATTATAGAAAAAAAAAGAATAGTTGTAAAGCACAATAAAGTGAAGCACAGTAAAATGAGGTATGCCTGTGTTTTCCAATTAACAATTTTTTAAATTAATGGCTCTTACGGAAAAAATCTCAAAAGGCTCTTAATGGAACAAGCATTAGTTACTCAAAACTCCTTACTCCCAGCGACAAGCCATTTTTGCAGTAAGATTACAACCATGGGGTTGCACTATGAAGTTGATTTTGCTGTTGAAGGGTGAGCTGTCCCATCATTATTGTTAGATGAGTCTGTAAGACGTTAACACTTTAGAGTTCACAGAAAAGTTCCAGATATGTAGTTTTTATACCAAATGGTACATTTGGGAAACATATCCATATATAAATGAACATATTCTATCTCAATCTAGAGCCAAACAAAAATTAGAAGTGGGTAGCCAGGATAGGGTAGAAAGAGTTGGGTTGGAGTTTGCCACTTACTAAGTACAACTTTGGTCAAATAATTTAACTTTCCTTAAGATGTGAAATGGGGCCGATCATAGTTTACAGTTATTGTGAGGATTAAATGAGATGATGTTTTCTTGAGAGAAGAGAGTAAGTAAAATAGGCATGTCAGTAGAGGGAGAACATTACCTATTAACCATTTTCTCTTGTTTCTGTATCAACACTCCAAACTTTTCTTTTTCTAAACAGCAGAAGCTTGTCAATATGGGATTTTAAAAACTAAATATGATATTTTACCCTATAACCTGCCATCTTTGAAGTCATCTTGTCTTTATGGACCCACGCAGAAGTTGCAGTCTCCCCCAGAAGGACTTTGCCGCTCCTGTGAACAGGCAGCCTGTGGGAGAAGCAGTTTTACACACATAGTTTTGCTTCTCCAGTTGTTTCCATGGAGGAGTAACAGAAATAGGAGCCCATGCTCTGGCCTGAAGGCAGAGTATTAGAATTCAGGAAGAAGCCTCCCTACTAGTATAGCTAGGGGACGCCCTGAATAGCATGGCCGAGGGCAGCTGCCTTTCTTCTCTCTTTAACTGACCTGAATATCAAATTTCAGAATTTTTGTCCCAGTTAATATGGATCCTGGCAAGGCCTACTTTTCACACTATCTGTAACAGGACATCATAGACTTCAGGGGTTTTTTTAACCCTGAGAGAAAGCACCTGCAAACTACCATGTATACACAATTGGGATTCTGAAAACCTCTGGGTACACCTAGAAACCAGGGTTTATTGCACTGTTTTTTTCTTCTACAAGAACTTCCCTCCAAATCTTAAATTTACCTCCAACCATTTGTTTCTGATGTCAGTAACATCCTAATTTACTCTCTTACATACTTTTAGAAGAGCTCCTTCAATAATCGGAACAAACCTCTATGTTCTGTATACAAAATATCTTCCAGCAGAGAAATAGAATCAGTAGAACCAAAGAACATATGCCAAGAGAATCTGTTAATGTTATCACCTCAAACATTACTACTGGGGTCCAGAATCAGTGGGGCCCATAACTCCAAGGTCTAGTTTTAAATAAACAAATTTGCTTTATTCTTTAGGCAGTAGTTCTCAAAGTGTGTCTCCCTCTCACCCCCCCAAGCCTCAACAGCGTCCCCTGGGAACTTGTTAGAAATGCCAGTTCTCAGGGCATCTGGTTGCCTCAGTTGGTTAAGTGTCCCACTTCGGCTCAGGTCATGATCTCTCAGTTCGTGGGTTCAAGCCCCGTATCGAGCTCTATGCTGACAGCTCAGAGCCTGGAGCCTACTTCAGATTCTGTGTGTGTCTGTCTCTCTGCCCCTCCCCTATTCTCTCTCTCTCTCTCTAAAATAAACATAAAAAAAAAAAAAGAAATGTCAATCCTTAGGCTCCACCCTAGACTAGACCTCTAAATCAGAAACTCGGGCATAAGGCAGTCTGTATTTGAACAAGTCCTCCAGGGATTCTGATGCAACTCAAAGTTGAGAACAAGTGCTCTGAGCTAACACTAGTAAGTGAGTGGTTGAGGGGCATTCCTGCTTAGATTGGCTACCTGCAGGGTTTTACAAATTGACATTTAGCACAGCTTGGGATCACAGTGTGCATGTAAAGTATATGAACTCACCTTTGTCCCCTCACACTGCACTTTTTTTTTTCTTTTAAGTTTAAGAAAGACAGAGCATGAGTAGGGGAAGGGCAGAGAGAGAGAGAGAATCCCAAGGAGGCTCTCCAGGGTCATTGAAGACCCTGATATGGGGCTTGAACTCACAGAAACCATGAGGCCATGACCTGAGTGAAATCAAGAGTCAGATGCCCAACCGACCAAGCCACCCAGGCACCTCCTCACATTGCACTTTTTGGACTAGAAACGAACCACTGTCTTTTTTTTATGGCTACAACAGTTAATGGACTGTAACAGTCAATCCTCTGCTATATATCATAAGAGTTGAACTAGTCGGGGAAAAGGAATGCCACTGGAACAACCAGCACCAGAAAGACTGGGTGGTTCATATATCATTCCTCTATCATAGCCTATTACCCCTAAGCTTCCAGAAAAACCCTCAAAATGCTGTCCTACAGTGTTTCCTAAAGAACTAAGCAATATGGTTTAAATTTGACATTCTTTGTAGGGCACATATTTTGGTAGAGCAACAAGTTTATTAAATTTAAAAGTTTAGCTTTTTCAAATTTTGAAAGTGTGTGTGTGTGTGTGTGTGTGTGTGTGTGTATCCACACATGTGTATTTAGTGGTCCAGACAAGTAGTTTCTTTGCTTGAGGTTTAAGAAATATTAAAATTATCTAAATGAAATTGGCCTGTAAGTAGGGAATATGTTAAAATTAGAAGTACTCAAATTTCTCATGTGTTGACTTTTTGCATGTGTGAAGACAGATGTATATACACAAGAATTTTGATCTACATCCAGAGGTAGTACTTACCTCTATCTACAAAAGTAGGCCGTGTGTTAGGGGTTTGGATTTTGTTTGCTATATAAAGTCTCCATCTGTCTTTCTCTGACTTCCTTGATTTATATGTGTGTTACCAAAAAAGCCATACCTCATCAAGGACAGACCTGCTGCTGTATAATCTGTTATAAACATATATAGATATAAACAGATAAAGATGGTTCCCAGTATTGTGCCATGTAAAATAGTGATGGTGGTGATGATGAGGTAGAAGGAAGTGGTGGTAATGAAACTAGCTACATTTCCAAATGTGTACTCAGGAGAAAGATGGTTTTTCTAGGGTTTAGATCCCATAAAATGCATTACCACTAGAAAATGTATATTTGGATGGGCCATTGAAAATGTAGTGGGATTGTACATTTTAAATATATTCTTAAAGCTGTGATTATCCAAATGTAATTTTGACCTTGGACTAGCAATCTCTTAGAGTGATCAATATATTGGTTCTCACACTGCCACAGCAATCGTAACTAATTTCCTTGTGGAATCATAATTTTACCAATTTCATTTCTACTCTGTTGATAAGCAAGTAAAAAGTTCTCTTTTAGTTACAAAATTCTCCCCTTACACTCCTTTACCAGTTCTCATTTTCAGCTGTGACTTAATTTCTGTTTCTAAGTATTTTTTTGATTAACTGCAAAGTTTGATAGAGCCAGCAGCATAATTAAATCGGTGTATATTGTCATTTGGGTCTTTCCTGAGCTTGCTGAAAGGTTGCTAGGATACTCTTTTAAAGATACAATTCTCTTGATTAATTGCAAAACCTGGATTGCCCAAGTAACATTTTTATTAATTCATAAAAATACAGGTCAGGGTTGCATTTAAATTTATAGCAAGATGAGTGGTATATATCTCTGGATGCTTTTAGCTTTACAGAAATGTATTTAGGTACACTTATAAAGAATGTGTTTTGAATAATAATTTAGTGAATGAGAATTAGTCACTTTTATTTAAGGGAGAATATTCCTTTGTGTTGCACAATATATATGGGTTTGGGACTGAAAGAATTCTGAACTTTAAATTGCCACTAGGAAATACATCTCCATGGTGAAACACTGAAGACATCCTATTATAGTCATTAGGATTATTATTATTGACATATACAGTTCCAAAATTTCATATAAGGTACAGTTATTGTTTCTGGTTGATTTAATAAAATAAATCAAGAAGCTGATAAAGAAAAACAACTTCATCTACAATAGCTTGATGTGATATGGCCAGTTGTTTCAAAGGTTAAGGATGAGCAAATGGCTTTAAATGATTGGCATTCTTCCAGCAATTGTTTTATGGCTAATAAATCTGAAAATAACTATGACTGAACCTACTCAACTGTCAATCATCCAGTTCATCTGTTCATTCATTTAAAAGGAGTTTATGGGGCTTATATTATATACAATGCACTTTAGTAGAAGTCAAAAGTGGATTTTTAGATGACATGAGGTTTTTATTTTGGAACAGCAACTTTTATACTCATATGGAAGATAGATTGCACCATTTGAGAATTACAGATAAGAAGTAAGAGAACATAAATAACCAGAAAACAATTAACAAAATTAACTTTAAGAAGACTGAAATCATATTATGGATCTTTTCCAACCACAATGGTATGAGACTAGAAATCAGTTACAAAAAAAAAAAACAGGAAAAAAAACCCCACAAACAAGCAGAGCCTAGACAACCTGTTAGTGAATAGGCAATGAACAAAGAAATCAAAGAGGAAATAAAAAAATACATGGAAGCAAATGAAAACACAATGTTCTGAAATCTTTGGCATGTAGTAAAAGCAGTTCTAAGATGGAACTTATTTATATATTCATTCATTCATTCATTCATTTTTAACATGGAAATTTATAGCGATCCAGGATACCTCAAGAAACAAGCAAAGTCTCAATCTCAATCTAACCTTATACATAAAGGAATTAGAAAAAGAAGAACAAAGCCCAAAGCCAGTAGGGGGAAAAATAATAATAAAGATCAGAGCAAAAATAAATGAAATGAGAAAAAAGAAAAAAATCAAGGAAAGCAAGAGCTGGTTCACTGAAAAGATAAAACTGATAAACCTTTAGCCAGACTAATCAAGAAAAATAAGAAAGGACCCAAGTAAATAAAATCATAAATGAAAGAGAAGTAACACTGACACTACAGAAATACAAAGAATTATTTTTTTTTCTTGGAGAGTATTCTCTCTTTTTTTCCTATCTCTCTCTTTTTTAATAGTTTATTGTCAAGTTGGTTTCCATATAACACCCAGTGCTCATCCCCACAAGTGTCCCCCTCCATGCCCATCTCCCCCCTCCCCCCCAGAAATACAAAGAATTATAAGAGACTACTACAAAAAAATTATATGCCAGCAAATTGGATAACCTAAAAGAAAAGGATAAATTCCTAGAAACATGCAATCTTCCAACACTAAATCAGGAAGAAATAGAAAATCTGAACAGATCAATTACAAGTAACAAAACTGAATCACTAATCAAAAAACTCATAAGAAACAAAAGCCCAGGACCAGATGGATTCACAGGTGAATTATACCAAACACTTAAAGAAGAATTAACACCTATTTTCCTCAAACTAATGCAAAAAATAAGAGGAAATAAAGCTCCCAAATACATCAACAAATCCTCAGTAATCTTCAACAAAAGATTAGCAAACCTAATTTAATAATACATTAAAAGGATCAGTCACAACAAACAAGTGGAATTCATTCCAGGAATGCAAAGATGTTTCAATATTCACAAATCAATCAGTGTGATACACTTCATCAACATAAAAAAGGATAAAAATCATGGGATCATCTCAACAGATGCAGAAAAATGCATTGACAAAATTCAACATCCATTCGTGATAAAAACTTTCAACAAAGTGGGTTTAGAGGGAACATGCCTCAACATTATAAGACCATAGATGACAAACCCACAGTTAACATCATACTCAATTGGGAAAAACTAAGAGCCTTTCCTCTGAAATCAGGAACAAGGCTAGGATTCCACTCACCTCTATTATTCAACATAGCACTGGAAGTCCTGTCCATAGCAATCAGACAGCAAGAAGAAATAAAAAACACCTATGTTGCTAAGGAAGAAGTTAAACTCTCACTATTTCAGACAACATTATACCATACAGAGAAAACCCTAAAGACTCCACCAAAAAAAAAAAAACAAAAAAAAAAGCAAAAAACTATTAGAAGTTATAAGTGAATTTAGTAAAGTTAAAAAATACAAAATTAATACCTGGAAATCACTAGTGTTTCTATACACTAATAACAAAGTAGCAAAAAGAAAAATTAAGAAAAAATTCTGTTTATAATTGCACCAAAAAAAATAAAATACTTAGGAATAAACTTTACAAAGGAGATGAAAGACTTGTACTCTGAAAACTATAAAACATTGATGAAAAAATTGAAGATGACACAAATGGAAAAATATTCCATGCTCATATTTTGAAAGAATTAATATTGTTAAAACATTCATACTACCCAAAGCAATCTAAAGATTCAGTGCAATCCCTATCAAAATACCAATGATATTTTTCACAGAACCAGAAGAGTCCTGAAATTTGTATGGAATCCCCAAAGACTCCAAACAGCCAAAGTAAGCTGGAGAAAGAAGAACAAAGCTGGAAGTATTACGATTCTAGATTTCAAGATGCTATAAAGCTGTAGTAACCAAAACAGTATGATACTAGCACAAAAATAGACACATAGATCAACAGAACAGTATAGAAAGCCCAGAAATAAATCCACCCTTATATAGTCGATAATCTTTGACAAAGGAGCAAGAATATACAATGAGGAAAAGACTGTCTCTTCAATAAATAGTGCTGCGAATACTGGGCAGCTACATGCAAAAGAATGAAAGTGGACCACTTTTCTACACCATACACAAACAGATTAAAGACCTAAATAGGAGATCTGAAACCATAAAACTCCTACAAGAAAACATAGGCAGTAATTTCTTTGACATTGCCCATAGAAATATTTTTTTTAGATAAATCTCCACAGGCAAGGGAAACAAAAGCAAAAATAAACTATTGGAACTGTATCAAAATTAAAAGTTTTTGCACAGTGAAGAAAACTATTAACAAAAATGAAAAGGCAACCTACTGAAAGGGAGAAGATATTTGCAGATGATATATTTGATAAGGAGCTACCCAAAATATAAAAATAATTTATACAACTCAACACCAAAAAACATGTGATTAATTTGTTTCTAAAGACGGCATACAGACAGCCAACAGACACATGAAAAGATGATCATTAATCATCAGAGAAATGCAAATCAAAATCACAATGAGATATCATCTTACACCTGTTACAATGGTAAAATAAAAAAGACAAGAAAAAACAAGCGTTGATAAAAATTTTGAGAACAGGGGCCCCATGTGCACTGTTGGTGGGATTGTAAATTGGTGCAGCCACTATAAAAAACAGTATGGGGGTGGGGGGCGCCTGGGTGGCTCAGTCGGTTAGGCCTCCGACTTCAGCTCAGGTCATGATCTCATGGTTCGTGGGTTTGAGCCCCGCATCGGGCTCTGTGCTGACAGCTAGCTCAGAATCTGTCTTCAGATTCTGTGTCTCCCTCTCTCTCTGACCCTCCCCTGCTCATGCTGTCTCTCTCTCTCTCTCTTTCTCTCTCTGTTTCAGAAATAAATTAAAAAACATTTAAAAATATTTTTAAAAAAACAGTATGGGGGTTTCTCAAAATTTTTAAAATAGAAATACTATATGATCCAGGAATTCTACTTATTGGGTATTTACCTAAATAAAACAAAAATACCAATCAGGGAAGATTCCTATGTTCATTGGAGCATCATTTGTAATAGCCAAGATATGGAAACAACCATTAATAGATAAATGGATAAAGTAGATGTGAATAAATAAATAAATATTACTCAACCACAAAAAGCAATGAAATCCTGCCATTTGTGACAACATGAATGGACCCAGATGGCTCTATGCTAAGTGAAAAAAGTCAGAGAAAGACAAATACTATATGATTTCATCTGTATGTGGAATCTAAAAACAAGGGAATAAACAAACAAAAAGCAGAAACAGATGCATAGAAACAGACAACTAGTTGTTGCCAGAGGGAAAGAGGGGTGGGGGAGCTGGCAAAATGGGTGAAAGGGAGTAGGAGATATAGGCTTTCAGTTATGAAATGAATAAATCACAGGGATGGAAGGTACAGCCAAGGGAATTTAGTCAGTGGTATTCGAATCGTGTTGTATGGTGACAAATGGTGAGCATAGCATAATCTATACTGTTCAATCATCATGTACACCTGAAATGTAACTGTGTAAACTATACTTCAATTAAAAAAAAAGAATGGATGGAAGAGTAATGTTACCAAATGACAGGGTAGATTCCTTCTGACTTTGTTCCTTCTTATAAGAACAAGTAACAGCTACTCATAGACAAGACACCAGTGAGACAATCCTAGAAACACAGAAATGAGGCTGAGGCACCCCTCCCCCCATCACACACACCATAGAAACAAGGACAGACTGCATTAGAAGGGTAAGAAGAACAGTATACTTCCCCCTGGCTGCCACAGTGGGAAGAGAGAGCCCAAGAAGCACATTCAGAACCCCCAGCATTGTGGATCATTTGTGGGAGCCCTTATTCTGGTTTCGTCCCATGGAGATCACAGGACAATCTGCTGGGCTCAGCCACTACTAATCTAATTGTGATGAACGGGTGGGGGCGGGCTTCTAATAACCAACACTCAGATCTTGGTAGAGTTTCCACCAGCACAGCCGAACTAGTAATCTCAACTAGCAGTTCTCTCATCAGCAACCCAAGTCAGGGGAGGGGGCAGTCTGACCAGAGGACTCAGTAGAGTGCAGGTCTGCCTAATTTGGGTCCCTAAGCAAGGAGTTTCACTGTAGCCGGGTCTTCCCACGCCCAACAGGGGTACTGAGTCATAGCCTCACCTGCTGTAAATTGGGAGTCCCAGATCTCCCTAGCAGAAAGCCTGTTCAAGAAAATTTAGGAGTTAGTGGAGTGGGCCTTCTTAGTCCTCCCCAGGTAAGAGCCTGTGTTACAGCCCCACCTGCTGCAGAGCGTGGCCCACAGCCTCATCCAATAGGAATGGTTGGAGAGAACACCTGGAAGCTGTGTAATCCAGCAACTCTCAAGCTAAGAGGTGGGCAAACAGAGCTGATGGTCCTCAGAGCAAAGCCAGTGATCCTGTTTGGCAGGAAACTGGGGTACAGGATGGCTTAAGTTAAGGTCACAAACAAAGAGCATTAGTGGCCTTAGAGCTGCTTCACTTGCTGCACCTGGACAGGGAAAAAACTCATAGCCCCACCTGTTAGCAGTAGGTGGGCACTGCCTTCAGTCTGCCTGACCAGGGAAACTTACCAGACCACA
Source organism: Crocuta crocuta (assembly GCF_008692635.1). NCBI lineage: Eukaryota > Metazoa > Chordata > Mammalia > Carnivora > Hyaenidae > Crocuta > Crocuta crocuta. Next base: position 10,148,276 of record NW_027551567.1, read on the forward strand.
AGGGCAGCTGTGTAGCCCATCCAACAGCCTGGCTTATGGTAACACTTGCACAGAAAGCTGAGCTTGTAACTTTCCTTGTCTACAAAGCAAAGCCAGTAGTGGCTTCACCAGACCAGGTATTTGATGTACGCTCTTGCTTTATTTGGGTCCCAAACAATGAGCTGTGCAGACCTAAGGCCTTTCCTGCTGCTCTGTCTATTGCTGAGTATAATTCTCAGCCCTGACAGGCTAGTAAGCCTGAGCAGAGTCTAGGCAATAGCAGAGCCCATCCTACAACCTCAGTTGGGCGGGGAATTAAGCCAGCAGCCCCAGCAACTGTTCTCAGTATCACGCCCCTGACCTCAGAGTGTAAACAGTTACCTTGTCCCAAATTAGACCCTAATAGCAGGTCCCACCTGCCCAAGGACATTACTAGCAGACACGTCCAGAAACCCAGACCAAGCTGACTGGTGAGGAGCTGTCTCTGCCAAAGTGAACCTATAAAGTCTGGAGGAAGAGACCACTTATCCAAATGCACAGATACCAACACAGGAATCAAGAATCATGAAAAATCAGGTAAATATAACCCCAGGAAGGAAAACTCGCAAAGCTCTAATAATTGATCCTAATGAAGCAGAGGTCTATGGACTGTGACAAAGAATTCAGAATAATCCGCTTAAAGAAATTTAGTGAACTACAAGACACACAGAAAACTAAAGAAAATTAGGAAAATAATGCCTAAATAATATGAGAAGTTCAACAAAGAAAAAAACATTAAAAACCCCAGAATTCCTAGAGCTGTAAAATATAATAACTGAACTGAAGAATTCAATACAGAGTTTCAAAGGCAGATTCAACCATGCAGAAGAAGAGATCAGTGATCTGGAAGATAGGACTTTTGAAATTATCCAGTCAGAGGAATAAAAAGAAAAAAAGAATAAAAAAAAAAAAGAATGCCTCTGGGAATGATAGGAAACAATAAAAAGAAACAATATCCACATGATAGGAATTCCAGAAGGAGAAGAGAAAGGGACAGAAGATACATTTAAAGCAATAATGGCTGCAAACTCAAAGAATTAAAACTAGAACTATCACAGGGGGACGTAGGAGACTGAGGAGATAACAGTGACAGACTGAAAGGAGACTATGAAGACGGGTTTGGGAGGTAGAGGGTGAGATGAGGAGCTCCTTTGGAAGCCTACTGAGTTTGTTGTGGGACATACATACGGACATGCTGAATCAACAAAAGGAAGATCTACACCAGAGAAACCAATTTGGGACTCAGTCACATATGTATTGAATTTGTAGCCATAGGTCTGCACAGGGTTACTCAGTGTTTAAAAACAAAAAAAGTATAAATGGAAACAAATCAGTAATAGTAGAGATGATCACGTCAGTTTTCCTAAAGATCATTGTCACTTTAATTGAGTTTCATAAATACCTGAAATATACAATTTATGAAGTTTCTGGGTCTTTATCCCATCTGAATTTCCTTCAAGTCCTTCAGGGTAAGAAGTGTACCTTTAAAAAAAATTAGGAGGGGCGCCTGGGTGGCTCAGTTGGCTAAGCGGCTAAGCGTCAGACTTCCTCTCAGGTCATGATCTCACTCGTGGGTTCGAGCCCTGAATCAGGCTCTGTGCTGACAGCTAGCTCAGAGCCTGGAGCCTGTTTCAGATTCTGTGTCTCCCTCTCTCTCTGACCCTCCCCTACTCACGATGTCTTTCTCACTCACAGAAATAAATAAAACATTTTAAAAAATTTTTAATAGGAGAGGCTGTCAGTTGTTAAACATTTTTAAGACGAAGTAACGTCATTGAGTGAATAGACAATACAGATAAGCAAAAGAACACAAAATTAACCTGTAGTTCTACCACTCATTTGAAATGCCAATTGTGTGTGTGTGTGTGTGTGTCAAATTTTGGACTTTGCAGCTTGTTCCAATCTGCCTTTTACCAGATCTTACCATCACATCTTTAAAAAAAATAATAATAATTAAACGGGGGCACCTGGGTGGCTGAAGTTTTTGAGCATCAACTTTGGCCCAGGTGGTGATCTCATGGTTGTGAGTTTGAGCCCTGCAACAGGCTCTGTGAGGACAGTGCAGAGTCTGCTTGGAATTCTTCCTCTCTTCCTCTCTTTCTACTCCTTCCCTACTTGTGCTGTCTCCTCTCTCTCTCAAAATAAATAAATAAACTTTAAAAATTTAAACATTTTGAACATTGCATGGTTTGAATGATATTAAAAAGGCATATAGCGAATTCTTGTTCTTTTCCTTGTCCCTAACCAGTTACACACGCACACACATGAGAATCCTTCCAGAGTTTAAGCCAATGCAAGCAATAGGAATTCTTATTCTTCCTCTTTACTAAATGAAAGATATACACTATTGTGTAACTTGATTTATGTTCCACTCAATATATACCTTGGGAATTATAATGGTTATTTTTACATGTGAACTTGGCTAACTGTAATACCCAGTTATTTAAACAAACGCCAGTCAAGAGGAGAACACAGCATGTAGGTGGAAGTAGATACTGAAGTGAAGGCTACAAGTTAAGGAATGGGAATAATTGCTTGAAACCACTAGAAGCTGGGAGAAAAGCATGAAACAGATCATTCGCAGGGCCTCCAGAGGGAATGTGGCACTGCCAACATCTTGATTTTAGACTTCCCTCTCTAGAACAGTGGAAGAAGAAACTTCTGTTGTTTTAATTATTTTTAATTTTTTTTTTTTTTGAGAGAGAGAGACAGCATGAGCAGAGGAGAGGCAGAGAGAGAGGGAGACACAGAATCCAAAGCAGGCTCTAGGTTCTGAGCTGTCAGCACAGAGCCCAATGCAGGGCTGGAATTCACTAGCTGAGAGATCATGACCTGAGCTGAAGTTGGATGCTTAACTGACTGAGCCATCCGTAGGTCCTAAATTTCTGTTATTTTAAAGCCACTTTGTGGTGATTTGTTATAGCTGCCCTGAAATATTAATAAGATGAGCTTTCCATATCATTATACAGAAAGTAGCCTCACTTAAAAAAAATAGCTTCATGTTATTTCATTGTTAGGGACATCCAAAATTAATTCACCAGTCTTCTATTGATGGACACTTGGGTTGCTTCCAATCTTTGCTATTATAAACAGTGCTCTGTTGAATGACTTTGTACATCAATTTCACATATATCTGTAGGACAGATTCCCAGAAGTAAAACTGATGGGCCAGAAGGTATACCATTTGTTATTTTGACAGTTATGACAATATTATCTTCCATGGTTTTAACCAACTTATTCATTCATAAGCAATACAAGTGCCCTTCCGATAGATATCTCAGTACAGTTTCTATTTGTGATTTCCCTTATTAAGTGTGGGATTGTGTTTAAGAGCCATTTACATTTCTGAACTGCCTGTTCATATTCTTTTCCCATTTTACTGTTAGGTTATTAATCTTTATTTCTAGGATTTATTTCTACATTGGAGATATGAGCCTTTATCTGTTATATGACTTGGAAATATTTCCCCCAATTTGTTGCTTTTGATTTTGCTTATTGTGTTTTTCTTTTCTTTTTTCTTTTTTTTTTTTTGCTTATTGTGCTTTTCTTTTCACCATGCATAATTTATTTTTATGCAAAATTTATCATTTATTATGAATCACTACAGGGTTTTAAAAGAATTCTTTATTTTAATCTAATAATTCTTTTAGTTTCATTTTCTAATAAATAATTCTAATTTTTAGAATTTTTAATTCTAACAATTTATTTCTAATAAATAATTCATTTGGTTTCATATTTGTATGTACTATGATATAGTGTTTCAATTTAATTTTTTCCAAATGTCTATCCAATTGTCTAGACACTTTTTGTTAAAAATCCACCTTTAAACTTTGATTTGAAATTCCAACTTTATTACATATGAAATTATTTTATGTATTTGGACCTATTTCTGGAATTTCTATTGTTTTCCTTTGGTTATCTATTTATCGGCTAATATCAATTACACTGTTTTAATGTTTTTTAAGTTTATTTATTTTGAAAGAGAGAGAGCATGCAAACTCACAAATGTGAACAGGGAGGGACAGAGAGAGAGGGAGAGATAGAATCCCAAGCAGGCTCCATGTTGTCAGCACAGAGTCTAAGGTGGGGCTCAATCCCATGAACTGAGTGTGAGATCATGACCTGAGCTGAAATCAGGAGTTGGAAGCTTAACTGACTCAGCAACCCAGGGCCCCCCTTCACTGTTGTAATTTTTGAAACTATAAAATAAATATATCTAGTGACATATCGAGTGGTACTAGACCTTTTGCTTCACTTCTCATCTCACATTTTCAGTTTTTCTTGATTTTTTTCCTTATAAATTTTAGAATAATTTTGTCTAGTTTTTAAAAAGTTTTGTGTTTTTTTTTAAAAATATGTTTTATTTATTTCTGAGAGAAAGAGGCAGCATGAGCAGGGGAGTGTCAGAGAGAGAGGGAGAGACAGAATCTGAAGACAGGCTCCAGGGTCTGAGTTGGCTGTCAGCACAGAGCCCGACGTGGGGCTCAAACCCTCCAACCGTGAGATCATGACCTGAGCTGAAGTCGGATGCTTAGCCGACTGAGCCACCCAGGTGCCCCAAAAGCTTTGTGTTTTAAAAATAGATACTTCTGTAAGATATTTTTACTAATCTCAAAATATCTGTTTCCCTTTGTTCAGTTCTTCTGTATGCTTCAGTGATATTCTAAAGTGTTGTGGGGCACCTGGGTGGCTCAGTTGGTTAAGGGTCCAACTTCAGTTCAGGTCATGATCTCACCGTTTGCGAGTTTGAGCTCCGCATCAGGTTCTGAGCCTGGAGCCTGCTTCGGATTCTGTGTCTCCCTCTCTCTCCTCCCCTCTCCTGCTCACACTCTCCCTCTCAAAAATAAATAAACATTAAAAAAATTTAAAGTGTTGTTATTGTTTTTGTATATACTTACACATTTCTTGTTAAGTTCATCCCCAGTTGGTTAAGCTTTTTGTTGCTATTGTAGATAGCAACTTAATTTTCATTATATATTTTTTCTGATTACTATTTGTATATTTGAAGCTATTTTTTTTTCCAGTTTTCCATTGGATAGCTTAAACTGTTCATTTCCATTTCTGTCTCTACTTTCTTTTTCTTGATTGATTGCATTTGCTTTTTCCTACAGTACAGTATTCTGTGTCATAGTAGTGATAGTGGTCATAATTGTTTTATATATAATTTTTGGTGGGGATGCTTCTATTTTTTTTCTCTTTTAAGCATGATGATGATTTCGGGCTGAGATAGATTTATCATGTTAAACAAATAGTATTCTTTTCTAATTTTATTTAAGTATTTATAACCAAGAATGGCTGTTGGGGCACCTGGGTAGCTCGGTGGGTTGAGTGACCCAACTCTTGATTTCATCTCAGGCCATGATCTCCTGGTCATGAGATTGAGCCCTAAACTGGGCTCTACACTGAGTGTGGAATCTGCTTAGGATTCTCTCCCCTCCCTCACTAATACTTTCTCTCTCTCAAAAAGAAAAATGGCTGTTCAACTGTTTTCCAAATGTTTTGGTGGCAATAGGATTATATAACTGTCTTTTTAGATCTAATGTGGTGAGTTATATTTGTAGACTGTGTTTCTATTTCTCCTTGCAGGTTTTGTAATTTTTGCTTTATAAAATTTATAGAAGTATTATTTGGTGCATGAAAGATTCATAATTATATACTCACTGTGAATTGTGGCCATTAGATCTAACAAAGTCCTTATTTTTGTGCATAGTGTACTACTCTTTGGTCTAAGTTCTACCTGTTTTTGGAATATTAAGATCCTGATCCTACTTTTATTCGGGGAGGTAACTGCCTGGTATTTATTATAAAACTTTCTGGATCTTTTTTGCTTTAGATATGTTTCTTGTATAAAGCATAGGATTAGGTTTTATTTTGTGATCTATCCTGGAAATTTTTCTTTCAAAATATACATTTATTTATTTTATTGATATTCATATAAGCTTGATCTTTGTTCCACTGTATTATTGATACTCAGATAAACTTGATCTTTGTTTCACTATATTATTTTATGTGCCCTGTTTTAACAGCTTTTAAAATGTCTTTCACTAAGTGGTTAGTTTTCTTTGCATGTGCATATGCCTATGTGTATTTTTTCTGATATTAAGAAAGGTTTGAGGTTTTGTTTTTTCAGTGCCTAATACCCTTAGCCCTCTACTACTTTGGACAGTACCTGCTAATTCTCTTTCCAGCAGTGCTAAAAATTAGCACATTTCTTTCCCCTGACCCTTCTTCTCCAACAATAGATTTTAGTTGATAATATTACTTCTTACTCTTTATATTATTAAATGTCATTATATTTCTCCTTCTTGGATTGTCAGTTTTAAATGATACCTTTTAACTCTAAACTATTACAGATGAAGCAATTAATATACTTATTATAGCTCCTATTTCTTTCTCCTTTTTCTTCCCAAGCTTTATTGGGTTTATAATTCTCATAATATCAGGACATAAAATATTTTTACTCTGTGCTGATACCCTATTATGCATTTGCTTTAGTCTTAGTTCTGCAGTTAAATGTATTCAGCGCTCACAGACACACTTTTGTGGTGATGTTCTGAATCATCTCTCAGTCACCTGAAGTTTATTCCAGCACAGTGGGACGCTCACTGTCATCTGATTGGTGAATTGGGGTCCAGAGACCATCCCAAGGTGAGGTTCCCAGGACCATGCTTGGTTTACCTTGTGTTTCTGTAAGAAGGAAAGGTGAGCCTGAGATCAGAGCTTATGTACAAGGAGTTTATTTGAGAAGTGATACCAGGAAGCTGGAGTGAGAGACCACAGAGTGAAACAGGAAAAGGAGAGAAATCCAACTCCTAGGTACATTATTGGATTGATGATCCTTGATGGGACACTGATCTTTGATCCCATAAGGATATTCTGAGGACTATACTAAAGGTGTCATAGCATTGTCTCCTTAAGGGACAAAAGGAAGAATTGTCACTTCATTGGCTCCCATCCCCACTGTTTGAGGGCCTTAACTTCCCCATACTTCCTGGTTGAGAATCCATTAAGTGCTGAGTATGCCTCACCTTTGAGATACACTGCTATATGCACAAAATAGGTTGAAACCTATGTGGGAATATTAGCCATAGATATAGATGGAATCAGAGGTGAGACCAAGAAGAATATGAAATACACAAGAGGCATCTGATATCCTTCATTTGAACTTTCTGAAACTGTGATTTTATCTCTTAGATGAGAATGTCAGGATTATTTAATATTTCTTATCTACTTTTGAATTAATTTTTATTGTCACTTTGTATTCTTAATTTCCAGTTTTATTTTTACAGCCAAAGAGTATGGCAGATAGAATTGTCACTTTTTTATTTTATTGAGATTCTATTTGAGGCTTAGTAGATGATCAAATTTTGTAGACTTTTTTCCATGACTATATGAAAAGAATGCCTATCTTCTCTGTAAAGCACACATTTCAATGTATCTTTTCATTCAAACTCATTATTTTTTCAAATTCTCTTTCTCCTATTCTAGTCTTTTCCTTCTGTTCAGTGAAGGACTGAAAGAGACTGTTTAAGTCTCTCTTTTGGAATGTGGTTTTGCCAATTCCTTCTTATATATTATTGCTTTACTGTGTTTTCATTAAAGTTAATGGCCTCTATTTTGGAGTTTTGGAGGTTGTAATTACACACAGCTCTCTCCTTTCCAGTTTCTAAACTATTGAGAAAGATACTCAGAAATCAGCTTGGGATGAAATAGTATCTTTATTGCATGCTAAACTGCACTGGAGGATTAAGGTTGGATTTCTAGCCAAAACTGACTTTCTATGACTTACTCACTGTATTTAGTCATACTTGGGGCAGCTGGATGGGAAAAGACAGTAGCCCCAGACTTTCTAACTAGTGGGGGTAGGGACAACAAAGCAGTTGGAAGAGCATCTCAGGGAGTGTATCATGAAGTCATGTCTGCATAGCAAGCACACTATTTTAGTGGTCATTCTAGTGGCTTGGGTGGGGAGGACTGAATTTCTTTGAAGTCACACATTAATGTACCAGTCTGTGTTCTACAGAGGTTTCCACATGGAACTTACTTTAAGTAGGTAGTTCTAAGCACGTCAAAGAGAGAAGCCCATAAATGCACAATGATCCTTTTCTGATTTCACTGATCCAATATGTCATCCCTGTGGAAGGCACATAAGAGAGCTCAAGGGGAAGCACTTCTGGAGGTGTGGGACTTAATTAATTCTGAGAGGCGGGGGAGTTTTTATTTCAAGGGAGGCGGGTACTCAGAGAGGGAGAAAATAGTGTCTTTCCCCTTTGACATTACCGTATAATTTTTTGCATCATTGAAAATCTCCTTTTATCTCCAGCTAACATCTTTTACCTTGAATTTTATTTTGGTGTTGATATCAAGCCCTCCTACTTCTCTCTGGATTGAATTTCTTACTACATCTTTGTCTATCCCTTGGTCTATTTCATACTTTGCATATAATTTTGTTTTTCATAGATTGCTTATAAAGAGTATACAGTTGGATTTTTTTAAACCAATATAGTGTTTTAGCTTTTTACACTTAGAGTTGTCACTTCTGGCTTTTGTTTTACATTTGTCATCTAATAATAGGATTTCTTGATTTATTTCCTTATTAGGCTTTTTGTCTTTCTCTCTATTGATTTGAAAGCTATTAATCCTAATACTTTTATGTTACTTAAAATTAAATTTACCCTTTATGTAAAGGGGCACGTGGGTGGCTCAGGCAGTTAAGCATCGGACTTCAGCTCAGGTCATGAACTCATGTCTTGTGGGTTCAAGCCCTGCATCGGGCTTTGTTCTGACAGCTCACAGCCTGGAGTCTGTTTCAGATTCTGTCTCCCTCTCTATGCGCTCCTCACCCACTCGCACTCTCTCTCTCTTTCTCAAAAATAAATAATTAACAAAATTTTAAAAATTATGTATGTATGTATGTATTCATTCTTTTATTTATTTCCTAGATTTTTCTATTTCTGTCAAGAATAACCTCCCTCCATGTAGAATATAAAGAGTAGCATACATTTTCCTTTTCTCCTTTCCCACTTAGCTTTTTGTTGAAACATTATAGGATTTTAAATTTATATTGTTATAATTTTACTTCATTTTCCCTTTCAAGACTTTTGCCTAATATGAATATTACCTTTAATAACCATAATAACAATTATTTAGATGTTAACAATTTTATTGATTTTACTTCTTGCTGACTTTTATATCCTGCCTTTGTCTTACAAATTTTTATTTATTTTTTTTCGATGTCTCAAATATTTCCTTGGTAAGTTATAAAGTACTATGTGACTTTAAGAATAGTTACTAAGACTGTACTTTAAAAAATTTTTTAGTGTTTTATTTATTTTTGAGAGAGAGAGGCGTGAGAGGGAGAGGGGCAGAGAGAGAGGGAGACACAGAATCTGAAGCAGGCTCCAGGCTCTGAGCTAGCTGTCAGCACAGAGCCTGATGCAGGGCTCGAACCCACAAACCGTGAGATCATGACCTGAGCTGAAGTCAGACGCTTAACTGACTGAGCCACCCAGGCACCCTACTAAGACTGTATTTTTCCCCTGAAATTGAAGTAAACTAGCATTCCCCAAATAATGACTGTCCTTCTGATTGAGTTTGGGAAATACGAGGATAAACAAAATTAAGCATGCTTCTTTATTTCAGGCTTCTCAGAATCTGTGCTCCACAATTATATATTATGAATCTTTAAGAGGAGTATGCATCATTTCCTATATTTGATACCACTCCAGTTCTCTTGGTATTCAATGTTATAGAGAAGAACTATTATTCTAATTCAAATGTTCTCCCCTTAGCAATGTCTTTGTTTGCCTACATTTTATTTCTTCATTACTGGAATGAAATGTCAACAGGACATGTTTACTGTAGGTCTTTTTAATCTTTCCTAGTACTTTGTATTAGACAAAGTTTAGTGCATAAAACAGAAACTATTCCAGAATATTCTGAACAGAAAGGATTTAATACTGGAAACAAGGTGCTTATGAAATCATAACTGAAGGAGCAGTTTCTAGCAGCTTCTGCATCTGACTCCCAGAACACTCTTGCCTGGCCCACCCAGGGCACCACTTCCTCTGCAGGAATCAGGAGGCCACCTGACTTTAAGGAAGCCTAAATGCAGCTGTAATTCAGAGAATTAAAAGCCTCGTTCAGAAAGCTACCATCATTGCAATTCCTGACTGGAGCCCTAAGTCTGGTTCCTTCAGCCCCTGCAAGCAGCTGGAGACTGTATTCTCTACAGTCTTGGTTGCCAGCAGAAAAAAATCCCCAAATTGAAGACAGAAAGCTTTCACCCCATTGCACCCAGAACCCTAGGTATAAGCAAGTATGGGGGGTGTCATTTTATCTTTCAAGTCTTTGGAGCTCAGGAAAATCATGGTTTCCTGACTGGTAGAATCTTGGACTGCTGGCTGGACTAGTCTAATGAAGACCAAATGCCTCCAGTGATTGACACTGTAATAGGTAAGACTTTAGAAATGTCCTCTGGATTTATTTTCTTTCTCTTTAACAGAAGACCAGTAAGCAATTCTGCTGGCCATGAATATTCTGGACCAACGCTCACTTAGGTAAATAGTCCCAGTGATTTCCTGCCGGTTCATCTTTCCTTGTCTATCTCATAGCACTTTAAACCTGTTCCCCAAACTGTTCCTGTGGTTCTGGTCACTAAGACAGTGCTAAGTCCAGGAAAACAGAAATAAGATTTGCAAGAATAGTTGCTCCATTGTTTAAAAGAAACATACTGAATGACTGTACAGTTGAATAACTACCATGTTCTAGTAGGGAGTTTTAATACATGCGCATGCTCAACTTTCGTTACCTAACTGATACAGTACCCAAGCCCCGTCAGTACCCCTGACCTGACACAAATCGGAATCCTATTATCTTGACCAGTTTTCTTGAAGAGCCAAATGAACCATGGGTGTTTTCTTAAACATTCTATATGAGACACTCTAAAAGACACAGTTAGGGGCACCTGGGTGGCTCAGTTGGTTAAGCAACCAGCTCTTGATTTCAACTTAGGTCATGATCTCACGGTTCTTGAGATCAAGCCCCACATTGGGATCTGCACTGACAGTGCAGAGGCTGCTTTGGATTTTCTCTCTGCTCGTCTCCTGTTCACGTGCTCTCTCTTTCCTTCTCTGTCTCTTTCAGAATAAATAAATAAATATTTAAAGATAAATAAATAAAAGATACACGTTTACTCACAGCTTCAAGCACATCTAAAAGTCATGAGAAAATTCTGTCCTTTTTAGCCAAAAATTCTTACCAAGACAGTGAACATTTTAAAATATTGTCACTAGAAAGATCTTAGAGAAGAGAGACCAAAGGGAAGTACTTCCGATCTCCTAGTGGTGTTAGTTATTTTATCAGATTGCCTTGTTGACACATGGTACAAGACCCAAAGGAGAGTGGATAAACGATACAAAACAAAGAGCACTGGCTTACAGGAAGGGAGCCAAACGGGCTAGCAGAGTATACTCAAGTCCAATCATTTAATTTCTCCCTAGCAGTAGGATGGGGATAATAATACTTGTCCAGCCTACCTTGTGGTGTTGCTGTCCATGTCAAATGGGTCTATATCCAAGTATTGACAATAATATAGAGCAACAAAATAATAATTAATGGGACAGATGGAACTGGTTTGTGAAAGTGAGAGACTCAGTAGTAGTGGGGTGACTAGGACCTCACCGGCAGCCTCCCCAGGGCCATAGGCTTTGGCCTCAGACAGTTCAGTGGATGACACAAAAACCACCATTTCTATTCAGTGGCTAAGGCACTGAATGGAAATGCTTCTGACCCTCATGTTGTACACAGGCTGTATCTGCCATTGCCCAGGCTAGAAGCTTTCTTGCTCACCCATCCAGAAGCTCCTATGTGCAGCAAAGTCTTCACGAGCCATTTCCCCCAAAGAGGGGCCTTGGTTCCAGAAGAGAATTCTGAAACACAGAACACTTCCCACTGCACGCTGAGACAGGATAGTCAGACACAAGAGTGCTACAATTCCTGCCTGGCCAGTCACGGGGCCATGTTGTGCTGCTAATCAAGCCTTAAGAAGTACATCTTTGAAACTTTCTTTAAAATAGCTTCTTACCTAACCAGAATGAGTCAGAGGGGGAGGGATTTTTTTGTGTTAACCTCCTGCCCTGGAGGTGTAAAGGAATCTATGCTTTTCTGGATCTGTGTTTTCCAAGAGCCATTCAGGAGGGAAATCAAAATGAACAGTTAAACCTCTTTGAACTCTAGGCTGTGAAGCTCAAAATGCTTCCTAGGAGCCTGTGAGTAGATACAGTGGTGTGACTGAGCCAGCTGCTTCAGAAGCTCCTGCACACCTGCTGCTCTGATGATGCACCTTTAGCTTTGGTGGTAGTTTGCGGAACCTGCTAAGAATGATGCTGTTCGCCATAATTCTCAGATTTCTTCAGACTAAGATATCACATCTAACTAAGATGGTGCAGTATTATCACCTTGCTCTACTCACCACAGTTATCTCTGCTGAATGTGACAGTTAACCTGGATTGTCCCAAAAGATGGGGAACAGTCTTGCTGTGGTTGATGTGTCATCTTAGCAGATTTGTATATCCATTAATATTTCATCTGATATCTCTTCCAGAGTTTTACTATTCCAATCAATCAGTTGGGGGGAAAAAAGGATATTTGAAAATTAATTTTCCTACATAATCCTACTCATGTTCCATGAAGTTTTTTTCTTGCTCTATTATATACTAATCACCCTACTGAACTCACAAGGTGAGTGTGAAGTTCATGTGAAGTATTATATTTGAATATACAGAGTAAACTGTCATGCATGCTCCAAGCATATGTGCTCAGTGCTAACCTAAACTGTGATCTTTACTGCCTGTTAAAACAGGACCTGACTCTGAAGGAGGAAGCTTAAAAACATACATAGTGCTCTATATGCAATAGCTTTGGTAACAGAACAAAGTATTTTAAACTTCATTCACAACTATCTCCGTGTGATAATACCTCTGCTGCATTACCTTATATCTGGGAGTAACATTCATCTGTACTTATTGACTTTGTGTCTCTAAGGCAGATATTAATCTTTAAGACTCTCCATGCTCCTAATAAAAATATATAATACAATAATAATAATAATGCCCAGTATTCCTTGTAACATTACCAAGCACTTGGTGAATAATTCCCTGTATATCATGCAAAATGGATAGAGGGGGTAAAATGTAATAAACCACAAAATTAGATTGACAAAAATCCACAAGTATTCCATATCATCTTTTTCTTTTAATTTTCATGTGTTTCAGCCAAACTACAGTGCCTTCCCCTTCTGAATCAGCTGACATGGCTGTCTTGCCAATATGCAAGTTTCCAGAATTGGCCCTGGGCAAAGAGTGGACAAGGCCCCCTTCACACTTAACTCTACACATTTTCCTTCAGTGGAGCACATTCTCCCAAGACACCTACCTGGATCCCCTTCTGAATTTCCCATCTCTCAGAGTCCAGGATGTCCAACCTTCAGTTCAGAAACCATTGCCTTTCAAGAAACTCTCCACAAAGATGGTGACAATAGTTCACAGCGAACAGAAACAATTAGGGCTGAAGGATGATCTGTTTGCTCTACCAGTGGAAAATGTATGTGGGAAGCTATCCACGGCACTTATGATGAGGGCTAGCCTGCACTCTTTTTATAATCTTGAATCCATTTTGTGAATTACAATTAAGTAACACTTGGGTGGAAAGAATGCTGAATTAAACCTTGATATTGAATGTACCTCCCATGGATTTCCTTTAGAGGGCACTATTGATTCTCTGAAACCATGGAAACCTTTCTTCACGTTTCCTTGGTAAAGTTGACCGATTTTGAAATCATGTTGGGTTTCAAAATCTACTCATCTAGAATATTAGTACCATACCCATTACCAAATCTATACTTTGAATATGTCATCAATGTGTAGAATAGTTCGGAAGCTAAACCAGAGTGCTGGTTGTTAGGCCAAGTCATCAATACATGTGTAGTTCTACATTTGGAAACTTCAACTGGTTTATTTGCTTTTGGAAATTCATTAAGTGGGGACTTCCATGTAAGCTGATACCAAATTTAAATTAAACAATTCAGTCCTTTGTTTAGAAAGACAAATTAGCACCTCTTTGGAAATTCATGTCTCATTCTAGAAATAGATAATTATTAACATATATTTTTGGAAGAAACCATGTATTTTCACTCAGACAGCCATTAAATTTCTTCTTCATATTTCTTATGTTTCATAGACTCTGCCAATTCAAAGAATTTTGATAAGGTCCCTAGGAGAGAACTTTCCTTTTTTCATTCTATAAAGTTAACAGAAATATAAATTTATAAGCTGGCTCACTGCAGTCTTTACCTAATTTCAAAATAATGGAAAATATGAAATATTTCAAAGCTTAGGAACATAATTTTTCAGATATAAATACATTCATGCCACCATCTACCTGGGTTTGCTTAGCTTTCATATCGTAAGATGCTATTTCAACACACATGCCTTGTATAATAATTTCTTATAAATTCAACAATAGTCTGGGATAGTAGTGGATAGTAGTCTTACAGGTATTTTATAAATAAACTAACAAATGAAAAAGCCACATCTTTACTAGAAAAAAACTGATGGATATTCATCATTTGATGAATTAAGTATACATTATCAAACCAGACTTTAAGACTCTTCACAGAATGGTCCCAGTCTATTTTCCAAACCTTAGCTTCCTCTATCAGTAACCTAGGCTCCCAGCAAGTAGCATTACCCGGACATGTGTGCTTCCCCATATTCTTCCCTTTATTCATCCGGAGTTTTCCACTCAGAATGCATTTTCCTCCCCAGCTTGTCCTCTCAAAACCCAAAAGCAGTCCAATCCATACTTCAAGTGGCATTTTGAATAACTAACTCAACTGAGCCCCCTTCAGAAGTGGTCTACCATCCTGTGAATTTGCTAGTTAGGTATAATATCCGTGTGGAATTTATCCATTGTGTTTTGTATTTAAGTGGCTCAGGTGTTTATTTCATCACTTCTTCTAAACTGCAAAATTTTAGTTTGTTTTGGGATCTATATCAAGTCTAGTGCCCAGCATGTGGTAATGGCTCACTACTTATTTTTTCAAATTAATTGTGTTAAACTGAGACATTATTGCCATTTGTTTAACAAGGGGGCATGGGATCCAGAACTTGGACAGTGTGGGAACAGGGAGTTGAGGATAAATGTCAGAGATGTTAAAGGTGAAGTGAAAGGACTTACTAACTGATTGAATGTAGAAAGCACTTTGTCACTCTTATGTTCTCTATCCTATTTTATTTTAAATTAGTACACTTGTCTGATATAATACAATATGTATTCTCTCAGTAAAATGAAGATTGTCCATATGGGCAAAACTTTGTTGAGATTATCACTATATCCACAGCACATGGAAGAATCCAAGATATATTTTAGATGCTCAATATTTAATGGGTGAATAAACTAGTAAGTATACAGAGGTGACAGCAAATTGTCATGCTGTGCTGACAGCTTCAATAGATCAGAAAAAAGAGAGGTAATAAGTTTGGAGAGGATATGATGATTTCAATTTAGTTAGAGATGCACATATGGCTATCCAAGCAGAGATGCTGAGGAAGCAACTGAAAATTGCTATTGTAATTTGAGGAGAAAGTCAGACTCAGGTATGTAGATTTGGAGCTTAAGACATACCTGTAATCATTGAAGCCCAGGGGATTACATGATGTTGTGAGGGGAGAATGTAGGAAGGTCTACTTTGGTTATTTCATTGGGAAGCACCAATGCAGAGCGGCAGAGCTAAGAGCCCCAACGTGAGTGGTAACTGGTCATACAAATGAGAAGAAAACTAGGGATATTCTGTGTCCTTTTCTTGACTAATCTCTGTGCTATATTTGGCATCATTGAATTTTTCTTCCTGCTTAGCTTTGCCATTCTTTAACTGTTCCATTGTCCCTATCCCACATTAAAAGCTGTAGCTTTTTATCCTTTGAATTTATTCCACCTTCTTTTCACCCATCATCATAGTTGTAGTTCAGAAACATCATCATCTTTATCCAAATTCTTTTTTTTTTATTTTAGAAGGGGGGGGAAGGGGCAGAGAGAGAGAGAGAATCTCAAGCAAGCCCCATGCTCAGAGCAGAGCCAGATGCAGGGCTCAGTCCATGACCCCAGAATCATGATCTGAGCTGAAATCAAGAGGTGGATGCTCAACATACTAAGCCACCAAGGCACCCTAATCCAAATTCTTTAGTACTCTCCTTACCCGACCACCAGCTTCTGGACACATGCCTGCCTATTTTATCCCCTACCATTTCACAGAAATGACCTAAAATACAAGCCTGTCATGCTAAATAGTTCAATTTTTCTTTGGCTATCATTGATCCATGTTATTTCGTCCAAACCCTTGACTGACTTGCCTTCTGCGTTCTTGAACAACTTCAACTCTTGCCCCTCCCCTCCACTCCCTACCATCCCCCCAAACATACCAAGCAAGCCACTTATACTTCCCTGATTGCACCATAATGTTCTCTGCGCTTTTGACATTTTCCAATTTGACAAACTCCTTACTTCTTCCTAAAAACAGTCCAAGAATTGTCTCTTTTTGAAGCTTCATGGACTCCTAGGTTTAGATGTTTATTCTTCTTGTGTGCCTCTAATACAGCTTTCACCTGTCGTTTTACTGACTGTCTTGCCACTACCCTTTATAAGCCTCCTTAAGGGCAGGGACTGAATTCTTTCAATGTTTACATTCACAGCATTTACCCCAATATGTGGCATGTGGCAGGTGAATGATAAAATTTTGATCAAATAAATGGATGTAAAGGAGGAAAAAAATTTAAGGGCAAGGAAGAAGTGATCAGAAAGGTTGGAGCTGATTAATGACATTTGGATTCATTTACAGAGAAATAACTCAGAAGATTTGGCAGTGTGGTTAAGGCCGAAGCAAGATGACCAAATTGAGCCAATGAAGTTAGACTGTTTTTTCCATAACTGTGGTAGGAAAGCTCTTGTAGCTTGGTGGAATAACAAGTTTGGGGAAGCTTTAATTTTAAATTTTAACTTAAGTTATATTTAATTTTGGTTTTTCAATTTGAGTGAAAAGAAATGACCATAAGCAAGTGACCTAATAAAAAGGGAGCTGTTGCTAATTTAAAAAAAAAAAGGGGTGGGGGGATAAACTAACAGGGAATAGTCCCATAGGAAGGAGGAAGAGATGGACTCAAAGGCACATGGTGAAGTAGACTTTGTGATGATCTAAAGTATCTTTACTTTACCCTTTTTGTGGTAACTACCCTTAATTTCAAGATCTCTTTCCAAGTCCAAGACCACCAGATGATTAACTCCAGGAAGCTCTATTCCCATTGTATTTTATGTGAAAGACATAGAACAGAGAAACCCATATGAATTGTGTCTCCTGAGATTGTGGAATTGGACAGTGCTGCGTGGGTACCCCAAATTCTATATGCATTGAAGAAATTTAACTCCACCCTATTTCTAGAAATAGAGCATGGGTTCGAGCTTAAAATAACATGACCTTCTCACCTGTCCTTACTTACGGGTTTAGGGAAGGCATTTCATCCTATTTAGACAAGTGAGATATAAGAGGGATTTTTTTCAGACTTTTGAAAAGAACCTTCTCTGCTCCTCTGAGAGATGTTTTAAAACCAATTCTTCTTCTCTGGTTGAATGTGCAAAATGAATCATGTGGCCCGGGAACTGGTGCAGCCATCTTGGGATCCTGAGGAGCCCTAACCTTAAGGTGAAGTCAATATCAGCAAAGACAGAGAAGAAAGAACAGAATTAAGTTCCTCATGGCACTTCTGAGCTGCTGAAGTCTGCCCTCCCTCTGGACTTCGCTATAACAACCTGTAATTCTTCTTTATTGTTTTAAGCCAGGACAGATACAAAAGAAGCTATGATACCTCCAGAAAAATAATACAGACCCTTCTTCCTCTGAGACCAGAGGGTGAAGATACAGAGAAATGTGAAGACTTTTGTGTGTGAACGTCTATTTGTGTGTTTTCTATGAGCCAGAAAATACATTTAAGACTGTATACTCTCGATTTCACATATCCTCACCAAAGTTTTATGAGAACCATCACCAACCATTATTTTATATGAAAAAACTGAGGCTGTAAGAAATTAAGTGATGGGATGGGTCACTTGGCAGTAAGTAGCAGAATGTACAGTTGAGTAGCATGTGAGTTCAGGCAGAGAGGCTTCCAGATCCCCTAGCCCTCAGGTTGGATTGCAGCAATTTTCCCAGGAAAACAGGGAGCATGCAGAGGCAGAGAACATGCAGAGTACGGTGGAGCAGTGCCTGAGGAGTGTAGAAAAATATCAGGGAGTCAATTTGAGATAAACAAACAAAAAAAATTACTGAGGAAGAGAAGGGCCTTGGAAATATCAAATCTGTGTTTCACAGATTATCTTAAACAGTATAACAAGGAAAAGTTGTAAGTTGCCCTGTGATGGTGCATCAATCTATCTTCATATCAAAAATATTGAACGGAGGAAGACTTGAATGTCACCAAGTTGAATTAAACTTCCCAACCTTGTGTGTGTGGAATTGAGGTCCAGGGAGAACACTATGTTATAATAATAATGACCAAAGTCTTTGAAATTCACAGCTGACCAATTCTCTCAGGAGCTCGGCTTCCCTATCCATGACTTTTCTGGAAGCCACATTCAAAGTAAGTGAGTCAGACGTGGGTGGCATTTACAGGGATAAACAGGCAGGGATCCAACCCATTACTCTGTTTATAGACTCTCAGCTTGTCAGTGATATGTAAACACTAATGGATACTAGCTACTTCATTCTTTTTACTGCATTTTCTTCCTTCCAGGAAAATCCCCTCTTAAAAAGTTTTGCCTCCACTTTTTGTCTTCGTATTCTTTTTCCTGCACCTGGCAGTGGGAATGCACCAGAACTCAAGTGTAGAAAATTCAGGGCTGAGTCCTCCTCAGACGCTGACTGTGCCTGTAGGTAGGATGCTTGTCCTGCTTATCCAAGTTGGGATAAACAAGTGGGAAAGGGGTGACCAGTGAAATGACCAATGAAATAAAGTCCTCTGTGAATAAGCAGATTTGGGACATTGGAGATGGTAAAACGATTTCTAGTCCTTACACTCAAAGATGATTTTGGGAGATAGGTAAAGATAGAGAAGGCTTACTTATCAATAGGGAAACGAAATAAATGGGGAAAAAAACCTTGAATATATTCCTGGACAGAATCAAGGTTCAAAATGAGTATGACAGACTCAGATATAGAGTAAAACAAATGAAACATGGCTTAGTAAAGATTAATAGAAAGGCCAGAAGCTGAATCAGAAATTGTTATAGCTGTAGAGATCTCATTTTGGATTCAAAGAATTAATTCAAGTCGGAGAAGGCCTTAATAGTTTCTTAGATAGAAATTCTCTGAGAAAGTTTTAGTTCACTTCATGTCGATTTGAACTGTGGCCTTTACTGGACAGACATAAAAGTAGCAAACAAGTCCATTGGATACGGGCTGGCCTGCTCACATTTGGAATATGGGTCTACTCTTGATGACCCACCTTAAGAGGGATGCCAAGAACGCAAGACAAGAAGGAGCCAGGAAATCCTGAAGGAAGATTGAAGAACTAGGGATGTTATACTGAAGAAAAAAGGAAGCAGGGGAGCAGTCTTTAAATAGCCAAAGAATGAATTACCTAGTGAATTAATGAGTGACTGAATTAAATGATCTCAAAGGCCCTTCAACTCTATGTTTTAAGGATTTATGACCTTTCAAACTATGTCTAGTTCATGCAGAGAGAACCACAACTTAATGTGGTCTAAATAACCTTTCGGTGTTTTCTATGCATATTTACACATATTATTTATTCATGTATTCATATTCTACATATTTTTCTTAATCAAATAAGGACTATTTTGTGTGTACGGATTATAATTGATTTTTTTCACTTAACATATGGGAAGCATTTTTGTATGTCACTTTATGACCTGACTTTTATAGATTATGCAGTGTTTGTGTTCCATAATCATGCAACCAGCTCCCTATTTTTAGACATTTGTATTGTCTTCAATTATTTAATAATTATAGGTGACTATGTAATAAACCTTCATACCTTCTCGTCAGTAAAAATGGACTCAGCTTCAAAGAGAAAAGGTTCCATGACTACATCACACAAACCAAAAATCAAGCCAAATAAAAGAAAATAACTTACTCTTGACATTTAAAAAGCATCTAATTTTCCTTATAATTTTACTTTGCCTGGAAACATTTTGAGGCAGGAATTCTGATTTTTAAATGTTCTAGGCAGCAGGGAACACACCATTCATTTGATATGGTTCTTTTCGTCCATTTATAAAATTGTCCCCTTCATGTTAAAATTGCCTCAGGATACAAGTACAAAATATAAAACATTTAATTAAAATACATAAAGCAGAACACTAGTATGGTAGCATAATCAATGTTAATGATAATATGAAAATATAGTAGTCACTTCTGCAGATGTAGGAGTAAACCCTAGGTTAAAATATAGGATATGAAGTATTTCAAATTACAGCTCAACATAATAAGTTAGAGTACCACACATGACCACATTAGATACAAACTGCACTATTTTAAAAATAATGCTGTTTACTTTCTCTATTTATTTCATTTCACAATTCTGAGATAAGTGTGCTGGAAGCAAAACACTTAATTCGAGAGAGTTTTTAGCCCCAAGATCAAAAAGCAGATGTGGGTAGGTATGGGCACATTTGAAAAGGTTTCCCTTTGCAAATAATGATTGTTTTTGTGAATTCAAGCCCTTTTATTTTTGTGCTATATGATTTAGTTAGACAAGTGCTTGTGGAAAATATTTTATTTGCAAATAAAGCCGTTTACCACAGAACTCACTTTGTAGGCATAAGTCCAAAGTTGGGCCCAATCTACTTCTTCCAAAGAATTTTTAAAAATTTTAAGATAGACAATCCTTATAGAAACCTCTAAAGATGATTAGGTTGAGCTATGAGTCAAAATGGCAACAATGTCCATAATAAAACTTCTCATTATCTGAGAAGCCTTTGACTTTTTCCTGAAGGAAATAGGTAGGCAAAAAAAGAAATCTCAGATAAAACAAAAAACATCTGAAAGAGCTTTAAAGGGAACTGTTCTAAGGCGTTGAGGCAGCCTTACTTAAATCACATAGTCACTTTCTTTGGGGTAATTTAATATTTGTTAGAAACTGCATTGTTTGAAACTATACATCCCAGAATAAGTCTTCAACATGCTCTGTCCCTAGTGGAGAGGGGCAGTCCTTATGTCACCATGGAAATCAGACTTTTAGGTCTTGGCCTCTGAGGTGACTTGTATTTGTTGTAATTTTCCCAGCAAGCAGCTGTCCTTGCAAAGAACATTCTCTGGGGACCTGGCACCATGAGATCTGCCCAGAAATTTCTGTAGACTTTGTCAAGTTCAGGATGAGCATATGCCATGGACCCTGTTCTCATTTTTTAGAGCCCAGTAACTATGATGGCCTGACTGACAGTGGCAAAGAACAGTGCGTTGGGGACACAGATTGTTTTTGCAGCTTATAAAATTTGGGGAAAGAAAGAAGAGACAGAAATGAGAGGGAGAATTTTTAAAAAGACAAAACTGTCACCTCAGTGTGTAGTAATGAATTAACCTTATCCTTGCGGTGCCTGGGTAACTCAGTTGGTTAAGCATCTGACTCTTGATTTTGGCTCAGGTCATGACATTATGGTTGTGAGATCGAGGCCTGTGTCAGGCTTCATGCCCAGTAAGATTCATTCATTCATTCGTTCATTCATTCATTCATTCATTCATTCATTTATTCTCTCTTTCTCTGGCTTTCTCTCAGAAAAAAAAAAAAAAACCAGAACAAAAAACAAAAAACAACTTTATCCAAAGAGGGGTCAGGGTTTTACCCTTGGTCCTTAGAGGGTGATCTCTAAATTTTTGAAATGTAATCCCTGATAAGATTATCTGAGAAACTTGGCTCACACCAATAACCCATCAGTGTGATTTAGGGTGGGGACTTTGGGTCATGTGTCAGCAAGTAGATCTCCAGAGAGGCTGGGTACTAAGGTCAGCAATACAGGTCACCAATCAAGTATATGTAACTGAGGCTCAATCAAAACTCTGCACATCAAGGCTTAGGTGAATTATCTTGATTGGTAATACTTTGTGTCTCTTTTCTCACATTGTTACTGAAAGAGTTAATGCTGTTCACAGTCCCATCAGAGAGAGCAGTAAGACACTCTGAGTGTGGAACTCTCCTGGACTCTGCCTCATGCACGTCTTCCCTTGGCTTATTTTGATCTGTCCTGGTGCACTGTAATAAACCATAACCATGAGTATAATGGTTATGCTTTCAGTGAGTTCTGTGAGTCCTTTTCGTAAATTATTGAAATGAAATGGAGGGTGATCAGTTGGAGACTCCAAACCTGTACTTTGTGTCAGAAGTGAGGGTGGTCTTGTGGACTGCTCCTTAATGACTCACTCAGCAGCAACCTAGCTCCCTCCATTCTTCCTCATAATGACCCACCTATGAGCTATGTCACCTCCTACTCCTCCATATCTCCTCTTGGGCACCCACCCCACCAGTCTATGACTCAGGGCGTTCAGTACTACATAAGAATATAAGATTGCCCCACCAAAATATTTCTCCTTAACCTTCCACTATCCCCTCCCTAGGAGAAGTCTGTTCCAACCTGGCTGGTCTCACTCTGGCTTCCCTCCTACAAGAATATACTATCTTTACTCAGGCTGTTTCCCTCGCCTTCACTGTCTCCTTCCCCTTATCTCATCCAAATCCCACCTGTATAAACATTTAAAAAGAGAGAGAGATTATTTCAATAAATGCAGAAAAAGCATATGACAAAGTACAACACCCATTCATGATTTTTAAAAAACCCCTCCACAACGTAGGTTTAGAGAGAACGTGCCTTAACATAATAAAGGAAAGAACTTATATGAAAACCCACAGCTAACATCATACTCAATGGGGAAAAACTGACAGCTTTAAAGGAATAGGACAAAGATGTCAACTCTTACCACTTTTATTCAACACAGTACTGGAAGTCCTAGCCACAGCAATCACACAACAAAAAGCAATAAAAGACATCCACAGATTTAAGGAAGAAATAAAACTTAGACTATTTGCAGACCACATGATACTATATACAGAAAACTCTAAAGACTCCACCAAAAAATTACTAGAACTGATAAATGAATTCACTTAAGTTGCAGAATACAAAAATGAATGAACAGAAATCTGTTGTATCTCTATATACTAATAATGAAGCTACAGAATTTTTAAAATTTCATTTATGATTGCACCAGAAATAATAAAATGCCTAGAAATAAACTTAGCCAAAAGGTGAAAGACCTATATTCTGCAAACTATAAAACTCTGATGAAAGAAACTGCAGATGGCACAAACAAATGTAAAGATATTCCATGCTCATGAATTGGAAGAAAAACTCCAAAGCACTCTACAAATTTAATGTAATCCTTATCAAAATACCAACATCATTTTTCACACAATTAGAACAGACAATTCTAAAATTTACATAGAGCCATAAAGACCCCAAATAGCCAAAGTAATCTCGTAAAAGAAAAACAAAATTGGAGGTATCAAATTCCAGACTTTAAGTTACATTACAAAGCTACAGGAATCAAAACAGTATGGTACTGTCACCAAAAAAATTTAAAAAAAGATATACATAGATCAATGGAACACAACCAAAAACCCAGAAGTAATAGCAGAATTTTTATGGTCAATTAATCTTTGACAAAAGAGACAAGTCTATGTAATGTGAAAAAGACAGTATCTTCAACAAATGGTATTGGGAAAACTGGACAGCAACATGAAGAAGAATAAAACTGGACCACTTTCTTATACTATACACAAAAATAGATTCAAAATGGATTAGAAAGATAAATATGAGACAGGAAACCATCAAAATTATAGAGGAGAAACAGGTAGTAACCTCTTTGACATTGGCCATAGCAACTTCTTACTAGATACATTTCCTAAAGCAAGGAAAACAAAAGCAAAAATAAACTATTGAGACTACATCAAAATAAAAAGCTCTGCACTGTGAAGGAAATAATCAACAAAACTAAAAGACAATCTATGGAGGGAGAGAAGATATTTGCAAATGACATATCTGATAAAGGGTTAGTATCCAAAATATATAAAGAACTTATATAGCTCAGCATCAAAAAACTAAAATAATCCAATTTAAAAATTAGCAGAAGACACAAACAGACATTTCTCCAAAGAAGACATCCAGATGACAAATAGACACATGAAAAGATGGTCAACATCACTCATCATCAGGGAAATGAAAATCAAAACCACAATGAGATATCTCCTTAAACTTGTCAGAATAGCTAAAATAAAAAGCATAAGAAACAAGTGCTAGTAAGGATGTGGAGAAAAAGGAATCCTCACACACTGTTGATGGAAATACAAAATGGAGCTGCCACTGTGGAAGACAGTATAGAGGTTCCTCAAAAAGTTAAAAAAAAAAAAATAGAACTACGCTATGATCCGGTATTGCACTACTGGGTATTTACCCAAACAATACAAAAACACTAATTCAAAGGGATACATGCACCCCTATGTTTATTGCAGCATTATTTACAATAGCCAAATTATGGAAGCAGTCCAAGTGTTCACCAACTGATGAATGGATAAGGAAGATGTGATAACACACACTCACACCCCCGCCACACACAAATAGAATATTATTAAGCCATAAAAAAGAATGACATCTTGCCATTTGCAAGGACATGATGGATCTAAAAAGTATAATGCTAAGAAAATTAAGTCAGTCAGAGAAAGACAAATTCTATATTGTGTACCTCATATGTGGAATTTAAGAAACAAAACAAATGAGCAAAGGTTAAAAAAAGGAGGGGGGGAGGGGAGAGAGAGTGAAAGAGAAGGAAACGAACAAAGAAACAGGCTCTTACTATAGATAATAGATGGTTATCAGAGGCCAGGTGGATGGGGGAATAGGTGAAATAGGTGATGGGGATTAAGGAGTTTGCTTTCCATGATGAGCACTGAGTAATGTATAGAATTGCCGAATTGCTCTATTGTGCAAATGAAACCAGTGTAACACTGTATGTTACATATAGTGGAGTTAAAAACTAAATAAAAATAATTTTAAAAATAGAAGGGAAAATTACAATGTCTTAGAATTTTATTTGAAATAAATTCAACATCAATTATAAACTGGTAGGATCCAGGGAGAGATAATAGTCCATAGTGAAAGAAGTGGAACAGACACAACACCAGGTATCACCAGGATCCAAAGCCACAAGAGTGTTTTGTCTAATTTTCAGAATGAGCAAAATTTGCTGATATTTTATTCTACTGAGGATTCTCCCTATGGAAATACAAATGTTATGATTAGTCTTATTCTCACGAACAGCATTTTCTTTGTACCTAGATAGCTGGATGGCAGTGGGGGAATATTTGTGACTTTATCTGTTCCAGGTTAATGGTATCCCTGGATTTGAGGTCTCTGATTACACAAGTTGATTGAAACATAATTTGTCTCATTCTCAGTTTCCTGAATGTTTTGGGGTTTTTTTTTTCTTTCTTTTTTTGGGTAAAGATTTAAAGAATAAAAGAAAAATACAAATTTAGTCAGTTATGACTCAATAATGGCCCAACACAAAGATATACGAACTACCTAGAAGCATCATAAATTTTGAGTTGCTGATGGGACCACCGTATTTCATTGGTTACCTGCCACAATACACTCAGCCCTGTCCCTAGGGCTCAGGTGGAGCTGGTGACGTCAGATTGCTCATTCGCAATTGAGGACAAACATCAATCATCACATCAAGCTACACCCTCTGCAAACCATCCTATAATAGTTTTATAATTCGTATTAAATATATAATTTATATAATATTGTAATGGTAGACTCACAAAATGGATAGTGACTTAAAGGCCCTTTTGACGAAATTTCATGTCAGGCTTGTTTCCAGTGTTCCGATTTTTAACACATCATCTTATACCATATGTGTACTTGTTTGTTCACAAATAAAGGATCTTTACAATATTTTTTTAAGTCCTATTTTCACCTCTGTGGTAAAATGGAAGTTCTTAAAATATCACTTCCTGACCTCAGCTGGATGTTACAGATTTTCCTTGCTACCCTTTCATCTCAGTATAGACAAGAGATACCTTAAAAAACGTAGTTTATCTCTGATTGGTAGCCCACCCCTGTATTTAGGAAAACCTCAGTTCTTTAGCACTGGAAAGATGCTTTAACACAGCATACAGCTTTCCTATCTCTTTTCACTTCAGAGCTGCTCCAAAGTTCACATGTCCTTAGGCAACTGTCAGGTTTATCAGATAATGTATGAACAGCTGTCAGGTTTTTGCTAAGCTTACCACTGCCTCAAATACAGTTCAACTCCTACTCTCTCTCAAGGGGCTCTTTCTATCATATTTCTTTTTTCCTCCATCAGCATCAGCTTCCCTCTTCATTTCTCTGCACCTGCTCAGCCTTTTCCGCACCTTTGACACATTTTTCCAACCCAGAATGATGCCTTTTTCTTGGCCCATCCCCAAAACCTAGCAGTTCTTCAAAGCAAGCCCCAGTGACTTCCTCCATATTATGAAGGCCCCTCTGCTAAAACTCGTCATTTTAATTTCTCATCTCTTTGGCCTCAAATGAAGTTATATGCTTATGAACTATTTAGTCGGAAAAGTCTTTGGGGGCCTTTCAATTCAACCCCTCTCCAAATGCAATAATTCGTCCCAGCCTACGCCTGAATTGGGAAGGGAAGCAGGCTGCCCCTGCCCCGATTTCCAGTCTGACTTTGGAAAGATGTCCTGTTAGGAGTTCTCCCTGACAGTAAGCCACAGTGTGCTATTCTGCAACCTTAAGTTTTCCTCTACAGCAAAATCTAATACAATGAAGTCACAATTTATTCAGGGACTTGTTTTTAAAGTGGGCAGACAAAATGAGTTCACTATTACCCTTGGAAATCCCAGGCTAAGAAAGTATAAACTATAATCCAGGAATTATAGTAAATATGGTTTTATGTACATAGTCCCTTCTTTTAGAACATTCATCATGGCCGTTTTTCCCTCCATTTTTGGAACAAATTTCTATTTCCTTTGCTGATCTGCAAATGTAGTTGCTGACTTGAAGTTAAAGGCCATTTGTGTATAAAACACATTTTTGTTTTTACTCTACCATCATGTTAATATAGAGAGATGCTCACAAGATATGAGGCATCAGGAATGGAGACCAGTTGAGATAATGTAGGTATATGTTCTCTCCAGGACACATCTACTCCTTCTCATAAATGATAGGATTCAAGTATTTAATAGTAACTCACAGCTCTCCTCAATTATTTGTGTTACTTTTGTCTTTTTGATGGATGATTTCCCTTCTGCCTCCCATTGTTCCTCAGTGGTTTTGTTCTTTTGCCAGTCAATTCTGACATTGATGCTGCAAACTCTCTGGGTTTTCTGAGGCAGAGCATAGTCTAAGACAGGTATGTGGAGTTGAAGTGAGAGTGGGACAGCCAAGCAGAGAGTGTCCAGAAGGCAGACAGACAACTCAAGTATTAGAGCCAGAGTTTGGGCAAGAAATCAGAACACTGAAGATTTTGGAGTCACCTCAGGAAGGTGACAGTCTTGGCCTCACAATGAGATTATATTCGTTCTAGGGGCGTGGACTGTTCCACATATTTCTCTGAAGCCTCATATCATGAAAGCAATTAGGCAAGCACTAAACAAATATTCACTGAGTTACAATTGGATCTAGGTTCTAGGGAAAACAGAACAAAAAAGCAATTAACTTAGGTAAGAAGGGGAGAGAGTGGTTGGAGCATGTTACATTTTTATGAACAACAGAATCACCTTCCTCTCCACCCTACCTCTAAACAGGCCTGCATGAGGGGTGTCTGGGTGGCTCAGTCGGTTGAGCATCAGACTCTTGGTTTTGGCTCAGGTCATGATCTTGCTATTTGTGAGTTCGAGTCCCATATTGGGCTGTGCAGTGTGAGTATAGAGCCTGCTTCGGATTCTCTCTGTCCCTGTCTCTCTGACCCTCCCCAATTTCTGTGCTCGCTCTCGCTCTCTCTCTCATTCACTCTCTCTCTGTCTCTCTCTCTCTCACACCCTCTCTCTCTCTCTCAAAATAAATAAACTAAAATAAATAAATAAACAGGCATACAGGACCATACATCCACATACTGTTCATACAACCTTTGAAAACTAAGCTGTACAGAATTCCTCAGGTGCAGGGGGGAGAATTGGTAACTGAGGGACAAATGAAGAGGGCTTCAGGCTTTCCACTTCACCTCCAGCAGGGCAGCTCTTTTTTAAATATATTATTTATATTGAGCCCCCTAAAGACTTTCTTTAACAAAAGGATTTGGAAGAAGAAAGGCAGAGAATACGAAGAACAAAGAGGAGGAGGGGGAAGAGGTCACAACCCCTGCTCCAGCCCACAGTAGAAGACCAATATGAAAAAGACATCTGGGCACAAGAGGTCGTAAGGCTGGGACTACCCAAGCCATCATTCTCAGGGTTAATAGCTAAAGGACACTCAATCTGCCCCTTGCTTCCACTATGCTCAGTAACAGTTTTTTNAACATTTACTGTTGAACGGGTAACATGCGCCGTGGGCAGTCCTGCAGAAGAGAAAGCAACAGGAGAGCTCCGTCAAGCCCAGTTTTTGTACTTGAGAATAATGAAATGTGATTTTTCTCTTTCCAGGGCCTGTCTAATGGCAGAGAAGTCTTGACAGTCTTTAGAATGCACCTAATCTATGGCTCCTGTTCAGGGAAAATTCTAAAAGCTCCTTTGCAGGGGAGAATATGTACATGGGAGTTGGGGTGGGTGGTAAGAAGCAAAAACAGAAGTTTGAGCTCAGATGAGTGGAGACAGGGCCTGGGTCATGGCTGAAGGATGGCCAGGGGACCATCCAGCAGGAGTAAGTAGCAGATAAAGCTGAAATGTGGGTGGGCGACAGATGGGGAGCTCTTGAACGCCCAACTAAACAATTCCAACTTCATTCTCTGGGCAATGAGCAACGCTGTGTTTTTCTTTTTAAAGGAGTCATCAGAACAGAGCACTGATGGAGGTAGGTAGATGAACAGACTTAGCTCATGAGATGTTTCTGGTTTTCCTATCTCTACAATAGGGATAATACCAACATAGGGATGTAGCAAGAACTAATGTGAAGTGATTGTTGCCATTATTGCCCTAAAGGCTGTGTGGCTGAAAGGTGTATATATAGTCTCTGGCCTTAGACTGTCTGGGTTCAAATCCAGCTCTCCTTGTATATTCTGTGACCTCAGGCAAGTGAATGTAAAATAGGGATGATAAGAAGAGTACCTATCTCATAGGGCTGTTGTGAGGGTTAAGGTTAATAAACATGATATGCTTAGTAAGTACAATGCTATTGTCTAAGCGAGAGGTATCGTTAAGATATTGCCAGAAGGAATGGAAAGGAACAATTAAATTGAGCTAGATTATTTAGCTAGAATGTGATAACTCTGTGTGTGCCAAATAAAGGAGGCTAAAGATAGAAGTGACAAGTCCCTTCTTAATGACCTAGAAAAAGTGATGCCATTACAGTAATAGAGACAGCAGGAGCAGCAGCAGATCTAGAGGACAATTCAGGGGTTTGTTCTGGGGCGCGCTGAGTGTGCTGACAAGATGTCCATATGATGCTACCTGGCAGGTAGTCAGTACTGCAAGACCAGAAGTGAAGCTCAAGGCAAGGGCTGGATACATGAGACTGAAGTGTTTGTGTGAAGTTATAACACTGACTGAGATTACTAAGAAGAGAGTGAAGAAGAAAAATGACAGAGGGTAGGAATTTAGGAAGTCCAGAAAAATCCCTTTGATGGCTAGTTTTTAATGTATAAACTGTTGTCTTCCCTGTACATTATAAGAATGGCGAGGAAGCTATGCCTTATGGTATTTAGGAAGTTTTCAAGTTACAAAATACTGGCTTCTTTTAAATAATTCATAAATACAGAAAAGTGCAAGAGGAGGAATAATAATCATCCCAAATCCCACTATTAACATTTAGGGAGATTTCCTTCCAAATAACTCTGTATTCTATATCAGTGGGAATTATACTATTAAAAAGGTTCTGTATTCTATTTTTTTGTTCATGTACAAATTATATAATCTCCCCATGAGAATGTTCTCAGGCCATTAAATATTTTTTAAGGTATTATAATGAGTGGCTACCTAATACTTATACACACGTTTCTTAAAACTGAGAAGTCAATCTTCTGGTCAAAGGAGCATAATCATTTCTATTTGATTTTCAGAGGGAAGAATAATAGCTGGAACTTCCTATCACTCCTCCCATCTCGCAAGACTAGGCTACAGCTCCTTCATGCTAAGAGAATATAACCACTCTAGGAAACATTAAAACTGGAATTAACAAGAACAGCTGTCAACAAAACCAAGTGTATTTATCATTCACATGTGTCACGGCCAGTTAGAATTTTCTTTCTAGAAACAAGTATAATTTCAGTAGTGTTTGAAAGCCACATTCAGTACTCTGAGAAATGTGCACTCTTGCTTTTTGGCCAGAGGACTCTTCCATCTTCCACATTTGTAGTAGAGACTTCATTTGAACAGGTGTTCTCAGCCTGGCCAGGTACACAAGATAACTTCACACACAAAGATAACAGTACGGGACGGAAAAAAAATTAGTGTTGATTTTATGTGAATTTCACAAGCTAAACAGACTACTTGAGACGAAAAAATTGGTAAACTGTCCTCTTAAGCTCATAAATTTGAGTTATCTGCCAAGGTGCAATACATCAACTTTTCCCATTGAGTCTCTTTATCAAAACAATCTTCCTTTGTTTATTCACCAGAAAGCAGAAGGTGAAATTAAAACTTTGTAGGCTTTATAATAAAACATAAAGGCCAAACTGTGGAAGGATATGTAAATTCCCTTTGAATCTTGTCTCACCTGCTCATTGTCAAGATAAATCTCTCAGCTAGCACATGGAATGTGTATTCCAAATTATTTGTTTTCAGTAGATGCTATGAAATTACTCAGATAGTACACAAGGCAGACTTGTCAAAAGAAGGGGAGAGAAAATTATATTCAAAAGA
Organism: Crocuta crocuta; assembly: GCF_008692635.1. Lineage (NCBI taxonomy): Eukaryota > Metazoa > Chordata > Mammalia > Carnivora > Hyaenidae > Crocuta > Crocuta crocuta. Next base: position 10,179,415 of record NW_027551567.1, read on the forward strand.
AATTCAGAATCCAAGGAAAATATCCCTTTTTTTCCTTTATGCCTGTTGTTCAGGATTCATGTAGTTTATCTGATGAAGAAGAAAGGCAGACTCTTTCAAGAATGGGTTATGGCACTGGTTGTGGCTAAGGCAGGAATTTAATTTGCAATCAAACAATGTTTTTTTAAGAGGGAGTATGTATTCTCTATTGAAACTCCAATAAAAATAGAATATTTTATTTTATTTAAAAATTCTTAATGTTCATTTATATTTGAGAGGAGAGAGAGAGTGTGTGTGTGAGCGGGGGAGGGTCAGAGAGAGACGGAGACAGAATCTGAAGCAGGCTCCAGGCTCTGAGCTGCCACCACAGAGCCCAACATAGGACTCTAATCCATGAGCTGTGAGATCATGACCTGAGCTGAAGTCAGACACTCAACCAGCTAAGCCACCCAGGTGTCCCCAAAATAGAAGATTTTAGAAAGACATATGAAACAAAAAACTTAAGAAAAAACTATACTTCAAAGAAGGAGACTAACATTTCCTCATGTTCTTCCTTTTTGCCATGGGAGGAACATGCTTAGGTTAGTTGTTGGTTCAAGGAAGATGGGAAACTTTGGAGCACACCTGGGCCCAATCCTAAAAATTCCACAGGTGCAGAGTGAGAAATTAATGCTTATTGTTTTATGCAATTGAGATTTTTATGTTGTTTGTTATGCAATGTTATGGTGGTAATAGCTGACTGATACAACACACATTTATATACTATTGTTTTAAGCTCTTTACATGCATTCAGTTATTTAATCTGCTAAACAACCTTATGAGTTAAGTACTAAAATCATCACCATTTTGCAGTTCAGGAAGCTGAGAAAGCAACGGGTGGAATCCATGCCACATGGGCCCAGAGTCTGAATTCTTTTTTTAATTTTTAAAAATTTTTTAACGTTTATTTATTTCTGAGAGAGAGCACAAGTGGGGGAGGGGCAGAGAGAGAGGGAGACACAGAATCCGAAGCAGACTCCAGGCTCTGAGCTGTCAGCACAGAGCTCGATGAGGAGCTCAAACTCAAAAGCGGTGAGATCATGACCTGAGCCGAAGTCAGATGCTCAAACGACTGAGCCACCCAGGTGTCCCCAGAGTCTGAGTTCTTAAATGATACCTCTTGCTACAAATTGCCTGTGCCTTCATTCACCCCCTTTGAAAATTCTCACTCACCTAAGGTTAATTTTTTCCCCTAACTGCTATTTATTAGGTGAAAAATGGCAAAACATCAGCAGTCTCATCTGATTTAACCTACGCCTTCAAGCATTTTTAAAGTAACATCAAAATTTTTTCATTATAGTTTAAATTATTACAAAGAAGTAATTTTAACAACACTGAAAATGTTGATTTTTAAAATAAAAATGTATCACGGGGTGGCTGAGTGGCTCAGTCAGTTGGGGGTCTGACTCTTGGTTTTAGCTTGGGTATTGTGAGATCGAACCCTGCAGCAGATATTCTCTTTCCCTCTCTCTCTCTGCCTGCCCCCCCCATAAATAAACATTTAAAAAATAAAAATTAAAAATGTATCACAGTGCTAATGTATCCAATAGAATTTAAATAGCATAGTAATTTTTTTATTGAGGTAAGATTCACATAACATTGAAAACATTTTAAACTGCACAGTTCTATGAACAACTATATACCAACAAACTGGACAACCTAGAAGAAATGGAAAACTTCTTAGAAACATACAACCTCTCTGAATCAGGAAGAAATAGAAAATCTGAATGCATTGATTACTAGTAAGGAGATTGAATCAGTAATTTAAAAATCTACCAATAAAGGAATGCCCAGGAACACATTTCTTCACTGCTGATTTTTACCAACATTTAATTTATTTTTTTGAGAAGGAGAGAGTGTGTGTGCAAGTGGAGCAGAGGGAGAGAAAGACTATTTTAACCAGACTCCACACCTAGCATGGAGCCCAATGTGGGGCTCAGTCTCATAATAGTGAGATCATGACCTGAGTCAAAATCAAGAGTCCAACACTTAACTGACTGAGCCCCTCACTGGCATTTAAAGAAGAATTAACATCAATCCTTTTCAAACTCTTCCAAAAAATTGAAGAGGAGGGAACGCTCCCAAACTCATCTCACAAGGCCAGCATTATCCTGAAACCAAAGCCAGATGGACACTACCAAAACAGAAAACTACAGGCCAAAATTTTAATTAATATGGATGCAAAAAAATCTCAACAAAACACTAGCAAACTGAATTCAGCAGCATATGAAAATGATCATTCACCATGATAAAATGGGATTTAACCTTGAGCTGCAGGGATGGTTCAATATACACAAATCAATCAATGTGATTATAATAGAATGAAAGAAAAAGAATCATATGATCATCTCAATGATGTGGAAAAAGCATTTGACAAAATTCAACAATTATTTATGTTAAAAACACTTAAATTAGGCATAAGGGAAATATATCTCAACATAATAAAGGTCATACATGATAAGACCACAGCTAATATCATACTCAATAGTAAAAGGTTGAAAGCTTTTTCTTCTAAGATCAGGAAGAAGAAAAGGGTGTCTACCCTCACCACTCTTATTGAACATATTCCTGGAAGTCCTAGCTAGAAGAGTCAGGTAAGGAAAAGAAATAAAATACATCAAAATTGGGAAGGAAAAAGTAAAATTACATTTATTTGCAGATGACATGATTTTATATATAGAAAGTCCTGAAGACCCAACCAAGGAACTGTTAGAATGAATAAGCAAATTCACAAATCTTGTAAGATACAAAGTTAACATATAAAAGTTAACAGCAAACATTAACAATGAATTTTCTGAAAAAGAAATTGAGGGGTGCCTGGGTGGCTCAGTCGGTTGGACGTCCAACTTCGGCTCAGGTCATGATCTCATGGTTCGTGGGTTCGAGCCCCGCATCGGGCTCTGTGCTGACAGCTAGCTCAGAGCCTGGAGCCTGTTTAGGATTATGCGTCTCCCTCTCTCTGACCCTCCCTTGCTCATGCTGTCTCTCTCTCTCTCTCTCTCTCAGAAATAAATAAAACATTAAAAAAATTAAAAAAGAAATTGATCCCATTTGTAATAGCATCCAAAATAATAAAATAATTAGGAATAAATTTAACCAGGGAGATGAAAGATCTCTACTTTGAAAACTATAAGACATTGATGGAAGAAATGAAAGAAGACACAAATAAATGGAAAGATATACCATGTTTATGGATTGGAAGAATTAATAGAGTTAAAATGTCCATACTACCCAAAGCCATCTATCGATTTAATATAATCCTTATGAAATTTCAATGGCATTTTTTACAGAAGTAAAGAAAACAATCTTAAAATTTATATGCAACTGCAAAAGACCTTGAATAGCAAAAGTACTCCTGAGGAAAAAAGAACAAAGCAGGATGCATCATACTCCTGATTTCCAGCTACACTATAAAGCTACAGTAATCAAAATAGTATGCAACTGGCATCAAAACAGACAAACAGATCAAAGGAAAAGAATTGAACCCAGGAAAACCCCACACATAAACAATCAACTAATATTCGATAAGGGAGCCAAGAATATTCAGTGGAGAAAAGGCAGTCCTTTCAAAAAATAGTGCTGGAAAAATTGGATTTTGATATATGAAAGACTGAAATGATTCCTCACAAAAAGGAATTCACAAAAATGAATTAAAAAATGTTTCAAGACTTAAGTGCAAGACCTGAAACCATGAAATTTCTAGAAGAAAACATAGGAAAAAAGCTTCTTGACATGGATCTTGGTAATGGTAATGGATCTTGGATTTTTTGGAAATCACACCTAAAGCATGAGCAACGAAATATAAAAGAAACAAGTAGGACTACGTCAAACTAAAAAAGAAACCATTAACAAGTTGAAAAGACAATCCACAGAATGAGAGTGCTTGCTTTGGCAGAATATATGCTAAAATCCACAGAATGAGAAAAATATTTGTAAACTATCTGATAAAGAGTTAACATCTAAAATATATAAAGAATTCACAACTTGATAGCAAAAAAGCAAATAATCCAATTAAAAACGGGCAAAGGACCAGAATGGACGTTTTTCCAAGGAAGATATATGAAGAGGCAACAGGTATATAAAAGATGCCCAACATCACAAGTCATCGGGAAGTGCAAATAAAAACTACAATGAGATTATTACCTCATGCCTGTTACAATGACTATTATCAAAAAGGTAAGAGATAATAAATGCTGGTGGGGATGTGGAGAAAAGAAGACACTTGTGCATTGTTGGTAGGATTGTAAATTAGTACATCCACTATGGAAAACAGTATGTAGATTCCTCAAAAAATTAAAACTGCAATATGGCCCAGCAATTCTGCCTCTGGCAATATATCAAAGGAAACAAAAACCACTAATTCGAAAAGATACCTGCACCCCATATTCATAGCAGCATTATTTACAATAGCCAACACATGGAAACAACTTAAGGGTATGTTGCTAGATGAATGGATAAAGAAGTTGAGGCAGGCAGACAGACACACAGACAGACACACACACACACTCACACACACACACACACACACACACACACACACTGGAGTATTATCCGGCTGTAAAAAATGAGGAAATTCTACCATTTGTGACAATATGGATAGACCTTGAAGGCATTATGTGAGGTTAAATAAGTCAGAGAAATACTGTACGATCTCATTTATATATGGAATCTTAAAACAACAAGAAAAACAACAACCATATAGAAAGACCAGATTTGTGGTTACCAGAGGCAGAAATAGGTGTAGAGGGAATTGGAGAAATGTGGCCAAAAGGTACAAACTTCCAGTTATACAGTAAGTAAGTACTAGGGATGAAATGTTCTACAAGACAACTAGAGCTAACAGTATGTATGATATATAGGAAAGGTGGCAGGAGAGTAGATCCCCAGTAGTTCTCATCACAAGAGTTTTCTTTTCTTTTCTTTTTATTGTGTCTATATGAGATAATGGATGTTAGCTACTGTGGTAATCATTTCACATTGTATGCAAACCAAACAATCATGCTCTACACCCTAAACATATGGTGATGTACGTAAATTATTTCTCAGTAAAACTGGGGAAAAAAAGTGTATAGTTCATTGGCTTTTAGTTCCTTCATGATGTTATCACCTATCACCTCCATCTAATTCCAGAACATTTTCATCACATCCAAAAGAAACCTGCTGACAGTCTTGCTTGTTACGAGTTGCTATTCTCTTGCTGCTTTCAAATTTTTCTTTGCTATTGAGTTTTGTCAATTTGATTGTGATTTTTCTTTAAGTCTTTTCATAAAGTTAAGTCTCTTTTATGTTCAATCTATTTGGAGCTTCATGGATGTTGATATTCATTTCCCTTTCCAGACTTAGAAAGATTTCTGTATTTCTGCTTAAGAGTCTTTTATTGATTACTGAATAATTTCTCTCTGAATATACAAATGACCCTTGAACAACACAGGTTTGAACTGTGTGGATCCAATTTTATGTGGAGTTTTTTCAATAAATACAGTACAGTTCTCTAAATGTATTTTATCTTCCTTATGATTTTAACATTTTATTTCTCTAGCTTACTTTATTGTAAGAATACAATCTATAATACATATATTGTACAAACTTTTATTAGTTAACTTTATGTTATAAATAAAGCTTCCAGTCAATTGCAGACCATTTTGTTTTTGAGAGGAGTGAAAGGCTACATATAGATTTTTGACTGCACAAGTGACATGTGACCCTAACCCCCACATTGTTCAAGGGTCAACTGTACATGAAGTTAAATAATTAACTATATGCTTTTGCTGTTGAAAAATTTCTCCTGCATTAAATTGTAATTATAATTATTATAACTCATCATTGATTTCTCTAAATATAGAAGAGGTTCAAGATGGCAGCCTAGGAAGATCCTGAACTCATTTCCTACCAGGGATACAACAAATTTTCAACTACATCTGGAATAATTTCCTCTAAAAAAGACCTGAAAAGTGGATGAACAGAACCTCTACAACAAAGGATAAAAGAGTCGCATCAAAACAGTCAGGAAAGGCACAAACAAGCACAAAAGAAAAACCAAAACAAAATCCAAACTTGCTCCAGGTACAGAAGATCTACAATTGGAAGGGCTCTAAAAAATACAATTTTCCCTGAGAATTGAGGGATCTGTGTTCTATATCAGCCACCCCAACCCCTAGATCCTGCATGGGAGAAATGAGACCACAAATGCCTGGCTTCAAAAACCAATGAGATTATGTCTAGGAAAATCATAGAACTGTAGGGAATGGAGAAACAGCTTTTAACAGGCTTGCACAGAGATTCATTTTCCCTGTAACCCAGCATAAAAACTTCTGTTCAAAAAGTACCTAGACCACAGGGGAAGGATAACCACTTACTAATCATAAAGCATCTGTTGGAGAGGAAGGAATGTGTTGGGATTCTAGAGACAGACAGGAGTAGTCAAACTTTTGTGATCTCATTCTAACTTGCTAATGCTAGTGCTAGGGGGCACCATTTCAAAACTCTCTAACTTGTTAGTAACAGGAGGTGCACCTCTCTGAGGTCCCTGCCTATCCCAGTGCTACAGCTGCACACCACAGTTGTGGTACCACCATAGCACATAAGCATGTGTAGCTCACACAGGGGATGGCACTTAAGTGCCTTCTCTGAAGGCCAGGAGGAAAAGCAGTTCTGAGCTCTATGAGACATCTTCTATAAAAGGCTACTTCTTCCACCCTGGAACAAATAGCTGATTTGCCTAATACACAGAAACAAATACAGAGTCATGCAAAATGAGAAGACAGAGGAATATATTTCAAATGAGAGAACAAGATAAAGACTTTAATGAAACAGAGATAATCAATCTCTACCTAATGAAAAGGTCAAAGTGATGGTCGTAAAGATGCTCACTGAACTAAGAAGAACAAAACACAGCAAGAGCTTTAACAAAGACATGGTAAATGTAAGAAAGTACCAAACAGAAGTTACAGAGCTGAAGAATATAATAACTGAAGTGCCGGGGGAGGGGAACCCCACTACATCGGTTCAACAGCAGACTGGATGAAGCAGAAAATGATTCAGTGAGCTGAAAGAAAAAACAATGGAATTCAGCCAGAGCAGCAAAAGAAAAAAATAAGTTAAAAAGTGAAGATACTTAAAGGGCTTTTTGAGCAACATCAAGTGGAATAACATTTACATTATAGAGGTCTCAGAAGGCGAAGAGAGAGAGAGAGAGAAAGAGCTACAAAATTCATTTGAAGTAATAATGACTAAAAGTTTCCCTAATTTCTTTCTGGTGAAAGAAATAGGCATCAGATTCAGGAATCCCAGAGAATGCCAAATAAAATAGAACTAAAATATCCACACCAAGACATATTATAATTAACATGGTAAAAGTTTTAAGAAAGAATCTTAAAAGCAGCAAGAGAAAAATGACGACTATGTACAAGAGAAACCCTATAAGTCTACCAACTGNGAAGAGTTTTCCAGATAAGCAAAAACTAAAGGGGTTTTCATCACCACTAAACCAGTCTTACAAGAAATATTAAAGGGACTTCTTTAAGCTAAAAGGAAATAGAATTAATTAATAATAAGACTACATACAAGGAGAGGGGGAAGGTGGAGTAATAGGAGGATCTTGAGCTCACCTCATCCTACAAACACATTGAAACAACAATATTTATTAAAATAACTCTAAAAACAACCTGAAGAATGGCAGAACAGATCTTCCATAGCTAGTCATAGAGAGCAGGACATATCCAGAAGACCACAAAAGGGAAGGACAACACAAGCACAGAAGGATGAGGGGATCAGACTGCACACTAAGCATCCCTGGCCTTGGGGACTCACATTAGCAACATGACTCCCCATAATGTCTGACTTTGAAAATCAATGAGGCTTTGGAAATCAATCGATTCTGGGAGAATGAGAGAATAATAAGAAAATTAGTTCTGACCCTTAAAAAGAGCCAGCATGCTAAATAACCTAGCCCAAAACGCAGCACAGACTAGGAGTTTGGAAAGTGCTTGGGGTGCACATGAAGGATATTTATTGATTAATCTTTGAAAATGTGCTGGGGAGGCAGGGATCTGCAGATTTTTCCAGTAACAAAAGTGCTGGCAGGTATCATTTTCTTGCCCTCCCACAGTCTAGATAGTCGGATGCTTATATAGACTATGCCAGTTCCAACACTCTCCATTTACTTTGCTAGCATTGTGTGCCCCACACTGGCATTGCCCTGAAGGACTACTCCACCCAACCTACCCACCTCCACAGGCATCACTTTAAAGCAACTCCTGCCCCACCGCAACTGGCAGGCAGTTCCAGTCAGGACTGGTGGAACTCTAAAGTTACTCCTGCCTTGCAGGGTGTAGAAGAGAACCCCACACACTAGCACACCCACAAGTCCTGTAGTCAGGCCTCTTATCTGGCTATGCAGGGAGCAAATCCTGCCCTTTTAGTGCACCTGCACATGAGGCAGAAGCTAATTGTAGACAGGTAGGTTGAGTGCTAGCTCTACTCACCAGTGAGCTCACAAAAGCTACAGCTGGGACTCTCAATAATGTGGGACTCACACCCTGCTCAGTATACCCAAGGCAGACAAAGTAAGTCACTGCAGCCAGCTGTGCTGAGAGCAACCCCGACCCACCGGTGTGGCCAGAGCAGTCATGGCTCAGCTGTAACAGAAGGGTGCACACAGCTCACATTGGGGATATCCCTAGAGCACCTGGTTCTGGTGACCAGGGGAGACGATGCTATAGGGCACCATAGGATCTCTTGTACACAATGCCACTGCGCTCAAGACAGTGGATGTAGCTGACATAACTAATACATAGAAAAAAAACATAGAGCATTAGACCAAATGAGGAGAGAGAGGAATGTGTTCCAAATGAAAGAATAAGACAAAATCACAGAAAAAGAGCTAAATGAAATGCAGATAAGCAACATCCCTAATAAAAAGTTCAAAGTAATGATCATAAAAATACTTTCTGGGCTTGAGAAAAGGGTGGATAAGCTCAGTGAGAACCTCAACAAAGATGAAACTATAAAAAAAGAACCAGTCAGAGTTGAAGAACACAACAACTGAAATGAAAACTACACTAGAGAGAATTAATAGCAGATTAGAGATTGCAGAATGAATCAGTGATCTAGAAGACAGAATGATAGAAAACAACCAGGATGAAGGTCAAAAAGAAAAAATAATAATAAATGAGAATAGGTTAAGGGAACTCTGTGACATTATCAATTGCAACAACATTTGCATTATAGGGATCCCAGAAGGAAAAGAGAGGGGGCAGAAAATTTATTTAAAGAACTAATAGCTAAAAGCTTCCTTAATCTGGGGAAGGAAACAGATATTCAGATCTAGGACACACAGAGATTTTCAAACAAGATGAACACAAAGAGATCCACACCAAGAAACATTATAATTAAAATGGCAAAAATTAATAACAGAATCTTAAAAACACCAAGAGAGAGAGAAAAGTTAGATGCAAGGAAAATCCCAGAAGGCTATCAGCTGAGTTTTTAGCAGAAACTTTGAAGGCCAGAAGGGAAGGGCATAATATAATCAAAGTGCTGAAAGAAAAAAAAACCTACAACCAAGAATACTCTACCCAGCAAATTTATCATTAAATATTGAAGAAGAGATAAAGAATTTCCCAGACAAACTACAGTTAAAGGAGTTCATCATCACTAAACCAACCTTATAATAAATGCTGAGAATTCTGTAAGTACAAAGACTAGAAGAGAATTATAGAAAGAAAATATTTCATTAGTAAAAGCAAATATATAGTGAAGGTAGTAAATTAATCACTTATAAAGCCAGTATGGGATTTTAATGCAAAAGTAGTAAAATCAATCATATCTATAAAAAGTTAGTCATGAAATACACAAACTAAAAAGATGTAAAATATGATATCATATACATACAATGTGGAAGGGAGAGTAAAAATGTGTTTTTAAAATGTGTTTGAAATTAAGCAACCATCAATTTAATGTAGACTGCTTTAAACATAGGATATTATATATGAATACAATGGTAATCACAAATCACAAGTCTATAATAGATACACAAAAAATAGAGAAAGGAATCCAAACATAACACTAAAGAAAGCCATCAAGGTACAAGGAAAGAAAGCAAGAGGAGAAAAAGGAATGGAGAAGAACTACAAAAAAACGCCAAAAAGAATTTTTTAAATAGCAATAAGCCCATACCTATCAATAATTACTTTATTTTTTTATTTTTTTTTTTAATACTTTTTATTTATTCCTAGGAGAGAGAAAGAGAGACAGCGTGAGCAGGGGAGGGTCAGAGAGAGAGGGAGTCACAGACTGAAACAGGCTCCAGGCTCTGAGCTGGCAGTCAGCACAGAGCCCGATGCGGGGCTCAAACCCACAAACCGCGAGATCATGACCTAAGTGAAAGTCGGACGCTTAACCGACTAAGCCACCCAGGCGCCCCTCAATAATTACTTTAAATATAAATTTTCTAAATGCTCCAATCAAAAGACATAGAGTGAATGAATGGATTAAAAAAAAAAAAAAACAAAAGCCATCTATATGCTGCCTATAAGAGACTCACTTTAGATCTAAACACACCTAGACAATGAAAGTGAAAATATGGAAAAAATTATTCCACACAAAGGAAAGCAAGCAACAAAAAAAGCTGGGGTAGCAATACTTAGACAAAATAGAAATTACAACAAAGACTAATAAGAGACAAAAAGGGCACTGCATAACGATAAAGGGATCGATCTAACAAGAAGATTTAGTAACTGTAAATATCTATACACCCAACATAGAAACACCTAAATACATAAAAAATATTAACAGACATAAAGGGAGAAATAGACAGTAATAAAATAATAGTAGGAAACTTTGACACCTCATTTACATCAATGGATATATCATGCAAACAGAAAACCAGCAAAGAAACAGTTCTTGAATAACACATTAGGTTGGAAAGATCTAAAAGTTATATACAAAATATTCCATCTGAAAACAACAGAACATACATTCAAGTGCATATGAAACATTTTCAGGAGAGATCACACATTAGTCCACAAAACAATTCTAAGTAAGTTTAAAAAGACTGAAACCGGGGCGCCTGGGTGGCTTCATCGGTTAAGCGTCCGACTTTCGCTTAGGTCATGATCTCGCGGTTCATGGGTTCGAGCCCCGCGTCGGGCTCTGTGCTGACTGCCAGCTCGGAGCCTGGAGCCTGTTTCAGTCTGTGACTCCCTCTCTCTCTGACCCTCCCCTGCTCACGCTGTCTCTCTCTCTCTCCTAGAAATAAAAAAATATATATATTAAAAATAAATAAATAAAAAGACTGAAACCAATCTTCTTTTCCAATCCCAATAGGATGAAACTAGAAATCAATTACAAGAAAAAAACTGGAAAAACTACAAATACATGGAGATGAACAACATGTTACTAAGTAGCTATTGAGTCATAGGAGAAATCACAGGGGAAATCAAATATTCCTAGAGACGAAGGAAAACAGAAATGCAATATACCAAAAACTGAGATAGAGTAAAAGTTGTTCTAAAAGGAAAGAGAAGTTCTTAGCAATACAGGCCTACCTGAAGAAACAAGAGAAGTCTCAAGTAAACACTTTAACTTTACATCTAAAGGAAGTAGAAAAAGAAGAAGAAATGAAGCCCAAAGTTAGTAGAAAGAAAAAAGTAATAAAGATCAGAGTGGAAATAAATAAAATGGAAACTAAAAAGACAACAGAAAAGATCAAGGAAACTAAGAGTTGGTTTTTCAAAAAGATAAGATACAGAAAACAGATTATTGGTACCAGAGGGGAAGAGGTTGGGGTTCAATGAACTAGGTGAAGGGGTCAGTTGTACGATAATGAATGATAACCAGACTTTTGGTGATGACCAGTTTGTAGTGTATACAGATATCAAATTATAATGGTGTATACCTGAAACTTTTAAAATGTTTATACCTATTTTATCTCTTGAAAAAGTAAATACCTAAGTATATTAAATACTTGATAATACAATCAAATTACTGTAAACGCATCTGAGATATATGGGGTTTTCTCTTCTATTCGGTGCCTTTGGGGTTTTCTCTTCTACTCAGTGCCTTTGGATGAACCACTTACTACTCAAATGAGAGTGTTCAGATTGATAATATCTTGGTCACATAAATAAGTAAACAATATAAAGAATCTAATTATAGCAATGCTACTCAATTTTTAAAATTCCATCTGAGTTGGATGCCAAAAACACATTATTTTATTTAAAATTTTAATATATTGGGTATCTTCTACTTACTCTTATATACCTATGCCACCTCTTCCACTCCACTTTCTGTCAGTAGGCTCACCTATATAGACTACATCAACAGGCTTTCTTGCTTCCGGTTAAATTTGACCAATAAAGATACCTTCGTAGAAGATGATAGGAAGAGAAGGATATTTATTATCCTAGTGCCTTCCGGGCAAAGTTATCTTCCTTTCAGCGTGACCTTTTCTACATTGGCTATCACTTTCTGGGTTTGGCAAGCTCTCCCTCTTTTTACCCCTTCAGGCCCAAAGATGGTAACAACCTTCCTGTTACTATCCATAGGGTATTGCATTATCTTTGGGGTTTCCCTCAATCTGATCATATGTATCAATAAGTCCATTCATTAAACCTTCCTTGAATTATTTTCCTACTGTGCATATGTTTCTTGCCTTATGATGATGGGTGGTTGCCATGACTCATTCATTCCATTGGTGAATAATATAATTATTTTCTCCTTAAGTCTACTGAAAGATAAGAATTATATGCCATTTAACTTTCAAAAGGACTTGTTAGACCTATACTGTCCCATGTAGTAGCCACTGGTCACATTTGGCTAAATTTAAATTAACTGAAATTAAATAAAACTTAAAATGCAATTCCTCAGTCTCATGAACCATTTTTCAAGGGCTCAATATTCAAATGTGGCTAATTGGTTCAGCATTGGACAGTGTAGATATATAACATTTCCATCATTGCAGAAAGCCATGTATTAGACAGTTGTTGAATAGTGACTATGAAATTAAAATCTATACTGGCGTGGCCTTTAGTTTTTAAAAATATTCCTTTATGAACTGAAAATTATTCTTCTTGTATTTACTGACATATAAAATCATTCAATTCAAAAGCTATTTTCAAAAATAAAACAATAATATATATCAATGTAGATCAAGAAATACTGGGCACAGAATCTTATGTCAGAATGGATGAAAATTTGAGAGTCTTTTGAAGGAGTTTGCACGTGAAAGTGATATAAACTTGTGTGGCCTGATCAGACTGATAGATTTACTGTCTGTAAACAGGGCCAATAACAGTTTCTCTCATCCCTCATTAGGGCCAGTTTAGCTGGCCCTAAACCTCATCCTTGTATGTGTGTACCACTTCTCTGAGCAAGTCTCTTCTCAGGGACTATCTTCCATATCTTGAATCTACAATGAACTTGTGATCTGTTTTTGATAAACTGAATGCTACAGAAGTGGTAGTCTGAGATTTCTGTGCCCAGTCCTTCAAAGGTTGTATAGCTTCTGTTTTCAATCACAGGGGTTTCAAAACCAAAGACCATCTAAAGAGAGGCCATGTGGAGAAAAAAAAAAGGTCCTGGAGTATAAGAGTCTATGAAGGGACAGAGGGAGGGGGAGAGACAGAGGCCTAGCCAGTCCCTAGCCATTTCTTTCTGGTAGCTAAGAAACCAGATATGTGAATGAAGTTATCATGGATTCTTGAGCCGATAAGACATGTTGCAGAACTGAACTCCCTTCTGAGTACTATTTGAATTTCTGAACAACAGAATTAAATGATTGTTTTTAGTCAGTAAATATTGGAGTGGTTTCTTTTGCAGGACTGTTTATTCTTATTTTTATTTATTTATTTTTATTTTAGAGAGAGAGTAAGTGAGCAGGGGAGAGGGGCAGATGGAGAGAGAAAAAATCTTAAGCAGGCTCCATGGAGCCTGACATGGGGCTCAATCCCACAGCCCTGGGATTGTGACCTGAACCGTAACCTGTGACCGGAGTCAGTCACTCAACCAACTGAGCCACCCAGGTACCTCTATGAAGGACTGTTTTATCTCTATTTTTGCATGTATTTTGACAGGTACCTAATTATCATTTCCCATGTGTAATGGACTGAATGCTTGTGTCCCCCAAAATTCATATATTGAAGTCCTAATCCCTCAACGTGGCTATACGTGGGGCAACACCTCTGAGGAACTAATTAAGGTTAAATGAGGTGATATGAGTAGGTCCAAATTCAACGGGATTAGTTTATTTATAAGAAGAGACACCTGAGGACTCTCTTTCCATGTGAGCACAAAAGAAAGGTCCCTGAAGATAAAGCAAGAAGCTGGTCATTTGCAAACCTGGAAGAGACTCCTCACCAGGAACCAACCCAACCATAGCTTTGATCTTGAACTTCCCAGGCTCCAGACTATGAGAAATAAACTTTAAGCCACCCGATCTCTGGTACTTTGTCATGGGCAGGCGGAGCAGACTCAGACACCACATTTGCCACTGACTTTGCTGACTGGTACACTAGACATCTTGCTTCTCCAGGCCATGGCACAGATTATGGAACAACTTGCTGGAAAATTGGGTGGTTAGCCAGGAGAAGTAGCATCAACTGCTTCTTCTAACTATCACCTGAGACAACAAGGAGTTAGCTGGCCCTAAACCTCTTGTGTCCTGGAACACTTTTTCAGGAGACATATTCTGTATGCTGTCTCTGATAGGCAAGTGTTAGTTGAGTCCAAAAAGGGTAAGAGAGAGAATAGATTATTGTTAGCCATCTTTCAGATTTAACCCCATGTTAAAATGACAGCTCTCTTCACTGCACATGCCTTTCTGGAGATGGAAGTATAAAATGGAGGGCTCCCTATTTGTAGCAACATTGATGGAACCAGAGGGTGTTATGCGGAGCAAAATAAGTCAGGCACAGAAGGACAGATACGATATGGTTGCACATATAGGTGGATTAGGAGGAACTTAATGGAGGACCATGGGGGAGAAGANGAAGAAACACACATAAAAATAAAATAAAATAAATCAATTAAAAAATCCAGAAAAAAATGGAGGGCTACCTAAGCCATTCTAGGTGGATTTCATGCAACTATTGATAATAATATTTGGGTAAAATACGAAAATACCACGACAAATGCTAAACTAGATAGTACACTGAAACTATAATCCAGTATTTTGCCAGGCAAGCTAAGAGACTTCTAGTTTCTGATGAATATACCTTGAAGCTCTATCAAGACCTAACCAATTGACAGTTTTAGTTATATCCATCATGCTTTTTTAATAGAGGCTTCTTGTTTATGGAAGTTGATGGAAGTTTATGAAGTTGGAAAAAGCCTGGTAAAAACCTCATAAAACTGGAAATTCCAAAAATGTTTTCCTTACCTCATGAACAAAGGCCTATTTTATGCCAATTTTAATATTCTAGGTTGACTTGAAGGGCCTTGAAAAGGTGTGACAGATGGCTCTAAAGACAGACACTTGGAAATTATTACATATGGATTGCTTAGTAATTTCATTCATGGTTGAAAGTTATGAAGTTTATGATTACACATTTGACAGTATTAAAATATCAACATCTGAGTGGAAGAAATTAATTCTAACTAAATAAAGATGATTTTTTCAAGTTCAGGGTATTACATCCTAGATTGCATTTTGAGAACATTTTGTTGCACATCCATACCAAAGTAAAATGTTCTACTTTGAAAAATGCAGTTTACTCTATTGGGAATTAACAACAAAGGAAAGAGAAGGTATTGAGTTCCTAGTAACTGTAGACTTTATGAAAAGTGAATTAGTCATTGCTGTTAAGTGCATTACCCACAGTTTACATAAATAAACAAAATGACTGGTGAGTGACAATGGGCAGGAGATTTGTGTCCATGTAAAGAAAACCAACAACACAGATTTCTGCTCTACAATAACCTTTGAAGAGAGTTGATGATGCAAATAAACAGGCACATTTTAATTTTTTTCCTTGAAACCAGGCAAAATATGCAAGTGGAGACACAGGCCAGGATGCAAGTCAATAACACAAATCACCAAGCTCATTCTCACTATTGAGAATTATAAGCAGGCAGAGAGAACATACTTCTTAGCTGACTAGAACTTCCCAGCACGGTTTTCATAGTTAAATATTCTAATTCCATGAAAATGGATTAAAATTTTTAATGAAAAAATCATTTCTTCAGGATGTCACTTGGATGAAATAGGGCATTTAGGCCTTTAATATTTCTTACTGATGATCTTTTTCTTTTTCTCCGGTAATGTTTTATGCATTAAATGATCTTTTTGGTTTGATGAGAGGTTTTTCTACACTGAGAGAATGCAGCGTGATTGGATTCAAGAAGAAAAGAGGTTAGTCTTTGACAAAGGTGGGGGCATGGGTGGGGGGGAGACAGCGTGAGAGGTGGGAGAGGAGCACTTGAAAAGTGGGTGCCCATAGGCAGATGGAGTTTAGGAAAGAGTTGGGATGGAGGGTGAGGATCTGGATCTTTGAAAGCCTCCCACCCCAGTCTCCCAGGACTGGTCTCCATGAACTCGGATGTACACCTATCCCAGTTGAAGACTGCTGCTTTTGTTTTATATTTGGTACCAAGCCTTTTAATTGGTTATCCATAATGGGTTAATATGCACTACATTGCCATAGCCTGTAGTGTTGATGTGTTCATTTGTCCAGGAAGCCAAGAGTCTTTTGTATGGTTCCTGTTTTTGTGACTTTAAATTGGATAATAATTAATCTACACATTTGACTCCATCTCTCTGTGCTTTACTACACGTTTAAATGCTTTATGATTTATTGAATCCAGGTGTTTTATTTCTTAGTAATTATAAGAACTCACCTGATTCACTTATGCTGATCTATTATTTTTCAAGAGATACTTTTTAAAAATTCCCTTTCCCAATTAATACAGTGAATCTGTAGCTTTCCTGAACTAAAAATATTTTAAGAAATTTATTATCTTATGAAAGATCATTTGAAAGGGTTTCCTGAGGTTTTTTCCTTTCTTTTACTAAAACAAAGCTTAATAACAAAGAATGGTATTTATAGATTAATATTTGGGGCAAATTCTAACATGCATTTCTAGCAATGATTTCCTCACTTGCTCATGAATACAAAGCAATCTGCTTTGTTTTTCTGGGACTCAAAGTGGATAACACAATGATGTAATTCCTTATTAAAAACATTATTGCAGTTCCATATTAAAAACATTTTTGCTTAAATAATTAGCATTTTTGCTTATCCATAAAAAAACCCACATGAGACAGAAAAAAAATGTTTTTCCCAGATGGTCCTTTTTGCATTAATATTACTAACTGACATCAAAAACAAACAATAAGGTGTTGAAATATGTAATTTGGGCCAAAATATCAGAGCCTTGAACTTTCACAGGCTTTCAATTTTAAGAGGATAGCTGAGCACACACATTAAGTCAGCCTGGCTGTGACTCTTAACTCTCTTGTGTTTCCCATTGTATACAGTCATTATGTAAACGGTTTTCTTCTTTGGGAAATGGGAGAATGATTATAACCACTCCTGAATTGGGGAAAGACATAAATATTTATTTACCGGCATTTAAAGGGTGGGAAAAACCCAACCTGTCTTTAATTATTATAATAGAAATCAGTTATTTTCACTTGCCTGATATCCATTTACCTTCTGTGTAGGAAAATGTTTTCTTGGGGAACTACCCCTTTTCTACTCTTATCCACATGAGACTGAAAGTTCCAGGCCTGGGCCTGTGATCCAGGTTGGCCAATCAGTGAATTAAATTTTTCTAGCTGCTGTGATTGGTTCGGGGAAGGCCTGTGCTCCAAAATGGTCCAGTGAAACTAAATCTGGGGAGTTTTATAGAACTATGGGTAAAAGAAAAAAAAATATCTTGAAGGAACTGCCTGAGTTACTATACAGAGATAGTATCTAAAGGGAAAGTGGAGATGAAATATGGCAAGGGGTGGGAGGAAGAGAGTACGGAAGTGAGAGAGAGCAGACCTGGTGTTGGATATTTTAATTACAAGAGCCAAAAATTTTATTCTTTGCTTAAGTCAGCATGAGTTGAGTTTTTCTGTCATTTGTACCTGAATGAGTCATAAGACAAAAATCTATCCAGATGTGCTCATGTTCAAAATGGGACAGTTTTGAGCTTTCGGGGGCAAGATGGCAGAGAAGTAGGAAGCTCCATACATTTCACTGGCCCCCATCTGTCAAAACAGAGAAGGCCTGAGGCCATAGGAACCCTTACAGAACCGCAGGAGTTTGGGAGGAAAAGGAGACAGACTGCGCTGAGAAAACAACCTTATAGGTGCATGAGTGCAAACTGGGGAAGGAAAAAACAGTCCAGACACGGAGACATGGAGGGTGGGGAGGGAGACCCCTTTGTGGGGAGCTGCGGTGAGTGGAGGGAAAAAGAAAGAGTGGCTGAAATGCCTCAAAGAAATGTCCCTGGAAAAGAAAGAAACCTCGGCTCAGGACAGAGAATGATCCAGTTCCCAGCTGTGGTGCTAATTTTGAGCTGGATGCCCTGGTCCCAGGCGGCTCCAGGAGAAACTGCTCCTCTGTTTTCCAGCTCCATTCGGCAGGGAAATCAGAGCCTGAAACCGCTCCGCCTCTCTTCCGGCTTGGCTCATCCCCAGTGGGTAAGCGGCCAGCTTGAAACTGCTCGGAAGGACTCAGCCTGCGAGTTTATATTTCGGGTGGTATCAATAAAGCACATGGACTAAGATCTGGAAACGAGGCGTGGCTTGGGACATAGAGCACGGCCCACCTTGGCTACGCGGCCGAGTGATATTGGATCCAAAAGAGTTGCAACGCTTGGTTGGAGAGGGGCCTGGGGCGCCACCATTTTTCTCCCCACAACCACCAAGGCGGGACGTCGGGGAGCAGCCCTCAGGACAGGATGCAGTGGAGGCTAAGACCCGCCTACACCAAACCATGCCCATCCCCGCTAGAGAGCTGTTTTTTGTTTTTTGTTTTTTGTTTTTTACCGGAGCCCCATGCAAGACTAACATGGATGCACTACCATGATTAATTCTAGATCAATTCTTTCTATTCAGATATATTTTCCCTTGACTCATTCATATTCCTCCCCTCTGCTGGACTGGGCACTCTGGTCACTGGTTTGCTTAAACAGTCATGGTTAATCCATTCTCTAGATGTATATTCTACACCTCCACCACTACCTTTTTATCTCTCTCTGTACTAATCAGACTATATAGTGTCTCTGAGTAACATTATCTTTGTTTCTTTCTCATCTCCTACCATATTCTCCTCTATCTCTCTGAATTAAGCCTCTTAGTCTCTCTGCCTGGTCATTGTCCAATTTTGCTTTCTCCCCACCCCTGTCATTTCTCTTTGTATATGCCCTTCCACCAGCACTGCATACACCCGGCTCTTTATTTGTAGCTGGGAATTCTGGTTTTATGCTTTTAGACCGTCCTTTGTCCTTTGGGCTTTTTTCTTTTTTCTTTTCTTTTTTATTTGTTTTTACTGTTATTTTTAACATTTGCTTTTTCTACCTCCTCTTCCCCGCCCCCTTTTTTTCTTTTTCTTTTTCCCTTTCGGTTTGCATGTTTGTTGGATTTGTCTGTGTGTTTGTGTTGTTTTGTTCCCTGTGTGTTTGTCTGTTTTCTTTTCCAAGGCTACCTCAAGAAGCAAGCCAAAGTACACATGTGGGAGAGTCCCAAATATCACTACAAGTAGGGAAATAAAATAACCAAAGTCTCAACAAGAGAGACCAAGAAACACCATTCAAAGAACACTTCCTGAACGGACAGGCCCTGGAGAGTCAAAGAGCCTTCTTTAATACAGCAGTACTCACAGGTGCAGAGTGCATAACAAGCTTTTAAAACTAAAAAGAGACAGAAAGCTAGCCAAAATGACTAAACAGAAGAACTCTCCTCTGAAGAAATTCCAGGTAGAAATGACAGTTAAAGAACTACTCAAAACAGATATAAGCAACATAACTGAACAAAAATTTAGAAAAATAGTCATAAAATTAATCGCTGGGCTCGAAAAAGGCATGGAAGACATCAGAGAAATATTGCTACAAAGACTATGGAGCTTAAAAATATTTATGATGAATTTTAAAATGCTATAAATGAGATGCATAACAAAATGGAGGCATCCAAAGCATGGATTGAAGAGGTAGAGAGAGGAATAGGTGAATTAGAAGACCCAACTATAGAAAAAGAGGAAGCCAAGGAAAAGAGAGATAAACTGATCCAGGAACACGAGGGAGAGTTTGAGAGCTGAGTGACACAATCAAATGAAACAACATCTGTATCATTGGATTTCCAGAAGAGGAAGAAAGAGGGAAAAGCGCTGAAGGAGTCCTTGAACAAATTATAGCAGAAAACTTCCCCAATCTGGGGAAGGACACAGACATTGAAATCAAACAGGCACAGAGAACTCCCCTCAGATGAAACTTGAATTGATCTTCTGCATGACATAACAGAGAAACTGGCAAAATATAAGGACAAAGAGAGAATTCTGATAGCAGCTTGGGATAAAAGGACCTTAACATACAAAGGGAGACCTATCAGAGTGGTTACAGACCTATCTACTGAAACTTGGCAGGCCAGAAAGAAATGACAGGAAATCTTCAATGTGATGAACAGAAAAAATATGCAGCCAAGAATCCTCTATCCAGCAAGCCTGTCATTCAGAATAGAAGGAGGGATAAAAGTCTTCCCAAATAAACACAAATTGAAAGAATTTGTCACCACTAAACCAGAAATCCACCACCTACAAGAAACCCTAAGGGGGACTCTATGAGGGAAATGTTGCAAGGAACACAAGGTACCAGAGACACCACCACAAGCATGAATCCCACAAAAGACACAATGACTCTAAACACATATATTTCAATAACACTGAATGTAAATGGGATGAATGCTCCAATCAAAAGACATAGGGTAGCAGAATGGATAAAAAAACAAAATACATCTATTTGCTGTCTACAAGAAACTCATTTTAGACTGGAGGACACCTTCAGATTGAAAGTAAGGGGATGGAGAAATATCTATCATGCTACTGGAAGTCAAAAGAAAGCTGCAGTAGCTATACTTATATCACATAAACTGGACTTTAAAGGCAGTAACAAGGGATGAAGAAGGGCAATATATCATAATTACAGGGTCTATCCATCAGGAAGAGCTAACAATTATAAATGTCTATTCACTGAATACGAGAGCACTCAAATACATAAAACAATCACAAACAGAAACAATCTTATAGATAAGAATGTGCTAATAGCAAGGGACGTTAATACTCCACTTACAGCAATGGATAGATCAACCAGACAGAAAATCACTAAAGAAACAATGGACTTGAATGACACATTGGACCAGATGGATCTGACGGATATATTTAGAACTCTACATCCTGAGGCCAGGGAATTCACTTTCTTCTCAAGTGTGCATGGCACATTCTCCAAGTCAGAACACATACTGGGACATAAAGCAGCCCTCAAAAAATATAAAAAGAATTGAGATCATACCATGCACATTTTTAGATCACAATGCTATGAAACTTGAAATCAACCACAGGAAGAAATCTGGAAAACCTCCAAAAATTTGGAGGTTAAAGAGCACCCTACTAAAGACGGAATGGGCCAATCAGGCAATTAGAGAAGAAATTTAAAAATATATGGAAACAAATGAAAACGAAAATACAACAATCCAGACTCTATGGGATGCAGCAAAGGCAGTCATAAGATGAAAGTTCATTGTACTCAAGGCCTACTTCAACACATTAGAAAAAGCACAAGTACAAAATCTAACAGCACACCTAAAGGAATTAGAGGGAGAGCAACAAGAGCACCCAAACCCAGTAGGAGAAGAGAAATAATAAAAATCAGAGCAGAAATAAACCATATAGAATCCCAAAAAACAGTTGAACAGATCAATGAAACCAAGAGTTGGATTTTTAAAAAAGTAAACAAACTTGACAAACCTCTAGCCAGGCTTCTCAAAAAGAAAAGAGAGAGCACCCAAATAGACAAAATCATGAATGAAAATGGACTTATTATAACCAACCCCTCAGAAATACAAGCAATTATCAGGGAATACAATGAAAATTATATGTCAAAAAACTGGACAACTTAGAAGAAATGGATAAATTCCTGAACACACACTCACTNCTATCCATCAGGAAGAGCTAACAATTATAAATGTCTATTCACTGAATACGAGAGCACTCAAATACATAAAACAATCACAAACAGAAACAATCTTATAGATAAGAATGTGCTAATAGCAAGGGACGTTAATACTCCACTTACAGCAATGGATAGATCAACCAGACAGAAAATCACTAAAGAAACAATGGACTTGAATGACACATTGGACCAGATGGATCTGACGGATATATTTAGAACTCTACATACTGAGGCCAGGGAATTCACTTTCTTCTCAAGTGTGCATGGCACATTCTCCAAGTCAGAACACATACTGGGACATAAAGCAGCCCTCAAAAAATATAAAAAGAATTGAGATCATACCATGCACATTTTTAGATCACAATGCTATGAAACTTGAAATCAACCACAGGAAGAAATCTGGAAAACCTCCAAAAATTTGGAGGTTAAAGAGCACCCTACTAAAGACGGAATGGGCCAATCAGGCAATTAGAGAAGAAATTTAAAAATATATGGAAACAAATGAAAACGAAAATACAACAATCCAGACTCTATGGGATGCAGCAAAGGCAGTCATAAGATGAAAGTTCATTGTACTCAAGGCCTACTTCAACACATTAGAAAAAGCACAAGTACAAAATCTAACAGCACACCTAAAGGAATTAGAGGGAGAGCAACAAGAGCACCCAAACCCAGTAGGAGAAGAGAAATAATAAAAATCAGAGCAGAAATAAACCATATAGAATCCCAAAAAACAGTTGAACAGATCAATGAAACCAAGAGTTGGATTTTTAAAAAAGTAAACAAACTTGACAAACCTCTAGCCAGGCTTCTCAAAAAGAAAAGAGAGAGCACCCAAATAGACAAAATCATGAATGAAAATGGACTTATTATAACCAACCCCTCAGAAATACAAGCAATTATCAGGGAATACAATGAAAATTATATGTCAAAAAACTGGACAACTTAGAAGAAATGGATAAATTCCTGAACACACACTCACTACCAAAATTCACACAGGAAGAGATAGAAAATCTGAACAGACCCATAACTAGTGAAGAAATTGAATCAGTTATCAAAAATCTGCCAACAAATAAGAGCCCTGGGCCAGATGGCTTCCCTGTGGAATTCTACCAGACATTTAAATCACAGTTTATACCCATTCTTCTCAAGCTATTCCAAAAAACAGAAATCAAGGAAAACTTCCAGACTCATTCTACGAAGCCAGCATCACTTTGATTCCCAAACCTGACAGAGACCCAGCAAAAAAAAAGAGAACTATAGGTCAATATCCTTGATTAATACGGATGCAAATATCCTCAACAAGATACTTGCAAATCGGATCCAACAACACATAAAAAGAATTATCTACCATGATCAAGTGGGATTCATTCCTGGGTTGCAGGTCTGGTTCAATATTCACAAATCAATCAATGTGACACATCACATTAATGAAAGAAAAGATAAAAATCATATGATCTGTCGATAGATGCAGAAAAAGTATTTGACAAAATACAATATCCCTTTTTTAATAAAGACCCACGAGAAAGTCGGGATAGAAGGAATTTACTTAAACATCATAAAAGTCATTTGTGAGAAACCCTCAGCTAACATCGTCCTCAATGGGGAAGAACAGACAGCTTTCTCCCAGAGATCAGGAACACGACAGGGATATCCACTCTCACTACTGTTTTTTAACATAGTGCTGGAAGTCCTAGCATCAGCCGCCAGACAACAAAAGGAAATAAAAAGCATCAGAATTGGCAAAGAAGTCAAACTCCCACTTTTCGCAGACGACATGACACTCTACATAGAAAAGCCAACAGCCTCCATCAGAAGCCTACTAAAATGGATCCATGAATTCAGCAAAGTTGCAGGGTACATAATCAACGTACATAAACCAGTTGCATTTTTATACACCAATAATAAAGCAATAGAAAGAGAAATCAAGAAACTGATCCCATTTACAATTGCACAAAAATCATAAAACACCTAGAAATAAACCTAACCAAAGATATAGGAGATCTATATGATGAAAACGATCTATATGAAGAAAACTTATGAAGGAAATTGAAGAAGACACAAAGAAATGGAAAAACATTCCATGCTCATAGATCGGAAGAATAAATATTGTTAAAATGTCATTACTACCCAAACCAAGCTACACATTCAATGCAATCCCAGTCAAAATTGCACCAACATTCTTCTCAAAGCTAGAACAAACTATCCTAAAATTTGTATGGAACCACAAAAGACCCCAAATAGCCAAAGTAATATTGAAGAAAACCAAAGTGGGAGGCATCACAATCCCAGACTTTAGCCTCTACTACAAAGCTGTAGTCATCAAGACAGTATGGTATTGGCACAAAAACAGACATATAGACCAATGGAATAGAATAGAGAACTCAGAACTGGACTCACAAATGTATGGCCAACTAATCTTTGACAAAGCAGGAAAGAGTATCCAATGGAAAAAAGACAGCCTCTTTAATAGATGGTGTGGGGAGAACTGGACAGCAACTTGCAGAAGAATGAAACTAGATCACTTTCTCACACCATACAAAAAAATAAACTGAAAATGGATAAAGGACCTGAATGTGAGACAGGAAACCATCAAAACCCTAGAGGAGAAATCAGGAAACAACCCCCCTGACCTCCACCGCAGCAATTTCTTACTTGACACATCCCCAAAGGCAAGGGAATCAAGAGCAAAAATGAACTATTGGGACTTCATCAAGACAAAAAGCTGCTGCATGGCAAAGGAAACAATCCATAAAACTAATCGGCAACCAATGGAATGGGAAAAGATAGTTGTAAATGACATATCAGATAAAGGGCTAGTAATCTAAATCTATAAGGAATTCATCAAACTCCATACCTGAAAAAGAAATAATCCAGTGAAGAAAAGGGCTGAANGGAGAACTGGACAGCAACTTGCAGAAGAATGAAACTAGATCACTTTCTCACACCATACAAAAAAATAAACTGAAAATGGATAAAGGACCTGAATGTGAGACAGGAAACTATCAANAGGAAACAATCCATAAAACTAATCGGCAACCAATGGAATGGGAAAAGATAGTTGTAAATGACATATCAGATAAAGGGCTAGTAATCTAAATCTATAAGGAATTCATCAAACTCCATACCTGAAAAAGAAATAATCCAGTGAAGAAAAGGGCTGAAGACATGGACAGACACTTCTCCAAAGAGGACACCCAGATGGCCAACAGACACATGAAACGATGCTCAGCATCCCTGATCATCAGGGAAATACAAATCAAAACCACACTGAGATACCACCTCACGCCAGTTAGAGTGGCTAAAATGAGCAAATCAGAGAACTCTAGATGCTGGCGAGGATGTGGAGAAACGGGCACCCTCCTACATCATTGGTGGAAAGTAAACTGGTGCAGCCCCTCTGGAAAACAGCGTGGAGGCTCCTCACAGTAGTAGCACTGCTAGGAATTTACCCAAGGGATATAGGAGTGCTGATGCATAGGGACACATGTATCCCCATATTCATAGCAGCACTCTCCACAATAGCCAAAATATGGAAAGAGCCTAAGTGTCCATCAACGGACAAATGGATCAAGAGGAGGTGGTTTATCTATACAATGGAATACTACATGGCAATGAGAAAGAATGAAATCTGGCCATGTGTAGCAACATGAATGGAACTTGGGGGTGTTATGCTGAGCGAAATGAGTCAGGCAGAGGACAGATACCATAGTTTGCACCTATAGGTGGATTAGGAGCAACTTAATGGAGGACCATGGGGAAGGAGAAGGGGAAAAAATAGTTGGGGAGAAGGATGGAGGCAAACCATGAGAGTCTCTTGAATGCTGAGAACAAACTGAGGGCTGATAGGGGTGGGGAAGAGGGGAAGGGGCGGTGATAGGCATGGAGGAGGGCACTTGTGGGGATGAGCACTGGGCATTATATGGAAACCAACTTGATAATAAACTAGTTAAGAAAAAAAAAACCCAAAAACCAAACCAAAACAAAATGGGACAGTTTACCAAATGTGAGATTCCTCTATGTGCCAGGTACTTTGCTAGTCCCTGGGGACATGCAAAGATCAGTAAGACAGAGCTTCTCTATAAAAGGATGCCACTCCAAACACTTGAACTTATTTCCTCCCTTCCAGTGACAGTTACAGAATCTATTTTTTTCTAGACAAAATGTCCTTTTATAAAGATTTTTGTACATAAGAGATAAAGATAGGAGGAGAGAATCCTGATTGTGTATTGTTATTATAAGGCAAACATAGTTCTTAACTCCTCAAAAAATAGCTGGCACTTCAATAAAATTTTCTTTTCGGACACAGAGAAAATGAGGTGCCTTTATTATTTAAATCATAGCCTTATGCACCAATCCTTGAAGAGAAAGGAACATCCAGTGCCAAAGACTATTCACAGAACTACTCATCTGAAGTTATAGTTACATATTCATTCTGATGGACTAGCAGATAATCAAAAAAATTAGATTACACTGCTAGGCATTCAACTACACATAGATTTTATACACGTGTATAATATACATTATATATATATATTACATATATATATACATGAAGGAGTAAATATTTTAGATTATTGCTGGCTTGTACAAGAAGATTATCTGTTTAAGATTTCTCTTGACTGTTTCAATGAGATACACATACATACACACACCCCATACCAATTAAAAAGAATAGTTATCCTCAAGCTCTATTTCATATAAATTTTATATTTTAAAGCCCCTCAAAACCACTGTAAAGGATGACTCAAATATTTTTAATGAAACAAATCATTTTCTCTTTTTCTGGAAGAAAGGGAGCAGCAGAGATTGACAGTAATGAATAGTACTCAATGCTGTCCAATGAGTTCATGCACACAGAAGTATGTATAGTGCAATGTGGTGAGAAAATACTATCATTTACAGAATTATGAGTAGAGCTTCTCATTGCTCCAAGTTAGAGGTCTATCCTCATAGATCTTCAAGATCTATGTCCATCTATGAGAGGTGGTCTTGGGACTGATTTTTTTCATCCCCACGACCCGTCAACCCTTTCAATGGGCATCCTCCAGTCCTTCACTGCCTGACAGAAAGTGGACAGACAAGTCCATTGTATTCACTATTATTGCCTTTGTTCCATGCAGAGCTCCTTGGGGGAGCAATGGGTGATATTCCTTCCTCCACAGACTCAGCCATGGGTGTCCCACTACAGATTATTGCCTGAACTTCAAGTCCTTTAGGAATCAGCTGTTTCTAATCATGCCTTTAGCCATTGCCACCCAGGACATGCCTACAGCGCCAGGGCAGGGGGAGGTGAGGTTACTGGTACTGAGGTTCTTGTATAGGTCATGCATGGAGTCCAGAATTAGTGTGCCACTAGGCTGATTAAGGCCTTGGCATTGAATCACTGTCACCGATGCAAACTCTCATCCTTTATAGTCAGTTGTATCTTGAGATTTAATTATCCTGGCTGGCCATCTGGCCTCCCTCAGGGCTTTTGAGGTCCGTCAGGCCATTTGACCACTGTGAACCTGAAAGTAAAGGAATCTGAGCTGGACACTGACAGATTTGGGGAGTGCTATGAGACCCCATCTATCCACAGAACTAGAGCTTAACTCCACAAAAACCCAGTTATCTCTTCCTCTTAGCACCTCAGAGTCTACTTCCTTTACATTTATATCACACAGGGACTATTCTGGGATTTTCTTGCCCCACCCCCCACTCTCCTAAACCCCCACAAAGGAAGCCAGCTCCCAAGGTGAACTGACATTTTCATCACCAGAGACAGAAAACTTCCAACAATTTTTAAGTAACCTGTTTCCAGTTTACAAGAAAATTGCACAATATATGGTACATTTTTTAAAGAATCAGAATCAAATACATTTAATATTGAAATTATGATGAATGCAAGTTTTAGACAATCAAGAAATAATCTCAACAGTTCCTGAAATCCATCATAATCTAAATACGAGAGGCCCAATTAACAGAGCATTACCATTAACAGAAGCCGGAATACAGGATCATTTATTCCATTTATGATGTATGCACTTTGCAGGATCTTAAGAATTTTAGAGTAGCCATAACCTTTGGCTCTGTGAACCTCTAATATTAAATTGAAAGAATGCTGTTGTCATGACCACCACAGTGTAAAGCTGACACGCCTCACCATTAACATTTTCTCAGGTAATGTTTGAATTCCCTGCCTCTTTCATTGTGGATATTGGGGGGAAGGGGAGGATTAACGCAGAAAAGAACAAATTGGGGAATGCACAAGCATGGAATTGAAATTTATGAATCACATTCAGGAATGATGACTTTGGCTGGAGCAGTGGTTTCCAGAGGCTGTGAATAGATATCTGACTCTTTAAACTTCCCACAGGCACACAAGAAGTGAATATCAAATAGATAGGCTATGATCTTCTTAGAGATTATTATTTGTTTCTTGCTGGTCATCCTCATAATTTGGCATTTCCTTTTTTAGTTATAGATATAATAGCATCATCTACTAGGGAGCCATCAACTTGGGGTCTGTTTTTTAAGGTGGCCTTGAATATGTTTCCTTTTATCTGTAAGGATTTCTATAATAAGTTAAGACATATGGACTTCGTAACCAGACTGGTGGGTTCAAATCCCTGCCCTGCCACTTACTTGCTCTATGACCTTGGGTAGCATAAATAACCTCTCTATGCCTAGAGAGGCATAATTATAGAATTTCCCTCATAAGCTTACTTTGAGGATTAAATGCACTAAGATGTAGGCAAGCTTTTTCTATAAAGAGTCAGATAATCAATAGTTTAGGGTTTTCAGGAAATATAATTTCTGCTGCAAATACTCAAGTATGCGATTGTAGAGTAAAAATAGCCCTAGACAGTACATAAATGATTTGGTGTGGTTATTGTCTAATAAAACTTGATTTATGAAAACAGGCAGTGGGATGATTGGCTTGCAGGACATAGTTTGCTAATCTCCGGAATACTTGTGCACCAATACTTTGCTTGGTCCATTATAAGAACTCAGTAAATATTACTTTTTAAAATTGTCATCCTCTTCCTCCTAATCATTATATATATACCTATGTATACCCTCATTCCACAAAGAATTAAAAATCTTATTACAGTTAATTTTACAGTATAGCTCTCAGAGTGTTCCGTGGGCTTTGCTGTCACATATATGCATTTCCTAACTCAGGGTCTCTAACCTTCCATTAAGGTCCTTCTAATGGCAAATGGCAGTCAATTCCCATCTCATTGTTATTAAGCTGGAAATAACTCTAAAAGTAGAACATGCCTTTCAAGTGTCATGTTTCACCTTAAAAATTCATGTGAATTTTGCATTTTACTCCAGAGTATGTATACCCTTTAAAACAAAAAATGGTGATTTAAATTATTTGTCATTGAGTAAGATGTTTACCAAGTGACTTCTGGTTTTAATGACATGTATATTTATACCAGTTTGAGAAATGTGGCCTATGATGACAGGAACTTAAAATGTGAGTGAGGTAGGGATGCCTGGGTGGCTCAGTCAGTTGAGCCTCTGACTCTTGACTCTTGATGTCGGTTTGTGTTGAGCTTGGAGCCTGCTTGAGATTCTCTCTCTCTCCCTCTCTTCCTCTCTCTCTCTCTCTCAACCCCTTCCCTCTGCCCCTGCTTGAAAGTAAATAAATAAACAGTTAAGAAAAAAAATAAAATGTGAGGTCATTATCTCCTTAGAGATTAATAGACTTGGCGTTCTATGTGGCTCTTAGATATTTCTCAAACACAAAGAGATGGATTAAAGTTAGGAGATACGGACATCAAAGAATTCATGGAAAAATTTTAGAGAACTCCATTTATTGCCTCCCACCTGGTAAGTGACTAGCTGTGGGTCTTAGCTCCTGTAGCTCTGGCCTCACTCATGACACAGAGATCTGCACATGCCCACCAGGCTGTGACTGATAGAAACCGCCTGGAGTCGATTTAAGAAGTCAAGTCATGAGAAGTAAAATAAAGAGCAATTTCTGTGTAAGAGATCATGTTAAGTTGAAGTATATAAAATGATTAATATTTGGCCATTTTTGAAATATAAAAGTGGTAGTTTCTATGGTTCAACCTAATATTTCCCCAAAGCTTATTAACCAACAGTGTGCATAACACTGTTTTTTCAAGTGAAATATTATAACTGTAAATCATAAGAACACTTTCAGACTCTTTGAAAAAAGTACATGCAGGATGAAGAATGTGGAGAAAGTAAAAGTTAGTGGAAAATGCTGAAAACAATTAGAACATTTTATTTTTTGTAGCCTAAGGGGCTGCATTGTGATCATGGTTGATAAACAGGAGCCTTTGAGATAATTCTGAGAAACAATCCTGTGGGTGCTTGTTGATCCAGCAGGTGTTAAGAAATAAAACATCAGGACCAGAAGAATAAGCCTTGAGCATTGCATGAAAGTACTTGGAAAGATGAACTCCCCTGTGCTCTTTATGGCCATAAGCAAAGTGAATGTATTTAACCACTTTATCAGTATGAGATATAAAGAAAGCAGATTTTTTTTACTCTTCCTCTCTTATCATCAATTGCTGGATGATTCTCTGCAGCTATATGATGAATTTCTCTTAGCATCACTGTTTCCCTTGGTAGGCAGCTTAGTGCCCATGGCAGAGTTTTTAGACTCCTTTATTTAAACCAAGATGGACACTTTACTAACACTCATTTAAAGCCCAGTCTTTATCGCAACTCTTAAGTCTTATGTATGGGTGGAACCACCCAGCGACAAAGAGAGTGATCAAACTTAACAACATCAATGATCCATGAAGAGCGCAAGCATGATTTAGGCTTTGAACTCTGAAAGTTACGTTGCAAGTCAAGACTTTAGTCATGAGTCATCCGTACCTGCTTCTTTTCATTTTAAATTCCCAGATCTGGATCTGGATTGTGAGGAAAAGAGAAATGAAAGCTCAGCCTTGAACTTTAGATTTGCTGCCTTCATTCTGTCTTAAATCTTACGACTTAAAGTTTCAACTGAGTAGGCAGAGAAAAACAAAACAACCAAACCACATTCAGAAGAATATATGAACAATAAACAAAGGTTTTTCTAATGGAAACTTAACTGTCAAGCTAAGAAGGAGCTTGGCTTCCCATGACATCAGAAATTTGATCCAAATGGAAAACATTTTCTAACTTAGAACTTTAAGCAAGCACAAAAATTGAGAGAACAGTAAACAAACTACTTAGATTCAACAATTTTCAAAACCTTTCCAACCTTGCTTTATCTTTCTTGTTGTTGAAGTACTCCAAAGCAAATCACAGTCCCATGTTACTCTACTTCATATATACTTCAGTATGCATCTCCTAAAAATTAAAGATAGTATGTTTCATAACTAAAGTTCTACTTATGGAAAATTTTAAATGATGATTTATCTCTGAAAAATAAAACTTATATTTACTGTTTAAAGTTATTTTTTAATGTTTATTTCTTTTTGAGAGAGAGACACACACACTCAGAATGCAAATCAGACTCCAGGCTCTGAGCTGTCAGCACGGAGCACGATGTGGGGCTCAAACTCACAAACCGTGAGATCATGACCTGAGTAGAAGTCAGCTGCTTAACCAACTGAGCCACCCAGACACTGTTTAAAATTCACTACATTGCAAAAATGAATGGAATTCATTCATTCAACATGAATATGAAGTGATAAAACTAAAAAGAAAATAAAGGTAAAATAACAAAACGAAGCCAGGAATAAAAGTATTGAACATGAAGGTGTATGGAAGGTCCTATCCTAACCCTAATTCAACTCCTGCTTCACAGGGGTCAGCAGAAGGGAAACTCTGGCAGTCACCAAATTCGGGATACAAAAAGAAGAAATACAGCCATCGTTCTGGAGAACCTAGCTTTCCCGGTCTCTAAGGTTTGTGAGAAAATTCTCCTGGTTATCTTGTTGAAGAAGCCAGTATGAGACTTATTGCACAATATATGTTGCAAAATCTCCATAATAAACACAAAAGAGGTTCTGTGCTGCCCCTTATTAGAGTGCCCTCATTGCAAGCTAAGACAAAATGCTCAAGTCCAGGTGAGTAAAAGTCATCCAAGGCATGAGAATAGTGTGCCATGTCCGTCAGGTTGCCCCCATCCCAAGGTACAGCATAAAAACCGTTCATTTCAAATATGCTTTTGATCTTTTTCAGACCGTCTCAGTTCCCCATTAATAATACAGCCCTAATTTTAAAAACTCAAATCCAGATGTTACTACTTTTAAGCGCTGTTATTCATAGCAAGTCAATGTGACACAAAATGTGTCTTCCACATTCATTTATTATGTGTGTTATTTGGCCCAGCCACTGGATATTTTTTCCTCCTGTTATTCAAGGGGGTTGCAAATGCCAAAAGCGATCAATCTACGAAGCAAATCAATGTGAACAGCTTTCAGGGAGAAGAGCTGCAGCAATCTGCGATCAGTGATCGGTAATTCTTTTTAAAATAGCAGCTGAGCTCGTCTATGGATCCAATGACTAAGGTAACGATGCACTAAAGGATCTGTCGCCCTTCAGCTTAAAAAAAAAAATTCTCTTACTTGAGCCCAGCTTCAGGGTTTCCAAGCTGCAGGAACAGCTTGAAGCTGGGGGCGGCGGTCCTGCTCGGTCAGCCGTTCAGCCGTAGGGACCAGGCAGCTCCCAGATTCCTCGGCTCTCTCTCACCTGCACGCTGCTGCATTGATCCCCAGTAAGCACTCTAGCTTCTCAACATCCTACTATCTACCATCAATACCTCCTCGGAGGGTGCAAACTGCAATTTCTTTGTGTCCTCAGTATATGTGACATAGCTCATCCTGCTTTTCAAGATTTCATCCTGGCTTCTGCTAACAGCCTTTGCTTGCTTCCTACAGTTCTGTTCATCCGCAGCTAAATCAACCTGTTTTATGTTGCCATGTCTCAGGAATCCAACCAGAAAACATGCAGAAATCATACATGTAGGTGAGCCAACATCAAGGAACAATGAGAAAAACCATTTCAATAAAAAGGAAGGAAATTTAAATGCACAAAATATTTTCTTGTCAAACTGAAAAAACCAAAAATATTTTGGGATATTTAAACATAACCACAATGGTAAAATATGTCCCGCTCCCACACTGCTTATTTTCCTGGGTATAACAGTCCTATTTTAAAATTGTAGGAACAGATCCAAGAAACAAATGTCTTTGAGAATTCCATTTTACAGAAGCAGCACTCTATACATTTAAGCTTTTTCTTTCTACTGAAAATTATTGCAAACAGCATGAAAAATGTCAATGCAGGAAACAGAATAAAAGTAATGGATGGTCTTTAAAAAACAGAGGGATAAAAATGTTCCTGAAATACTATGCTCAAGTGACTAACGTTAATAGTTAAGCAAAATTATTCCCTATAGGCAAGAAAATAAGTAAGATGCCTATGGAGTTATATATAAAATAACAGGAGCAGGGAAAACAAAGTTAGAAAAGTCAGTAATATTTCTAGATGATTTTAGGAAGTTGGCAGAGAAAATATCTAACAGTAGGATAAATTTTGTTAATATTGCCCAGGAATGGAAAATTTCTTTTTCTTTTCCAATATACTGAAAATAATTGTTAGGTGTTTTGTTGATGTTGGCCTGAAATATTAAGGTTATTATGCCTTTCCTGTGTCACTTTGCAGAAATCTCAATTCCTATTCTCTTACTCTCTTTCCCACATATACTCATCCGAATTTATTTTTAGGTTTCTATTTGTGATTAACAGATTTTTAAGTTTCCTAAATGCAGTCCTTTATTTGGAGTCTTTATCATTAAAAAGTCTAAATGCCGAATCCTACTTTCCTATTTTCTCTTAGACATTTGCTTTCCTAAATTCCCAAAACAGCAAGCATCTCATACATGCCTCACCATTAACTCCATTTAATTGAAGGCTCCTTGTTAGTATTGTACCCAGGGAGACCCAGTACCATACAATCAAGGAATTCACAATTAAATTACAAAAAAATTTGAGGGTGAAGTGCAGATACTTGCCTGGAGGCGGTGACATTCAAGCTCCCTGTTAAAGAACAGGAGGGATTTAGGTGTAGAGAACACAGGAGGCTATTCCAAAAAGGAAGTCTGACAGGTAAACCACTCAGCTGCAGAGGGGACACCAGAGAGATGCCTGGCAGAGAGAGAAGTAGAAGCAAATTTTCTTTGCTTGTGATCGATAACTATAAATGCCATATTACTGACAACATCCAGTGCAAGGTCTGGGAGGTGTTGTTTTCGACACACCCTCTCTAGTCCCACCTGGGCAAAGCAGGGTCACTTACTCATCTAATGGACCCCAAAACCACACCAAAGAAATAGGCCCCAGAGACCAGGGCACATGAGAAGCCACTCCAGGGAAGCTCTAGGCATGATTGAAATGTTTGGTAATAAAATGGTCCTTACCACTTCAGATGCTACATAGCACTGACTACCTAGCTCTTACAATGCAGAGAGCCCTTCTGGAACACATCAGCATTTCCATCTACCATGGCAGTCTTTTTTATCCTAATTAAGGGCTTCCAATTCTTAATTGTCTAAATCTCTCTGGGGAAGTCTCAACGTACAAATCACAGATTGATTTGTTTGTGGTGGGACAAAATGTGCTTTCCCTTTAGTTTAAAATTTTCTTCTAAATACCTCTAAGAGTCTATGATTGGGGTCAGGCTTTATATCAAATAGTAGCATATTACAGGAGGAGAAATTCTTAATGATCCAATCTATGTTCATATGTGCATGGTACCTAGTTACAATCAGGCTCCGAGATTGGAATAAGGAAAGGAATACGGTGAGAGAAGAGACTTTAATTTACTACTTGGTACCCTAATTGGAAGTAATAAATCAGTGTGAATATTCACTCTACCTTAAAAATTAAGCCCCAAATCCCACATATTTTGGGGGGGGGGGGGCTTTNTCATATGTGCATGGTACCTAGTTACAATCAGGCTCCGAGATTGGAATAAGGAAAGGAATACGGTGAGAGAAGAGACTTTAATTTACTACTTGGTACCCTAATTGGAAGTAATAAATCAGTGTGAATATTCACTCTACCTTAAAAATTAAGCCCCAAATCCCACATATTTTGGGGGGGGGAGTTCTTTCTCAAGCTATAACTAAGATATAACACACAAATTTAAAGTGTATAGTGTACACTAGCATAGCAGTGATCAAATATACAAAACAGTATATACTGTTAGCTCTAGTGACCATGCTATACATTAACTCTCCAGACTTACTCATCTTACAGCTTAAAGTGTGTGTGCCCTTCGACCAACATTTCTCTATTCCCTCCTGCCACTCAGCCTTTGGCAACCACCATTCTATTCTCTGAGTTTGATGTTTTTAGATTCCACATGTAAGGAGATCATACAGTATTTCTTTCTCTGGTCCATCCACGTTATTACCAATGGTAGCATTTTTGTCTTCCTTATGAATATTACATTTTACTCATATGTATATGATATATATATATTTTTTTCTTTTTAAAAAATTTTTTTGTAATCTTTATTTCTGAGAGAGAGTATGAGTAGGGGAGGAACAGAGAGAGAGGTATATAACACATTTTCTTTACCCATCCATTTGTTGGTAGACACTTAGGTAGTTTGCATGTCTTAGCCATTGTGAAGAATGCTGTAATGCACATAAGGGTATAGGTGTCTCTTCTAGTGTTCATTTCCTTCAGGTATATACCCAGAAGTGAGATTGCTGGATCATGTTACAGTTCTAGTTTTAATTTTTGAGGAACCTCAATATTGTTTTCTATAATGGCTGCACCAGTTAACATTCCCACCAACAGTGCACCATGGTTTCCTTTTCTCCACATTCTCCCCAGAATTTATTATATCTTACCTTTTTTATAATTGTCATTCTAACAGGTGTGAGTTGATATCTTATTATGGTTTTGATTTACATTTCCCTAATGATTAGTGATGTTGAGTACCTTTTTCTATACTTGTTGGCCATTTGTATGTCTTCTTTGGGAAAATGTCTGTTCAAGTTTTTGCCAATTTTTAAATTGGATTTTTTTTTTCTTTTTTTTTTTTTTTTGCTATTGGGTGTTAGAAATTCCTCATATATTGTCGATAATAATCAACTCAGGTATACAATTTTGCAAATATTTTCTCCCATTCTACAGATTGCCTTTTCAATCTGTTAATTATTTCTTTTGTTGTGCAGAAGCGTGTAGTTTGATGTAATATCACTTTTTGATTGCTGCTTTTGGGGTCATATCCAAAAAATCATTGTCAAAACTGATGTCAAGGAGATTTTTCTCTAGCTTTTGTTCTAGGAATTTTATGGTTTCAAGTCTTACATTTAAGTCCTTAATCCATTTTGAGTTAATTTTTAATAGTTGTGTAAGATAGGGCTCTAATTTCATTCTTTGCATGTGGATATTCAGTTTTCCCAATACCGTTTATTGAAGAGACTGTCTTTTCCCTATTGAGTATTCTTGGCTTCCTTATCAAATATTATTTGACTATATATACATGGATTTATTTCTGGGCTCTCAATTCTGTTCCATTGGTGTATGTGTCTGCATGCTATCACCATACTGTTTCAATTACTGTAACTTTGTAATATAGCTTGAAATTAGGAAGTGTGATGCCTCCAACTTTGTTCTTTTTCAAGATTTATTTGGCTATTAGCATTGTTTGTGATTTCATACAAATTTTGAGATTTCTTTCTCTATTTTGGTAAAAAATATAATGCCATTGGAATTTTGATAGGAGTTTCATTGAATCTATAGACCACTTTGGGTAAAATGGACATTTTAATATTAACTCTTCGGATCCATGAACATGGGTTATCTTTTCATTTGTTTGCATTTTCGTCAATCTCTTTAATCAATGTCTTATAGTTATGTGTATAGATCTTTCATTTCCTTGGTTAAATTTATTGCTAAGTATTTTATTCTTTTGCATGCTATTGTAAATGGGCTCTTCCACTCATTTTTTCTTCAACAGTTAATTGTTAGTATAGAAATGCAACTGATTTTTGTATGTTGATTTTGTATCCTAGAAGTTTACCCAATTCATTTATTAGGTCTAACTGTCTTTTGATAGAGTCTCTAGGATTTTTTATTTAAAAAAAATTTTTTTTATGTTTTATTTATTTCTAGGAGAGAGAGAGAGAGAGACAGCGTGAGCAGGGGAGGGTCAGAGAGAGAGGGAGTCACAGACCAAAACAGGCTCCAGGCTCCGAGCCGGCAGTCAGCACAGAGCCCGACGCGGGACTCGAACCCACGAACCGCGAGATCATGACCTAAGCGAAAGTCGGACACTTAACCGACTAAGCCATCCCGGCGCCCCTAGTCTTTAGGATTTTTTAAATATAAAATCATCAGCAGAGATAATTTTAATTTTTCTTTTCTGATCTGGTTGCCTTTTATTTCTTTTTCTTGCCCAATTGCTCTGGCTAGGATTCACGGTGTTATGTTGAATAGGGGTGATGACAGTGGACACCTTTGTCTTGCTCTTGACTTTATAGGGAAGACTTTTAACCTTTTAACCTGAGTCTGTCAGTTGTTAGCTCATCATAAATGGCCTTTATTTTGTTGTACTATGTTCCTTCTATACCCAAGTTTGTTGAGCATTTTCATCATGAAAGGATGTTGAATTTTGCCGAATGCTTTTTCTGCATCTGTCTTTTGAGATGATTATATGATTTTTGTCCTTAATTTTCTTAATCTGGTGTATCACATTTAGTGATTTGCATATGTTGAATCATCCTTACAATCTCTGGGATAAGTCTCACTTGATCATGATATATGATCCTTTTAATGTGCTGCTGAATTTGGTTT
Organism: Crocuta crocuta; assembly: GCF_008692635.1. Lineage (NCBI taxonomy): Eukaryota > Metazoa > Chordata > Mammalia > Carnivora > Hyaenidae > Crocuta > Crocuta crocuta. Next base: position 10,217,358 of record NW_027551567.1, read on the forward strand.
CCTGATAATTTTTTGAAAAGTTTTACAACTATATTCTTCAGGGATATTGGCTTATAGTTCACTTTTCTCTTAGTATCCTTACCTGGCTCTGGTATTAAGGTAATTATGTCTCCATAAAATAAATTTTTGGAAGAGTTTGAGAATAACTGGCATAAATTCTTCTTTAAATGTTCAGTAGGATTCAATTGAAGGCATCTTTCCTGAGCTTTTCTTTGTTGGGAGGTTTTTGGTTATCGAGTCAATCTCCTTATTTATTATTGGTATATTCAACCTTTGTTTCTTCATGATTTAGACTTGCTAGGTTTATGTTTCTAGAAATTTATTATTTCTTCTACATTGTCCAATTTGTAGGCATATAATTTTTCATAGTAGTCTATTATAAAAAATGTTTTAATGTTTATTTATTTATTCAGAGAGAGAGTGCACACAAGCAGGGGAAGAGCAGAGAGATGGGGAGAGAGAGAGAATCCCAAGGGCTTCATGCTGTCAGTGCAGAGCTTGATGCAAGACTTGGTCTTACAAACCATGAGGTCAAGATCTGAGCTGAAATCAAGAGTTGGACACTTAACCAACTGAGCTACCAAGGCACCCCTTTAGTAATCTATTATTATCTTCTATATTTCTGTACTATCAGTTGCAATGATTCCTCCATTTATAATTTTATTTGAATCCTTTTTCTCTTGGAAAGTCTAGTTAAAGATTTATCAATTTTATTTATGTTAAAAAAATCAACTCTTAGTTTGTTGATGTTTTCTTTAAAATTATTTTTTAATGTTTATTCACTTTTGAGAGAGAGACAGAGCATGAGCAGAGGAGAGGCAGAGAGAGAGGGAGACACAGAATCTGAAGCAGGCTCCAGACTCTGAGCTGTCAGCATAGAGCCCAACACAGGGCTCAAACTCACAAACTGTGAGCCAAAGTTGGACACTTATCCAACTGAGCCACCCAGGCACCCCCTGCTCTTTTCTATCATTACTCTATTCTCTAACTTATTTCTTCTTTGGTCTTTATTATCTTCTTCCTTCAGCTACCTTAGTTTTTCTTATTTTTCTAGTTCCTTGAGGTGTAAAGTTAAGTTGTGTATTTGAGATTTTTTTTCTTAATGTAGGCATTTATCACTATAAACTTCCCTAAGTATTGCTCTTGCTATAACCTATAAATTTTGGTATGCTGTGTTTCCATTTTTGTCTTTTTTTTAATGTGTTGATGTCCCTTTTTATTTAATCTTTGACCCATTGGTTGTTCAGGAATGAGTTTAATTTCCACAAATTTGTGCATTTTTTGGTTTTTTCCATTATTGATCTCTAGCTTTATACCATTGTGGTTGAAACTATACCAAATATCTTTTCCAATTTTGAAAAAATTTGCTGAGACTTGTTTTGTGTCCAAACATGTCATCTATCCTAGAGAATATTCTGTGTGTGCTTTAAAAGAATATATATTCTGCTGCTATTTGATGGGATATTCTATATATGTTTTTTGGGTCCATTTGTTTTATAGTGTTGTTCAAGTTTGTTGTTTCCTTATTGATTTTCTGTCTAGATGATCTATCCACTGTTGAAAGTGGAGTATTAAATTCCCTACTATTAGTGTGTTGTTGTCTATTACTCCTTTCAGATCTATTAGTATTTGTTCAATATATTTATGTGCCTTGATGTTCAGTGTAAATGTATTTATAATTGTTTTATCTTTTTGATGAATGGGGCCCTTTATCATTATATATTGACCTTCTATGACTCTTGTTCCAGGTTTTAACAGAGCCTTTTTTTTTTTTTTTTTTTACGTGGGATAAGTATAGCCACCCTGCTCCTTTTTGGTTTCCTTTTGCATGGAATAAATTTTTCATCTGTCAACTTTGAGCCTACGTATGTCCTTGAAGCTAAAGTGAGTCTGTTGTAGGCAGCATATAGGTGAGTCTTTTTTTTCTTAATCTATTTATCTAGTCTTTGTCATTTGATTGGAGAATTTTACCCATGTACATCGTAAGTAATTATGGGTAGATAAGGACTCACTATTGCCATCTTGTTCATTGTTTTCTGGCTGTTTAGTAGTTCTTTTGTTCCTTTCTTCTGTGATTGCTGTCTTCCTTCATGAAATGATGCTTTTTCTATAGTGGCATACTTTGATTCCCTTTTTATTTTGTGTGTATTTACTATAGGCTTTTATTCTGTGGTTACCCTTCAGCTTACTTGAAACATATTAAACTGATAACAATTTAACTTTAATCACATAAAAAAATCTCTTTTATTTCCCCTCCCCACATTTTGTGTTCTTGATGTCACACTTCACATCTTTTTATATTATGTGTCCGTTAACAAATCATTGTAGCTATGTCTGTTCTTAATAGTTTTGTACTTAAGCTTTTATACGAAAGTGGTTATCACTATATAACATTAGATAACATTAGAGTAATCTGAATCTATATACTTGCCTTTGCCAGTGCTTTTACAAAATTCTATGTTTTCACATTACTAGTTAATGTCCTTTTGTTTCAACTTGAAAAACTTCTTTCAGCATTTCTTAGGCAGATTTAGTGATGATGAATGCCCTCAATCCTTGATTGTTTGTAAAGTCTTTATCTTCTTACCTTTATTTCTGAAGAACAAATTTGATGGGTAATGTATTCTTGGTCGGAAATTTCTTTCAACATTTTGAATATATCATCCCATTCTCTTCTGGCCTGCAAGGGTTCAGCTTAGAAATCTGCTGATTGCCTTATGGGGGTCCCCTTGTGTAAGACAATCTTGTTTTCTCCTGCTGTTTTTAAAATTCTCTCTTTTCTTTGATTTTAAATGGTTTTATTATAATGTATCTTGGAGAAGATCATTTTGGTTTGAAACTTTGAGCTGACTTAATACTTTCATGAACTTGGATGTCCAAATCTCTCCTCAAGTTTAAGTTCTTAGCCATTAATTCTTTTTTTAAAATTTATTTATTTATTATTTATTGAGAGAGAGAGAGAAAGAGAGAGGGAGGCACAGAACCTGAAGCAGGCTCCAGGATCTGAGTTGTCAGCACAGAACCCAACATGGGGCTCAAACTCACTGAGTGCAAGATCATGACCTGAGCTGAAGTCAGAAGTTTAAATGACTGTGTGCTCCTTAGCCATTAATTCTTTAAGTAAGCTTTTTATCTCTTTCTCCAACTCTTCTTCTGGACTCTAATGATATGTAGATTGTTTTCTTAATAGTGTTCTATAAGACCTGTAGGCTTTCTTCATTCCTTTTCATTCTTTCTTCTTCTTTAATTAGATAATTTCAAGTCACTTGTCTTTGAGCTCAGTGGTTCTGCTTAATCTAGTAGTCTGCTACTGAGGCTTTCTATTGAATACTTTAGTTCAGTGACTGTATCCTTCAACTCCAAAATTTGTTTGGTTCTCTTTTCTCTCTTTGTTGAACTTCCCATTTTGTTCTTGTATTGTTTTACAAAATCATTAAGTCATTTATGTTTTCTTTTGTAACTCTCTGATCATCTTTAGAACAATTATTTTGAATTATTTTTTGGGAAGTTCCTGTATTGCCTTTTCTTTGGGGTCAGTTATTGGAGGTTTACTGTATCATTTTGGTGGAGTCACTTTTACTTGATTGTTCATGATCCTAGTAGCCTTGTATAGGTAAGGTGTCTGTGTATTTGAAAAAGCAGTCACCCCTTCTAGACTTTCTGGACTAACTCTGGTGAGTCATGACTTTTACCCAGAGGTTGGGGCATGTTGGAGCATTCTGTGATGCTGTGTTTAGTGATGAAGGCCACCAAGAGCTGGGGTATGTTGTAGCACCAGATCGGGGGTGGGGTGGGTGTTGACCAGCCTTTTGAGGTCCACAACAATTACAAGGTCCTTATTGAGCATTTTAGTGGTGAGGGTTGTTGAGGTCCTCAGCAGTGCCTCCAAGTACAGTGGCTAGGGATGAGGGCAAGCAGAAGTAGTACCTGGAGCTGGTGGTATGCAAATGCTTGGTAGTGGAGGCCATCTACAGGTGCCTGTGTAGTGGTAGGGGTTAAGAGTAAACACATGTAGTGGTGGGGGCCAGGGCAACTATCAAGGGGCAGGGCCAGCTATAAGCACACTGGTAGCTGAGGTGGTGCTGGCTATTGGTATGTACTACTGTGACTTCAGTCTTCCCTGGGTGTGCCCATCACAACGGAGGACAGTGACCGTTGCCAGGCTGGTGGCAAGCAAATGCATAGCTGCAGGGGCCAGCCCTGAGTGTTCACACAATTGTGGAAGTCAGCTGTGGAGGCATAGTGTAATGTCTTACACTTACGTAACCACAGAGGCCTGGGCTTCCAGTGTGGTTCCCAGTATCTGGAGAGAGAAGGAATGAGGAAGGAACAGGGTGGACTCAGGTGTCAGCAAACACAAATACCTGTGGGGTAAAAGCTGGTCAAATCTTCAGGGAGTCTATGGCAGCATTGCTGACTGTTGGGTTTCTTCAGTGGCAAAAGATGCTGAGGTCATTTGCAGAGCACATCACTGGGAAATTCAGTTATTCCCACAGTATGGTCAATACTGGTAGACCCTGCTTTTCTTCATTCCTAGCTGTCTCTGTCTAGGCTTTGTCAATTTCTGGTTGGAGAGAAACTGAAGTGTGACCTTCTTGTAGTGTCCTGAAAAGCTGGGGAAACTTGTTGCCCATCATGCTGCTATTTTCCACACGAGAGGAAATCTTTCTAGCTTGGGAGTTCCTCATAGTGCTCAGCAGTGCTGGCTTAGTGGATGCGATGATTCAGGCAAAACGAAGCTATTCTTCCTTCTCTTTGTGTGTCATTATTTTCAAGGCTTTTGGCTCTACTATGTTGCTAAAGTTTCTGAAGTGGACTCCAGAGCTCTCCCAAAACCGGTTTGTGGTGTATAGTTTTTAATTGACCTTTGTTGGAAGGATGGAGTCTGGGGTCTTCTAATCTGCCATCTTGATGACATCACTCTGGAACTTGGTCATTTCCTCCTCTCAGAAAGAACAGAGTCCTTTCACATAGAATCTGATACCCAGAAGCATTCCTATTTTTTCCGGTGGTTGCAAAGTATGGTGAGTATCCTGAAAATCTGTTTTTCTAAGGGGCACTTTCTAGGTTCTCATGAGCACAAAAATATCTTCCATAAGCTCAGAACTACAGCTCCAGCTGCTTCACCAACAATAATTATCTCCATTCTGACATAGCTTGAGGTATGTAGGACAATTTGTCTTACAGCAAAAACTTTATCAATCTTTTTGCCATTTTCCCAACTAGCCATTATCAAGGATATTTGCCTTCTGAGTTAAAATGAGTAGTGAGATATAAGACTATTTTCAATTCTGGGCACCATTCCAAAAACATAGAAATTGGGAATGATTCTCTTGAGGAGAGATTTCTAAGTATTGCAGGTGTCATTTGGACATCAGCTATATAGCCTGGTACTTATTTCTAGTTGAAATAGTAAGAAATTATATACCAATTCCTCTTAAATTTGGCCTGCCAAAAGGGCCTCACTTCTAGATCCTATCATTTTGGGTAGCAGTTCCTTTTAAAAATTTGACTCTAAGACACTCAGTAATGATAACTAACGTCAGTTATCTGCATAGTATCTTTGAGCTGCATACAGTTATTATGATTCAGTCATCCTAATAATCCTTTATTCATTTTTCCTGCTCTCATTTAATGGTCACTAATGAAAACATAGTAAACACAGAGCTCCTAGCAATAAATATGTCCTGGGGAACTCAGTTCCTTGTCTTTTGCCTTGGCTTACCATCTAAAAATGCCTGTGACTCAGACAGTCTCACACTAATACTGGACTTCAGCTGCCTGTTTCTGTTGTGTGATCAAGTCATTGAATGTGTCCAGGTCCCAAGGGCCTTTCTCTGTTCTAGACATTCCAATCTAATCAGTATGAAAAACACCCAATGCAGTAAATGCCACTTTAATTATAAGCTTGTTCCAACTGGATTAGAATCAAAATAAGCATGCTTAAGACAAAAACTATTATCTGAAAAGCAAAATTAGTAATTGAGCTTCTGAGATAGAAGTCCATTTTTATTTAATCATTAGTAATTTCCTTTCGAATTCTTATTTTAATACTCTCATTTCCACCATAAACCTATACCACCAACTAATCCCATATGTTATGTCTCAAGTAATTCAGTTCCCTTTTTACTTATCTTTTATTTACCTTTCTTGGATCACTTTAGGTTTACTGACTCCCTACTTCAAGTTTTCTCTGCTTTGATTCACTCTATAGATGCAGATTATAATAGGAAGGCACCTCGTGTAGCTGAGCCTAGGTTGAGGCTGATAACAGATTCCAGAAACCACAGTGGACTATTGTTGATAGTGTTGAAGAACCAGATGCTCAGATATTCTAAAAATAGGATTCCCTTTTCTATGCAGAGATAAAAATACTACTTAGGAACCAACTACATTTTAACAGGCTATATAGAAAAGAACAAGTAAGCTATTTATTTTACCATTAGCAAAGGGCCTTGTGGTGAGTTGTATTATGTTCCCCAACCATTTGCTGCTGCTCTCAGTGAGGTGACTATACTTTTGCACTTCCCTTAACATCAGGTTTCATTTAGCTTGATTTGGCCAATGAAACGTGAGCAGGATGCCACTTCCAAACAGAACCCTTAAGAGCCACTGGTAATTCTTTGCTCTTGAGAATTTCTTCAAAGGATCCTCTCTAATGGTTCCTTTTTGTGGGTCAGAAGTACATGATGGTCACTGGACTTAACTGGCCTCTTCTAGGCAATGCTGCAAAGATGAGCACAGTATGTCTAGCACTTCACTTTAGAATGGAGAAACACTGTTTTCAGTTCAGTTTTCATGTATACACCTGTGTACATGTATGTACACATACACCTCAGATACATTTATTTTTTCTAGACTGTTGAGTAGATTTCCTTGCCTTTTGTTATCTTATGTGAGATAATTTAACTTCTTAAGGCAGTTGGAAAATGTGGTGCAAATGATACTGTAGTAAATGAAAGAACTTCATCAACTCCTAATTAGAAATTGAATCGCTATGTGGGTAGCATAATAAAATAGCCTGCTTTTAGTAATCTATAACAGAAATTGGTTCACAGAAGACTTTATTGAAAGGATAAGATTTAAGAGTTCTAATTAAATTTATTTTAAGATATATCTCCTTAACTGCCAGACCAGCACTGTCCAATAGAACTTTCCATAATGACAGAAGAAACCTCTCTTTGTGCTGTCCAATATGTCATCCACTACCCACATGTGGCAATTGAGCATTGGAAATGTGCTAGTACAACTGAGAAACTGACCTTTAATTAAATTTATATTTAAATTTAAATAATCACATATGGTCAATAGCTACTGAGTTGGACAATCCACCCTAGACCTTACACTGGAAGAGCATCTTTTCCTGATAATTGAAATACTCTTTCATGTTACTATATTTGAGACTAAGAAACGTATATGTATGTATATATATGTGTGTATGTATATGTACATATCTGTATCTTTCTAGTTAACTCTCTATGCAAGTAAAGGTACCATACCCTAACCCTTTTATATTCAGGCATTCATATCACTGTAGGTCCAAGAAAATGTTGCCTGAAGTGTTTCAGACTCAAATGGGTACTCTCAATTCAAAGCTAATCAGCTCTATGGAGCAAATATTACAATAAAGCTTTTCCCAGTAGTCCTAATATGCAAGCAGATAGTCCTACATCCTAGAATCATAAGTCAAAGACATTCTTATTTGGTTCATCCATTGATCTAGAAAGAAACTCCCAAATTATTCTGCCAACTTCCAATATTATACTTCTAAATTTCTATATGGTAGCTTTTCATCTTTATACTGGAAATTAGGTTCCCAATTTACTCAAACAAATAGATTTGAGTTGTCCCAGCCACTGAATTGAAACTGAACTATAGTTTCATCTCATTATATAATTAAATAAAAATCTAGTGCCCCCATTTTCAAAGGACTGACCTCACTGCACAGGTATAATACTCAGGAGTCTACCGTAATAGTTAAGACCATGGGGTCTGGAATAGTAATTCTTGGTCGTAAGGATATAATTACTTGTGAAGGCTGGAGGCTCATGTATTATTAGGGACACTTGGACACTGACTTTTTACACCTTTTATGGCTTTGCCTTACTTGGTGAACTCTCTTAGGGGGTAGAGGCAAGGAAATCATCACCAAGACAGGCCATGTTGGTCATTGTCTGGAGAGGTTCTTTATCCTTGGCTAATTAACTAAGACATTTAATCTATTTTTAATGAGGGTGTGGTTTGTTCTTTGTCTCTTAATTATACAGCCCAGAAAGACCTGGCTCTACTTCTTAGTCACAGCATGAGAATTAATTCATCTATAGGACTTAGCATAGGAAATAACTAATTCACCCAATAATTGGTTATTGATATTGTTTTGTTTTTATTGAATTTTGAAATTAAATGTAATTTTACTCAAAGAACAACAACAAAACTTCTAAGGAGCATAAAATATTTTGGAATAAAGTAAAAGATTATTCAATAGAAAGAGATAAAGCTACATCAAGCATATTGACCCCGAAAGTATTCCCAAATGCAGTTTTATAGTTTTCTATTAAAAACCAATATATGATGCGGGGCACCTGGGTGGCTGAGTCAGTTAAGCATCCGACTCTTAGTATGTGCTACCGAAGCAAGCACTAAGCATCCGACTCCTGATTTCAGCTCAGATCATGATCTCACAGTTTGTGACTTTGAGCCCCATGTTGGGCTCTGCACTGACAGTGCAGAGCCAGCTTGGGATTCTCTCCCCCTCTCTCTGCTCCTCCCCCACTGAATCTCTATCTCTCACTCCCTCTGTCTCTCAAAATAAATAAAAAATGTAAAAAGAAATATGAAATGACTAAGTTAATCAGGGTCCCTTCTACAGAGGAGCCAGGCATGACCAGGCTTGACCTTTATCCATCTGAGGAAAGGAAATTAATGAGAGAATATGAAGAAGGAAAGCTGAGGCACTGAGGTTTTCCTATGTTGTTTGTGGTTGTTCATGTGGCAGACCTTGAAATTTCTCCTAGATTTTGTCTCCAGTTTCCTTCAGCTCAATTGGGGTGTATTCATAAACCTCTAAGGTACTTGTCCCCATGAGCAATGGGTCCCACAGGAAGCTCCCTGTGTGGTCTCAGGGATTCTCTCTGAAGACCAGAGGCAGGGGAGAATGTTAGTCATCAAGTCTTTTCACAATAGAGAAGTCATGCCACCAGTAGGATTAGCCTCAAAAATACAAGGTAACACATTTGAGCCAGATTTTCTTAACTTGGAAACTGAGACAATATTGAAAATGTATTAATTCTTTCAAGCACTATCCTGAAAAAGATATCCAAACTGACTGACCAGCCTCAGGACCTGACCTAAGCGGTGAAAAATTCAAATTTATAGCGAGACAATATTAAAACATGGGAGAAGATATCTTGCAATGTTTAATGTCAACTTTCCATCTTACATTGCTCATATCTAATATAGAACATAAATCAAGATTATTTATTTCTTGGGGCACCTGGCTGGCTCCGTGGGTAGAGCATGCAACTCTTGGTCTCAGAGTCATGAGTTTGAGCTTCACGTTGGGCATAAACTTTACATTAAAAAGAGATTATTTTTCAAAATATAAACGGAGCAGAAAGAAGAACATGGATTTATCAGGAATAGGTTACATATTTGTTGTCTCTTTATTCCCCAGGGGAAAAACGTCAAACTATGCAGCTAAAGCATCAACTTGATTGCTTAATGACGGTTAACATTTAAGAATTTGCTCTGGGGGAAATAAAGTGGAAATTTAAATAGTGTTGTAACTTAACATTACTGCAGGGTTTCACTGTCTATTTCCAAATGAGGACACAAGCGGAAATGATGGGGAACCTGCTCGGACATATTATATTCAGTCAAATCCTCTTCCCTTCATTGATTCTGTAGATACATGCTGCTTTAACTGCATAGATGGCTTTGTTATTAAGCTCTTAGTCTAAAATTTTTCCTATTTAGCAAATATTCCTGTAGTTCTTGGAAGCAAAATGTCTACGTGTGCATTTAGATATGAAGATATTTTTACCAAACAGGATAGCAATTTATTCCAAGCTGCAGAGTCACCCCCTCTAAGAAAATACTGACTCCTCTCATTGTTGATAATGTACAAACTTCCTCCCTTGCCGGATGATACACTGATCCAGCCCTTTACTTCTGACCCCAGCAAAGGGTCTACAATCCTGTGAGATGAGTCTAATTATGTTTTAGGGCATATTTGAGTGCCAGAAATAAACAAAAGTAAGAGCTCACCCATAATAACAATAGCAATCATCAGAACAGCCATTTAAATTAACACCTTTAATCAAGCAACCTAAACATCATAATGCAACAGCAGAAAAGATATTAAATTTAAATCAACATTCTACGCCATAAAAAACAGGGGGATGGCAGTGAAATTGACAAAAATACTTTTACTTTACCCATGTAAACATCAGACTGTTTTTCTCCCTAGGCTTGCTTTTCTTTCTTTGGCATGACAGTTCTGATTCTTCAGCCTCCCCATGAAGAAGAGAAAAATTCCCTTGAAGCTGAACTAAATTCATCAGCAAATGAAATTACATTCATTTGATAAAATGCTAAATGGAAAAAGGCAGGTTTATTTTAAGCCGTCAACAGGCTGTTGTAGTTAATCATGCACACTGCAGAAGACAGGAGTTTGGTTGCTAAGAAAATGGTTGGCGTGTTTCCATGAGATCCATGTGATATGAAATGCATCTGCTCGTTTTAACAGCGAAATAGAAAAAAATAAAATAAACACTTCAGGGTATATTTGGTGAGTCACTATGGAACACAAGGCCAAAATAACTTCTGTGTTGTCAGTTTATTTTATACAACCTTATTATGACGTTAGCCTTTTCTTATAATTCAAAAAATTACAATTTAATAGTGATATTTTGTTAGAAAATTGATAAATATTTATTGTAGGGAAATTAGAAAATATAAAATCTGCTATATCACACGCAAATAACAACATCAATTTCTAATGCCTGGTGCATGCAGAGTAGGGCTCAATATTTATTTGGTAATGAATACATATTTTATTTACAAATATGGGATTATACTGTATATATTTTTATAACCTGTTTTTCATTAAAATATTTATATTTTTTATGTTATTAAATATTCCTTAGCATTATTTTAATAGTTTAATTATTATAGGGCACATAGTTGTTGCCTTGTAAAACTTTTGTAATATTCAGGAACCAAATACAAGCTTCTCCCCAAGTGAGAGTAATATTATGGTGCTGATGAAATCTGAATACCTTTAAGATTTTCTGCTTTGATGTCACACTTATTTCTCTGATGATTGAGATAGTAGTGGGGTCTCAGCTGTTTGGATCATGTGTAATTCCACCATTTTTACCACTAGATACAGACCTTTGCTACTCAGACACTACTTGCTGCCAGCATGCAGGCATAATAATTTGAGAGAGAATAGCCAAAGATAACAACATTCTTGGAATCCCCTTGCACATCATAAAGGTCCTCAGAGTGAAGTAACCATGGACATCTATGTCCACAGCATTTTCAAGATGGCTACGATGGACAAAGAGGACAGACCAAAGAAACACTATTTAAGTACAATGTAGAAAAATGCATTAGTTAAGAAAACTATTGCTGACTTGGTCCGTAAGGCTGAGAAGTTCAAACAGAAAAATGAGAAGCAGAGAAACATAATTGATATCTCCTGAGAATTCACTTGAATCCACGGTCTTCACTAAGGACAAAATGGAAAACAGGAAAATTTGAAGACAAACAATAATAAAGGACAAACAGAAAAGGTTCTTGAAGATTCAGTGAAATGATCAGCAGACCAAACAAGAACCAGCCTGCTGAGAAAAAAGAATTTGAGTATCAGCAGGAATATTGGAGAAGTCCAATACTGTGCAAGTTCATCATCACAAGCTATTCCAGGAAGCTGAAGACAAGCTCTCCCATGAACAGAGCTCCTCTGTCAAAGTGTGTCTCATCTGAACCCATTATCAAAAAGTGTGACTGTGCTGACTAGAAAGAAAGCATGTTCTACAGATTTGTTGCAAAATTTAAATATGTGTCCAAGTCAGTTCAGTGGCAGTTTAAAACACTAGTTGAATACAATACAGAGGCACAACAAATAATCCTAAAATTTGTATGGAACCACAAAAGACCTGGAATAGCCAAAACAATCTTGAGAAAGCACAAAGCTGGAGATATCATATTCCCTGATGTTAAATTATACTACAAAGCTCTAGTAATCAAAATGGTAAAATCACACATAAATAGACACATAAATCAATAGAACAGGATAGAGATCCCAGAAATAAAATCATACTTCTATAGTGAATCTATGACAAAGGAGGCAAGAATATATAATGGGGAAAAGAGTCTCTTCAGCAAAAAGTGTTGGGAAAACTTGACATTACATGCAAAAGAATGAAAGTGACATTTTCTTATACCACACACAAAATAAATCATCTTTATAATTAAAGACTTAAGACCTGAAAACATAAAACTACTAGAAGAAAACATAGGCAATAAGCTTTTTGACATTGGTATTTGCAATATTTTTTTGGCTATATCTCCTCAGACAAGGGCAACAAAAGTAAAAATAAACAAGTGAGACTAAAGTAAAAAGCTTTTGCAAAACAAAGGAAAGGATCACAAAATGAAAGGGCGACCTACTGGGGAGGGGGCAAGATGGCGGAGAAGTAGGGAGCTCCGTACATTGCGCTCGCCCCCCTATCTCTCATAGAGAAGGCCTGAAGCCGTAGGGACCCTTACAGAATCCAGGAGTTTGGGAGGAAAAGGAGACAGAGTCCGTTGAGAAAACCTTCTAGCTTGAGTGTGAACTGGGGAAGATAAAAATGGGCCAGGACCTGAGACACAGAGGGATGGGGGCGATCCCCCTCTGCGGGGAGTTTAGAGGGTAAAGAGAGTGGCCGGAACTGCTCAAGACACTGTCCCTGTTGCTGGGGAACAGAAAAACCTCTGCTCGGGACACAGAGGGACCCGGTTTCCCACTCTCCAGCTGACCCTGGGCGGGACGCACTCGAATCAGGCGACCCCCAGATGAAACTGCTCCTCAACCTGGAGGAGACGGGAGCAGCGGCTTCTGGCTCAATCCCCAGGGGGAAGGCAAGAGGCTTGGGACTGCCCTGAGGGGATCACCTGTGAGTTTGTGTCTCCGGCAATCTCACTGGGGCACACGGACTGGGATCTGGAAACGAGGCCTGGCCTGGGATATAGAGCGCGACCACCTTGGCTGCGCCCCCCGCACGGGGAGTTTACACACCCAAAAAAGTGAGTTGCAGAGCTTGGTTCAAGAAGGGACTGGAGCACCGCCACTCTGCTCCCCACAACCGCCAAGGCAGGACTCCCTCCAGATACACTGGATCAAACCACACCCATCACTGCTAGGGGGCTGCCTTCCTTTTATTTTTTTATTTTATTTTATTTTTTTTGCTGGAGCTGGGGCAAAACCAATTCTCCACTGGTTTGCTTAAACAGTCACATTTAATCCATTCTCTAGATGTAAATTCTACACCTACCTACTTTTTCATCTCTTCCTCTCTGGAGAATCAGACTACATAGTTACTCTGGATAACACCGTCCTCATTTCTTTCGCCTCTTCAACCATATTCCACTCTTTCGCTCTTTGAAAAAGGTTTCTTATTCCTTCCGCCTGCTGATTTCATTTCCAGTTTTGCCTCACCCCCGCCCTGTCATTTCTCTCTTTCCCTATGTTCTTCAACCAGCACTGCATACACCCAGCTATTTATTTGTAGCTGAGAAATCTGGTTACATGCTTTAAACTGTTTTTTGTCTATTGGGTTTCTTCTTTTTTCCTTTTCTTTTCTTCTTTTTGACTTTTTAATGTATTCTTATTTTCTATTATTCGCCTTCCCTCCTCCCTCTTTTCTCTTTACTTTTTCGTTTTCCCTTTCAGTTTGCGTGTTTGTTGGATTTGTCTGTGCGTTTGTGTGCCTTTGTTCCCTCTGTGTTTGTCTGTCTGTTTTCTGCTCCAGGGCTACCTCAAGAAACAATCCAAAGTACCCATGGTGGAGAGTCCCAAATACCACTACGACTAGGAAAATAAAATAACCAAGGTCTCAACAAGAGACACCAAGAGATACCATTCAAAGAACAATTTCTGAATGGATAGGCCCTGGACAGTCAAAGTGCCTTCTTTGGTGCAGCAGCGCTCACAGGTGCAGAGTGCATAACAAGCTTTTAAAACTAACAAGAGTTAGAAAGCTAGCCAAAATGACGAAACAAAAGAGCTCTCCCCCAAAGAAATTCCAGGAAGAATTGACAGCTAAAGAACTGTTCAAAACANCAACAGTCTTATCGATAAGATAAATCTGCTTCAGATTCTATGTCTCCCTTTCTATCATGCTCTGTCTCTCTCTCTCTCAAAAATAAACATTAAAAATTTTTTTTAAAATTGTGAATATTCCTCTTTTCTTGTTCTGTGTTTCTTTTTATGGTGTGTTTGTTTGTTTCATTAGCTCCTCCCTCCATTTTCCCTCCTTCCTTCTTTTTCTCTCTCTGCATTCCAGGGTCTCATTCTTACCTATTGGTGGCCATAACTGCATTACTTTACTCAGGCCTGACTTGAGGAGGAACTACAGCATGGTAATTGAAAACACAGACCCTAGAGCCACACTAATTAGGTCTGAATTCCCCCTTGTCCATGTATTTGCTGTTATGACCTATCTTTGTCTCAGTTTCCTTATCTGTAAAATGGGGTAATAATAGTACCTACCTCATTAACTACTATTAATTCCTATGAGGATTAAATGAGTTAATACATGCAGTGTGTCTTAAAACAGTATGTGGTAGTCGTGAGTGCTATTATTAATCTATCATATGTTATGAATATTTTCTCCTGCCTATTTGTCTTCTGGTTTTATTTATGGTACTATTTTCCATACAGATTTGAAATATTTTTATGCAGTAAAACATGTCTAGCCTTTCCTTGATAGCTTTTGTATTTCCAAATGTGTCATATGAGGTCTATTTCCTTAATTTCCTTTATGTTATTCATGTCACTTATATGTTTTTTAAATAAATGCTTTCTTTCATCTGAGAGTAATATTTTTGGTGATTGTTTTGCCAAAGTGAAGGTTATTCTTTTTCATTAAATTTTCTACATTGGTTTTGCTTAGAAAAGGCTTTGCCATCCATTTACAGTTTATTTAAGGAGAATTAACACAGGTAGAGAGAGAATTTTTTTCTAAATTGTTTTCTGAATTGTAGCTATCCCAATACCATTTATTTTTTCTATGGTCTGATTAAAGAGATCCATTGAGTATTGGATCCATTGAGTCACTCCAAAGCCACGCCCTTTCTTTTATTATAGAGCCAGTTAAGAGAAAGAGGTCTGTGTGTACAGTCAATTCTTAATTACCATTCCATACATATGCAACTTAGGAAATCAATGAAAGAAAAAAAAACACTGAAAAATCTCTGCCTCGGCTCCACACACTGCTTTCCTTTGGGCTTTGCTCAGAAATGGCACTTAACATTAATTTCATGTAAGTCAGCTTGGAAGAACAATTGTTTCTAAAGGTATATAAGCAGGGGCACCTGGGTGGCTCAGTCAGTTAAGTGTGAGACTTCAGCTCAGGTCATGATCTCAGTGCTCATGGGTTCAAGCCCCGCATTCGGCTCTGTGCTGCCCCTCAGAGCTTGGAGCCTGCTTTGGATTCTGTGTCTCCCTCTCTCTCTGCCCTTCCCCTGCTCTTTTTTTCTCTTTCAAAAATAAACATTATAAAAAATAAAGATATATAAACATTTTACAAAAGCTAACTACATGTGACTTGAAATTTCCACTATCTAGTTATCTGTGCATGAGACTCTTTAATGATTACAAGTAACAGAAAGGTAAATAGTATATTTGGGAAAAAAAATGAAATCCATATGTTATTTCTCTGAATTGGGGACTCTGATATGATTTTATAGAATAGGAATCAGAAGACAAAAGGAATTAAAGGAAGTTTGGCAGAGGTAAGTCATCCAGAGTAGGGAAAAGATTTTTGACTTAGCAATTTAGGATTAGTCAATTAACAGCTCACAAAACTTTTTTCCCCCCGCACGAAAATTTTTCTTGTCATGGAGGGCATAAGCCTGAGCATTCTATGAGTGAGGAGCTTAAAGAATCTCAGATGCCACCATGTCTTTTTTTAATACAAAAATTCTTGTTAACATAGCTAAAGACCTTGCACTTTAATACTTAATTCTTAAAAATGAATATGGTGCAGTGGTGGTCTGTGCCAGTGCTCCTCAGACTATGGTTAAAAAAAAAAAAAAAAGTTTTTTTCTAATCTCCAAAGGAACATTTTTGAAAATATGATAAAATGAATTACCAGAAAAATTAAATGAAAATGAAAAATATGTACAAAAGTAGAAGCCAAATATTTTCTGATTAGATTTAACAAATATAAAATTACTATGTCAAATTGCTATAAAAGTTTCTAAATGCTAACTTTAATTTCTGGGCTTATGTTATTGCAGACAAGTAAGAGTCCATGGATTTGTATGGGTCCATGTATCACTGCCCTATCCTATTTCTGACCCCTAAATGAATACATTTTTCAAATCCAAAGACTCCTACATCAGAGAAGGGTAAAGAGAGGATCAATACACAAGATTGAACTGTTGTGTATGAAACTGCAGCAAATGTTAGGACCTCTTCATTTCTCTGGTCTGGTTCAAGTTCCCAAAGCATGTCCTTTGGCCTAATATTTAGTTCTAAACTGATAAGGCATGATCCACTTGGAATCTCTGATTTTGTTAAGTCATGTGCAAATCCTTAAGGTGCTGGTTGCATAGCATATTCTGCTCCAAATGTAATTTACTCAGTGTGTGTTTTCCACACTTATGGGTCTGTTGGTTTTGTTTTGTTTTGTTTAATGAATGCCTACGAATTTAGTGCCATGTGAAATGGTGCTCCTGATAGCCCAGAACTTCACATTCTGGTTTTACTCTAAATAAGGATTCTCCAGAATCTGTTTCCTTATACTGGGAACTCTTGGCCTTTCTTTCAGGCACTATAGTAGTAGTAGTAATTTTTTTTAGCAGTACTGCTTCATGCAACAAAATATTGGTCTTTAGACTACCTTTAAGCCTTTCTAGATATGAGAACAAAAATTAAACCATTTATTCACCTTCCACAGTACACTCTTTCAGTGACTTCTGATCAGCATGTGTTTAGAAAAAGTCAATTTGGGGGGGGGGTGGCACAAGAAATAAGCAAAATTTTAGTGTCAATATCCCAGTGAAATGTCATCGCATACTGTTAATTTTATCACAATCTATCTTAGCTCATTGACCTTGCTAACAGCTTTATCTTAGCATTGACACAGTAGCTGACCTCTTTTTTTGTTGTTAATTGCCATCTTCTTTCA
Source organism: Crocuta crocuta (assembly GCF_008692635.1). Lineage (NCBI taxonomy): Eukaryota > Metazoa > Chordata > Mammalia > Carnivora > Hyaenidae > Crocuta > Crocuta crocuta. The sequence goes on from NW_027551567.1 coordinate 10,234,763, forward strand.
CCCCTTCAATTTGTCATATTATCATTTTAAGGAAGAAAAATCTGCTAATGTAAGGATTCACATTTACCAAACAGACACTACTCTGAAAGTATTTATATATCAGTCAAAACATACACTATTCATGGTTATACATATTAACAATTACAAATGAGGATAATTTATAAACAGGGATAATTTCCATCTCCATTCTAGATATGTTTTTCACTCCCCGGAATCTGCTTTATAGAGAGAAAAGACTATCACAGTTTGAAAAAAGGGACTGAATATCCAGAAACCAGGCACTTCCCTCAGGGACAGGGAGAGAAGGTGCGAAAACCGTGATGGGTTAGTCATAGATCCCAGAGCTACTAATGACTAAACTTTAGAAAGGCTTAAGGCGAATCAGATTTCACGTTTAATCATCAGGCATCCTCCTCTTGGCCAGGACTCGACTTCCCACTTCCATTCTGGATCCTATCTCTTCCTCCTCTGGGACCTTATTCCACTTATCCTGGACATATGGCTGCATAAAAATTAAGCTTAAGGAGCTTCATTCACCATATTCTTTTATCTTGTTCATACAAAGTTGAGAATATTTCTAAATCATTTCTAACTAATCTGCACATCTCTGATACCTGGAATTATACAAACGAAAACCGACTTCTGACATTCATTATGCTAATTAGCAAAACCTCTGGTGTTAGAGGCAAAAAAGAGCTAAGGCATCTGTAGCTGTCTCCAAAGTTTGGCATTTTGATTAAATGCTACCAATAAGCACTGTAGGAGTATGTACTTCCAATTGCCATAACTGCCTGCCTTAGGGTCTGGATGAAAATAAACACATATTTGCACACATGTCTGCTGAAGGATTTTAAAGTAAATTACACATAATACTATTCCTTTAAAAAGTCAAGCCACTGGAGACAGGACTATATTTAGCATGTCCTCTTTATCTCCTATTCATTCTTCTCTTAAAATTTATTTTAGAGAGAAGGCTGAGTGGGGGAGAGAGGCTGAGGGGGAGAGGGAAATCTCTTAGGGCTAGATCCCATGACCCTGAGACAAAATCAAGAGTCAGATGCGCAACCCATTGAGCCACTCAGGCACCCCATCTTCCATTCATTCTTACCTCATAGCTATCCAGCTCCCATCCTTAACGTTGTATTAAAACTGCTCCCGCCAAGGCTGTTTACCACCTAGATGCTAAATCTGATGTGGTGTGCTAGGCCCAACTACTGAAATGCAGTTTTAAAGCATCAGCATTCAGTTCTATAATTTTAGGAGTTAAACGTGTCTCAATCCTATTTTCCCCCTTGCCATATACTCGAATGTTTTAATTACACTTCTGGAAAAAGGTGATTCAGGAATGAGATAGGAGAGTCAAGAAAAGTAATTAAGTGGAATAGGACATGTTTGTTATGCAGTAAACGAATTCTCACCTCCATCAAATGGTAAATTAAAATTTTAAACGTTTATTTCATTAAGTCCCCAAGCTCTCCTGAAAATGCTCAGCCTGGCAGCCATAATATGTAAAAATATCTGAATGATATTTTTGAAAACTAAATGCCTTTGGAAAAGCACAGCTAGTAAAGATTCTCTCATGGACAAGTTAGGTCTCACATTTTTCTAGCAAAATTAGTAGTCTACTAATTGCTGACAAGACTCCTTTTTGTATTAACTATATACTATTTCTCTGTGTATATCAGTTTAAACTTCTCTTCAAAGACTCCAGACTAAATAAATTAGAAGTAGATTAAATGTTCACAGGGGCATTTTTCGACATGCAATGGTTATATTAAAATATATCCTGTTCTGAAGCTGCCTGAATCTTAATTCAATACAAACAGGAAATGCATGTTTTCCACTCAGTGTATTTAAGTGCTTTCCTTCCACAGAATGGAATGCTGGGCGTGCCTTTATTTTCATTCAAGTGGGTAATATATGTGTGCATAAAATGTGGGAGATGCCACTAGTAATAACTGAAAATTTAGCTTGAGAAAAGATTCAATTGCAGAAAAATAAGAACAGATTCAAAATGGGTTTGAGGCAGGGCCAAGTCATGAGTAGAAACACACATTAAAAAATCCTGCTCTGATTTTTTCAGACTCTAAGAATTTTGAGAGCTCCTCTGATTATCTCTTAAACAGCCCCATCATTCCCAGATAGCCATATGGGTAAAAGCCATCCTTTAGAAGGGAGAATTATTTAGATTCTAATTCAACTAATGGTTAGGGTACACCTGATAAGTTCCAGATATAACGGTGCTTTCTCAAAGAGTAACATACTACTGTGTACTGTTATGTAGTTTACTTGTATTCAAAATATCATCTCAGGGAGGGAAGAGAGAAAATGTGTAAGTGCGGATATATTTTTCTTTTTCTTTTAATTATATATGTATTTTATAATTATGTATATTTATGTAAAATATATATGTATATCTACAAATATATATGTATATATTCATATAACAATTCCAGTGATTTGCCCATCATTTTAACAAACAAGTAAATGCTCCTGCAGAGATTATAATTGTAATAGGCTTATTATAGTTGAGTCCCTCTCCCTTGAGTACTTAGTTCCCAAATACCTCTCATAGTCGATCATCTCACGTTGGACAAGGTGATCCTGGTTTTAAAGAAAAGCGTTTCGTCATGTAAAATAATGCCTAAACACCAGCCAAATTCCCCTCATATTCTTATTTTTTTTTTTTTATTTTTTTAATAGTTTATTGTCAAATTAGTTTCCACATAACACTCAGTGCTCATTCCCACAAGTGTCCTCCTCCATGCCCATCCCTCCTCCCCCCCACATCCATCAGTCCTCAGTTTTTGTCAGCATTCAAGAGTCTCTCATGGTTTGCTTCTCTTCCTTTCCCCCACCATTTCCGCCCTTCTTCTCCCCCTTGTTCCTCCGTCAAGTTCCTCCTAATCCTCCTATACGTGCAAACATATGATATTTGTCCTTCTCTGCCTGACTTATTTCGCTCAGCATAACACCCTCAAGGTCCATTCTTTACTAAAGAATTAGTAATTGAGTTTTCGGAAGATGGCAGGGTAGGAGGATTCTGAGCTTGCCTTGTCCCGCGGACACATGGAGAGAACAGCTACAACTATGAAAATAACTTTTAGAAGGGCCTGAAGACTGGCAGAACAGGCTTTCCCTGGAGAAGAAGAGAGAAGGCTACATGGAAAAGGGAAGGCGGGATAGAGATACGGTTGGGAACCCAATCCCCAGCATGATTAGCCACAAATGGGAGAAATATTACAAGCATAGAGAAGTGGGGGGGTCAGATCCCACGGTGGGCACCTCTGGCACGAGGATCCACACTGCGAAGATTAGTCCACATAACATCTGGCTTTGAAAACCAGCATGATTTAAGTCTCAGGGCTTTCGAAATCAGCAGGCTTAATTCTGGGAGAGCTAGAGAGTTCTAGGAAATGGAGTCCCCACCCTAAAGAGCCAGCGTACGAAATGACTCCCCAGAGACACACCATAAAAAGCAATAGTTGGAAAAGCACCAGGGGTGTACATTGAAGATTTACCGACTAATCCTAGAATTCACCAGAGCACAGGGACGGGCAGGATACTTCTCCTGGAACAAAAATGCTTGCAGGTGCCATCTCTCTTCCCCTCCTCCAGCCTAGATAGTCAGTGGCTTGTGAGAAGCAGCGCTAACACTCTCCGTTTGTTTTGATCTAACACACCAGGTCGACCACAGTGTTCTCTGGGGACCCGCCCCGTCCAAGCAGGCTGCGTCAGCAGGCATGCTTCCATGGCGAGTCTTGCCCCACCACACCTGGTGGGCAGCCCTAGCTGGGACCACTGACGCTCCAAAGTGACTCCTCCCCTGAGGAAGGGGGGAGATAAGCCACACACCATTGCACCCACAGTTCCTGCAGCTGAGCCCCTTAGCTGGCTGTACGGGGAGCATGCCCTGCCCTTTGATGGACCTGCAACTATGGCAGAGAGGCTAACTGCAGTCAGCCAGGGTGACAGCCAGCCCCACCTACAACTGAGCCTGTGGCCACTGTAGACAGACCTCTCAACAGTGCAGGAGGCAAACCCTGCTTGTGCACCCAGAGCAGGCCAAGAGGGTGATTGTCACCATCTGGGCTGAAGGCAATCATGGCTCAGGCACAACAGGAGGGCAGGCAGTCCACACAGGGAAAACCCCTAGAGCAGCTGGTTCTGGTGACCGTGATGGGGGGCAGGGATTACAGTATAGGGTACCACAGCACCTCTTCTAAACGGTGCCACTACTTTCAAGACCAGAAGATGTAGCTGACATACCTAATATATAGAAACAAATGCAGAGCATTGGACAAAATGAGGAGAAAGAGGAATATCCCAAGTGAACGAACAAGACAAAATCACAGAAAAATAGCTAAATGAAACATAGATAAGTAATATGCCTGATAAAGACTTCAAAGTGATGGTCATAAAGATATTCATTTGAGAAAAGAGTGGATAAACTCCATGAAAACTTCAACAAAGAGATAGAAAACATAAAAACCAGTCAGAGTGGAAGAATTCAAAACTGATGTACAAACTACTATAGAGAAAACCAGCAGCAGATAAAATTGCAGAAGAATTAGTGATCTAGAAGATAGACAGAAAGTAACAAAGCTGAACAGTAAAAATTTTAAAAAAGAATTTTAAAAATGAGAATAGGCTAAGGGAACTCTGTGACATCACCAAGCATAATAACATTCACATTATATGTATGCTAGTAGGAAAAAAAAGAAGGCAGAATACTTTTGAAGACATAATAGCTGAAAACTTCCCTACTCTGAAGGACACAGACATCCTGATCCAGGAAGCACAAAGAACTCCTAACAAGATGAACCTAAGAGGTCCACATCAAGACACACAATGATTAAAATGACAAAACGTAATGATAGAGAATTTTAAAAGCAGCAAAGGAAAATAAAACAGTTACATACCAGGGAAACCTACAGATATCATCACAAACTTTGCAGGTCAGAAGGGAGTGGTATGATACAGCCAAAGTGATGAATGGGAAAGACTTAAACAAGAATAGTTTACCCAACAAGGTTGTCATCCAGTGAGGTTTCCATTCAGAAAGAGATATAAAGAGTTTCCCAGGCAAACAAAAGTTAAAGGAATTCATTATCACTAAACCAGCCCTATAAGAAATGTTAAAGGGAATTCTTTAAATGGAAAGAAAAGCCAGTCAGTCACCCTATGTCTTTCGATTGGACCCGTTAGTCTATTTACATTTAGAGTAATTATTGATAGGTATATACTTATTGGTATTTTTGTTTGTTTGTTTTCTGATTGCTTTTATAATTCTTCTTAAAGGACCATCAACTTAATATAGGCTGCTATGTACTTAGGATGATTTGAATGAACCTTATAGTAACCACAAACCAAATCTTATAATAAATACACAAAAAATGAAGCCAAAAATAGCAGTAAAGAAAGTCTTCACTCACAAGGAAGGAGCAAGAGAAGAAGAAAGGAAAGAGAAATGAACGGATAAAAAACAAAATCCATCTATATGCTGCCTACTAGAGACTCACTTCAGACCTAAAGATATATACAGACTGAAAGTGATGGCAAAACAGATACCATGCTAATTCAACTGGAAAAAAATCCCCATAAAATTAAAAGCCAAGCTAGCAATACTTATATTGGGCAAAATAGACTTTACTTTTTTTTCTTTCATAATTGAGGTTTTTTGGTTGTTCTGAGGATCAATACAGACATTTATATTTGTACACAATTAATAACCTACATACCAAAAATCTAAAAAATCATATAGTTATGATTCTTTTCTAAAAGTTATTCCAGTGACCTTCCAGTTTACAATTCGGATACAAATTTTCCTTAACATAATATCAGGTACCAATATCTTCAAATGTTGATATGCTGTAACTTTGTTAAGTCCCATTAATTTACAACTTAATGCCATATACAGTACCTACTTAAATTTTCAATCTTACACAGCATATTCACAAATTTACTAGGAAAATTGGACTACCACTGCCAAGATGTTACAACTGCACAAAATTCTGATGTGGAAAGCCAAGATCAAGGAGGAGTTTTCTTTAGGCAACAATTCTACCAAAAACAACGTGGGAATAGAAGTAATTTAAAATGTTCAAGATATATTAAATGCACGACTGACTCCAAATTGCCATTTAGTATGTTTGGTATTATAGGATACAAAAACTATCCCATCTATGGAATGTTCAGCTGACAAGACAGTCAAAGCCTCCCATATTTAATACCCCACTATTTTCTGGTTGTACCTAAAAATAAACAACCAGCAAATGACTTCAGCCCTTACAGAAAGCATTTACACTTAAAAAATGGGATGAGGTGGCATTCGCTCCGTCTTAGAAATGTTTCTAGAGCTACTAAAAAACTTGCATTTGCAAAATAGTTGATAAAAATATTCCTCTGGATTGTATAAGAAGGAAGACAGTGACTACTGATAAGACATGTTATATGATATTAACCAGACTTGGCTTCTTTCTTTCCTGCTTCACCAGAGGCTGGACTCTCCACACTTTTAGTTTCTCCGTTTTCTGCAAGTCAGTCTTCTTCTGCTTCCTGGTTAGCCACTTCAGCCTGTTTTCCCTTTACTCCCCTTTTCCCTTTTGTTTGCACTTTTTTGTTTGAGGATTTATCCTTTCCTGTCACCTTTTTTGGTTTCATTTCCACTTTTTCAGGAGCAGGTTTAACTGACAACCTTGCTGACCTCCCCTGAAGCTCCTCCTTCACCATCCCCTTGGCAGAACTGACCTTCCTCTTGGGCTTCATGGAAGTGGGGCAGGTGTGTGCCAGGTGCCTATGGGCCATGGTGAAACAAGGGCCTTCATAAAGCTGGGCTGCTTGGCCAGTTCCACTACTGCCCCTGCCTAAGCTCCAAAACAGACTTTAAAAGACAGACTGTAGCAAGAGGCACAGAAGGGCACTACACAGTGAAAAAGGGTTCAATCTAACAAGAGAATATAACAATTGTAATATCTACGAACCCAACATAGGAACACTTAAATACATAAAAAAATATTGACAGACTTAAGGGAGAAAGTGACAGTAATATAATAGTATGGGACATTAACACGTTACTTAACATCAATGGATAGATCATCCAGACAGAAAATCAGCAAGGAAACAGTAATTTGCACCACACATTAGACCATATGGATATAACAGATATATACAGAATACTCCATCCCAAAATATCAAAATACACATGTTTTTTCAAATGCACATGGAACATTTTTTCAGGACAGTTCACATGTTAGGCCACAGAACAAGTCTTGGTAAATTCAAGAAAACTAAAATCTTATCAAACCTTTTTCTGACAACAGTATAAACCTAGACATCAATTACATGAAAAAATGCACACATATGAAGGCCAAACAACATGTTACTGAACAACCACTGAGTTAACAAAGAAATCAAGAGAAAATTTTTAAAAATACATGGAAACAAATGAAAATGAAGACATAATAGTCCAAAATCTTTGAGATGCAGCCAAAGCAGTTCTAAGGGGGAAGTTTATAGCAATGCAGCTCTTCCTCAGGAAAAATCTCAAACAATCTAAGCTTACACCTAAAAGAGCTAGAAAAAGAAGAATAAAGCCCAAAGCTAGTAGAAGGAAATAAGACTAGTGAAGAAATAAATAAATAAAACAGAGACTAAAAATAACAATAGAAAAGATCAATAAAATCAAAAGCTTGTTCTTTGAAAAGATAAACAAAATTGATAAAATTTTAGACAGGCCCATCAAGAGAAAGAGAGACCTCGAAATCAGAAATGGAGGAGAAATAACTAATATCACAGAAATATGAAGAATTATAAGAGAATATTATGAAAAATTATATGCCAACAAATTGGAAAGCTAGAAGAAATTGATAAATTCTAGAAACATACAACCCTCCAAAACTGAAATAGAAAGAAATAGAAAATTTGAATACACCAATTACTAGTAATGAAATTGAATTCATAATTAAAAAAACCAAACAAACAAAGGTCCAGAATCAGAAGGAATCACAGGTGAATTCTACCAAATTTTTAAAAAAGTTTATTTATCTTAAGAGAGAGAGAGTGTGTGTATGAGCAGGTGAGGGAGGGAGAGTGTGTGAGCCGGGGAATGTGGGAGGGGGGAGAGACAGAGAGAGAGACAGAGACAGATGGAAGGAAGGAAAGAAAGAAAGAAAGAAAGAAAGAAAGAGAATCCCAAGTGGGTTCAGTGCTGTCAGCACAGAGTCCAAAGCAGGGCTCGAACTCATAAACTGTGAGATCATGACCTGATCCTAAATCAAGAGCCAAATGCTTAGCTGACTGAGCCACCCAGGCACCCCTCTCCCAAACTTTTAAAGAAGAGTTAATGCCTATTCTTCTCAAACTATTCTAAAACATCAAAGAAAAAGGAAAGCTTTCAAATTCACTATAAGGTCAGCATTACCCTGATACCAAAACCAGACAAAGACACTACCAAAAAAGAAACTACAGGTCAAAATCCCTGATGAACATAGATGCAAAGATACTCCATAAAATATTAGCAAACCAAATTCAACAATACATTAAAATAATCATTCAACACAATCAAGTGGGATTTATTCTGATATACAAGGGTGGTTCAATATTTGCAAACAATCAAGGCAATAAATCACATTAACAAGAGGAAGGATACAAACCATAAGATCACCCCAACAGATGCCTAGAAAATATTTGACAAAATACAACATCTGTTCATGATAAAAATCCTCAACAAAATGGTTTAGAGGGAAGATAACTCAACAAAATAAAGGTCATATATGACAAACCCACAGCTAAAATCCCCAATGGTGAAAAACAGAAAACTTTTCCTTTAAGATCAGAAAAAAAGACAAAGATGTTCACTCTCATCACTTTTAGTCAACATAGTATTAAAGTCCTACCTGCAGAAATCAGAGAGGGAAAAGAAATAAAAGGCATTTGAATTGGTAAGGAAGAAGGAAAACTGTCACTATTTGCTGATGACATATTATATTTAGAAGGCCCTAAAGACTCAACCAAAAATACTGTTATAAATGATAAATGAATTCAGTAAAGTTACAGAGCACAAAATTAATATACACCAATATTTGCATTTCTATACACCCATAATGAAGCAGTAGAGAGATAAATTAAGAAAATAAGCCTATTTACAATTACACTGAAAAGAATAAAATACCTAGGAATAAATTTAACCAAAGAGGTGAAACACCTATACTCTGAAAATTATGACACTGATAAAAGAATTTGAAAATGACACAAATGTAAAGATATTCTGTGCTCATGGATTGGAAATATTAATATTGTTAAAATGTCCATACTACCCAAAGCAATCTACAGATTCAATGAATTCCCTATCAAAATGCCAACATTTTTCACAGAACTAGAACAAATAGTCCTAGAAGTTATATGGAACCGCAAAAGACCCCAAATAACCAAAGCAACCTTGAAAAAGTAGAATGAAGCTGGAGGTACCACAGGCCCAGATTTCAAACTATACTACAAGTTTAGTGTACCTCCAGCTTTCACACTATTCTACAAAGCTACAGTAATCAAAATAGTATGGTACTGGCACAAAAATAGACACAGAGATCAACAGAGCAGAGAGTCCAGAAACAAATCTATGCTTATATGATCAATTAATCTACAGCAGAGGAGGCAGGCATATACAATGGGGAAAAGACAGTATCTTCAACAAACAATGCTGGCAAAACTGGACAGCTACATACAAAAGAATGAAACTGGACCACTTTCTTAGACCATACACAAAACTAAATTAAAAATGCATTAGAGACCTAAATGTGAGACTTGAAAGAATAAAACCCCTAACACATAGGCAGTACTCTCTTGAACATAAGCCTTAACAACACATTTATGAATATATCTCTTTAGACAAGGGAAAAAAACAAAAATAAATTATTGGGACTACACTAAAATAAAAAACTCTTGCACAGCAAAGGAAACCATTACCAAAGGGAAATCTAGCGAATGAGAGAAGATATTTGCAAATGATATATCCAGTAAGGGGTTAATATTCAAAATATATAAAGAATTATACAAGTCAACACTAACCAACATAATCCTCATCATCTGACTAAAAATGGGCAGAAGACCTGAAAAGATCTTTTGTTCAAAGACTACATACTGATGGCCAAGAGACACATGAGAAGATGCTCAACTTAACCATCAGGAAAATGCAAGTCAAACCCACAATAAGATATCACCTGATACCTGTTAGAATGGCTAGACTCAAAAAGACAAAGAAATGAGTGTTGGCGGGGATGTGGAGAAAAGGGGACATTTGTGCACTGTTGGTGGGAATGCAAACTAGTGCAGCCACTGTGGAAAATGTATAGATATTCCTCAAAAAATTAAACATGGAAATACCACATGACCCAATAATTCCACTACTGGTTATTTCCCCAATGGGAAAAAAAAACCCACTAAATGAAAGAGGCAAAAAAGCCCTATGTTGACTGTAGCATTATTTACAGTAGCCAAAATGTGGAAACAACCCCAGTATCCATGGGATAAATGGAGAAAGAGGATGTGGTATATATACAATGGAATATTACTCAGCCCTCAGAAAGAATTATCCTACCAATTTGACAAGGATGGACTTAGAGGGTATAATGCTGAAAGAGATTAAGTCAGACAGAAAGACAATTATTATATGATTTCATCTATATGAAGAACAAACAAATGAAGACACAAACCAAAAATAGACTCCTAAATATAGAGAACTGGTGGTTGCCAAAGGAGCGGTGGATAGAGGGATGGGCAAAATAAGTAAAGGGAATTATGAAGTACAAACTTCCCATTATAAAATAAATAAGCCATGAGATGAAGAGTACAGCATGTAGAATACAGCAATAACATTGCATGGTGATAGATGGTGATTAATTTATAGTGGGCACTGAGGGGGAAGAAAAGAGTAATTTATTCTGGTGCGGCGATTAGGACTGCCCAGTAGTCTGGGTTCTAACTGAGAGGGTATTTTGAATTCAGAACCTAGTCCTGGTACAAAATATTTCTCCACTGAATATCATTTAGCTGTATTCTCCCAAGAAACTTGTATTAACAAGTATTTATTAACAGTGTCCCCCCGCCCCCACCCCAGTAATAGTCTACCCTAGTCTTTGGAGAACTGTGCCGCCCTGACTCCAGCCTCACAGGTAAAGTGAGGGCTTATCAGGTCAGGGTCTCCTTTGTCCCTGACCATGAGGAAAGTCATGTGACTCAGGATGACCTATTAACCTGGTCATAGTGACTGGTTCAGAGACCTATACATGAGACCCAAACACTGCCCCTCAGTGTCGTCCCTCTGAATTTTTCTGCTAGAAGTAGCAAGATGGTCTAATGACAATAATGGACAAGAGCTCTGGAGTCTTCCTATGTGTCAGGTCCTAATGTTCAGAGTTTGACATTAGCATACATCACAACCTTATCTAAAACAGCAGCCCTTATCTAAGACTCCATCTCCTCATTCCCTAACCATGCTTTATGTTTCTTCCTAGCCTGTACTGCTGCTGAATTACAGATTTAGTTTATTTCCTGGCTCCTTGTAGTGGAAAAACCATTCTTTCCCTCCTACCTGTCTCCTTTAGTTTTACACAGAACACTTCATGTCTGACAATTCTGATCACACGCGTAGGGGGTTTTCCTCATCAAGCAGTTCTTTGTGGCACCGGCTGGGGATGCTATAATTTAACTCAATGCTGACACAGTCTACCTGGAGTAAGCATCAGATTCCATAAGTTAAGGGCTCAGTCCCACAAGGCTGTCCCCACTTCAGATGCCAATGGCAACTAGTAGGTCCCCAAGTTACCCAAACCTCTGATGGACTTGGCTGTAAATTGGAGGTTCCCATCTCCCCACAACCTTGGATTTGATTATTTGCTAGAGCAGATTATTTCCAGAACCCATGGAAACACGTTTATTAGTTTATTATAAAGGAATATGATTAAGGATGCAAAGGAACATCCAGATGAAAGAGATGTATAGGGCAAGGTGTGTGGGAAGAGGACCACTCTCCCAGCACCTCCACCTGTCCACCTGTCTGAAAACTCTACAAACATCCTTTTGGGTTTTTATGGAGGCTTCATTACATTGGCATGCTTGATTAAATCATTTGCCATTGGAGATTGAACCCAACCTCCAGTTCCCCTCGCCTCCCCAGAGGTCAGAGGAAGATAGAAGGGAGACTAAAATTATTAGTCTCTTATTCATGTGGTTGGCTCCAAAGACAACCACCTCCCATCCTTAGATGCCTTCCAAAAGATACCTCACTAAAATATCAAAACATGCCTTTATCATGCTAATAATTTAGGACCTTGGGGGGTGGTTAAGAGGTCTATGTCAGAAACAGATGAAGACCAAATATATATTTATTATTAACCATAACATCACATTGCCAAACTAAAATTTCAGCTTCGAGGACAGACCTCTGTCAGTAACCTGTACCTAGATTGTTGGCATGCCATGAGCTTTTGGCTAAAATTTCAATGAATGATAGTGCTGTCTAATTTCATCATAAGATCCTTATGGGACAAAGGTTGAGTTGACAGATTTGAAAGAGAATTTCATTTGGCCGCCTCCATTTTGGCCTCAAACTTTCTGGTTGGGTCTTCCTCCCAGTTTTTATTCTTGGCTCTGTGGGAAGATCCCTAGAACAAAGCATCCCCTGGTGGGAACTGAAGCTATCCCCTCATGCAATAAGGACTGCAGGACAGTGAGTGATTTGACCTTCCCTGACCACCTGCCAGTACCCGCCCACCTTTGCCTCATGTTTTCCTTATATAAACCTGGAAGCATTTTCAGCATTTTGGAGATAGACTTTGAGATGTGAGTCTGCTGTCTTCCTGGTGTTGGCCTCACTGAAATAAATGTCTTGTTTCATCACCACTTCTCTCTTTGCCTTTGGATTTTGTCAGTGATGAGTGGCCAAACCTGGTCTGTGTGGGACCCCCAGAGCCAGATGCTCTTGCACCCGGTTACAGGTTAATTGCACAAGACAATGTTAGCAAGTAACAGAATAGAGATGTGAATTCAGCCGTATGTGACTCTATAACCCTCACTCTGGGCCACCAAGTTATACCGGTTCCCAATATACAGAAGAAGGGGCTGCCTTGAAACATTTACTGAGTAAACAAGAGGAGACAAAGAAGAGGGAGGACTTTGCCCAATTCACATCTCTGGCCAGGGTTTGGCCTGTCACCAGTATCTGCTAAAGCTAAAGGGTTTGAAGTTAAATCTGGGTTCTGTACCTGAGTCTACCACTCCACACTCAGATGACCTCAAGTCCGCCTAACTTCTCACATTCTCACTATCTTCATTGGCTGGGTCCTAAGTATTGTTGCAAGATTTAAACAAAACAGTGGCAAAAAATTTAGAACAATTGCTGATTCCTTATGAATTCAAAATAAACAGTAGCAATGATCTCAAAGAGAGAAATTAGTCATAACACTAGGAAATAGCTGGGCTCTCCTCTGCCTCCAGACTGCTTTAGGCTGGCTTCAAGCCAAGGTTGTCGGTCAGCCATTTGCTAACAGTGTGAGCTAGGATGCAACAGGAAGTCACTCAAATCAGAGGGCTGAAAACTATTAGCTGAAGGAGGCGAGAAAGGGACAAAGACAGGGAGGGAATGTGTTTTGCTTTGCAGAACCAGCAGTTCCCACCTAGAAGACATCCAGCTAAATGTTTCACCCGACAGCCCCTTAGGTGAATCAGTTTAAGCTGGTTTGGAACTGAGGACCCTGCCAAAGCCTCATCGTCCCAAGTTGTCCTGAAGTTACCTTTTAGCTTATTTTATTTTATTTTTTGTGATTCTCTCTTTTAACCATTGTTTTAGAGATGCACATTTAATATGGCATTAACTTTTTAAATCTCTGAGAAATTTAATAATCATATATATTTTTTTCCTTGAATATATTTTTTGAACATATTTATCATAGACTCTTTAGAGACTTTGTCTGCTAAAGTCTACATCTGAGTCGTCTAGGAGTTAGTTTCTACCTTTACCTCATTTTAATGTTCAGATCTTCTCCTGTGGGTGGGGTTTTCCATCATTTTTTGAACACAACAGTGTATACACTCGCATGTTGACATACTGGGCAAATGTAATTGAACATTCAGTGCTCAATAGAACATATACAAGTTCCTTAATGTATATGCAAGCTCCCTTTCCCCTAACACACTGAGTAACAGCTTCCTGTACTAACCCCACAGGGAGACAGTGGTTTGAGAGCTATCTCCCCATCTCCTCACTTATAACAATAAAAGCTCTTTGCTTTCAACACTTCCTTGTGTTCAACTAAATACACCCCAAGTGGTGAACCCCTTGAGTTCAGTTACAACACCACAGTGCACTTCTATTCTATTTCAGAATACTTCTTGTTCCTTGCCAGTGTTCCTAGATGTACACTGAGATCCCAAGTGTCAATGCCTGAAAGGGCTTTGCTTGCCATGAAGAATTCAATCACAACTGCCCAGAGGAAGGATGCACACCTTTGTGGAGGATTATTGAACCTGTGCACCTTCCTTTTTGTGGGAGCACAGTCCCTGAAATGCGAAGGGGTTTAAAACATATTTTACAGATTGTCTGACAATACATTTGAGGCTTGAGACATGTTGAAATAACTTTCTAGGCCCAAGATGAAGCCACTCCTGCCCAAGGCAACACATCTTTTGTGCCCCTGGATATTCTCCCCTTGACCAGAAACACAGTGTATCCAACCAGCCACTCTGCAAATGCCTAGCCATCTCTGGGCCTTCTCATCACAAACTAGGTTGACTATGTGGCCTCAGACCATCTGGTAATTTCCATTTTTCTCTTCTTTGTTCTTTATTCTTTATCCTATAAAGGCCCCTGGGCCATCTGCCCCCATTTTGCAGTTCTCTGAAAGGAGCTGTTTTTACTTCATGAAGTGTTAAATAAAGTTTATTTGTTTTACCTAAATTGTGTTTTTTTTGTGTTTTTTTTTTTTGTTAACATATCTGGGGTTATTCATCCAGGGCTATCACTATGAGCTGAGAGAAGCATAGACCTCTGGCAATTAGTTGGGTAGGTGTTTATTGCTGTCTTTCTATACTTTTGTCAAGACAGGTGACCATTGGCACAGCTATTTTCTCTAGTTATGCGTGTGCTCTAATTTTTTTAAATGTTTATTTATTTTTGAGCTAGAGAGAGACAGAGAGTGAGTGGGGGAAGGGGCAGAGAGAGAAGGAGACACAGAATCCCAGGCAGAATCCAGGCTCTGAGCTGTCAGCACAGACCCCTACACAGGGCTCGAACCCACAAACCATGAGATCATGACCTGAGCTGAAGTGGGTCGCTCAATTGACTGAGCCACCCAGGTGCTGATGCTCTAATTTTTAATCAAAGACTTCTTAATTTTAAGAAATATTACATGGTACTATCCTTCCCCCAAAGCAATTGCCCATTGACAGAGGAGATATTATAATAAGCAAAAGTTATAATGACTCAGCTAATGAATTGGAATTGTATGAATCATATTAACATCTGGCACATACATTTGGAAGCTGGTAGCACATTTATGTGTGTTAACATCTTAACTGTGAACGACCATCTAAGAAGCTGAGAAGCCCTTGCAGTAACATCCTGGAATCTCAGAGACCTACATCCTATAGCTTGGGAACCAATGATTAAAATATTTAGCTGCGAATTTGAAAAGGAAAATACCACAAAGTTAACTTGAACTTCATCTCTCTGAGTGGTCTATGGTTCTACTGATGACTTGCTGAATTTTAAAAAATGATAGGTTTGCTGTAAAGACAATTTTGTTTTGAAACAGGAAAAACATGAATTTCTAGTTGCTTTGGAATCTGACTTTTAACTACGGTACAATGATCTAAGTCTTGGCAGGATGCTGGGCATAATTTGAAACCATGAAGGTATAAACCCAGGGAACAATGTGTATAATGCTTGAATTATGTTCAAACTAATTGAGGGAATGGCTAGGGGGATTTCTTTATTAAAATTATTGAACAGAAAAGTGCCTTCAACCATAATAAAAAAGGGAATTCACAATTACTGTTCTAGTTTTCTTCCAGTTTCCATTATTTTAGTGCACAGTTTACAACAAAACCTGCTTTTGCATCTCCTGAATTTTATATATTTTTACAGAAAAGAAATGCCGCCATGTAACAAACTGCTCTAAATTTAAATGAATTAGTCTCATTTCTGGCCTCCCTATATCCACTGCTATTAAAGAGAGTTTCAGATTTATATAGAATGAAGAGAAAATTCTTTCTCTTCTATTGTTCAATAATCAGGCAGTTGACATTGTCGCTATTTTAAACATTCTGGGGATGAAATTTATTTTTATGTTATATTATAAAAGTAAAGCCTTTTTAAGTATCTTAAAAGGCAAATAAGTATCTTAAAAGTGGAATCAGGGGTGCCTGGTTGGCTCAGCTGGTTAAGCATCTAACCTCAGCTCAGGTCATGATCTCGTGGTTCGTTTGTGGGTTCGAGCTTCGTTTTGCGCTCTGTGGTGACAGCTCAGAGCCTGGAGTCTGCTTTGGTTTCTGTGTCTCCCTTTCTCACTGTTTCTCTCTCTCTCTCTCAAAATTAAATAAATAAACCTTAAGAAAAAAGTGGAATCAAATAAAATTTATGTATTTTAATTTTTTTTAATGTTTTATTTATTTCTAGGAGGGAGAGAGAGACAGCGTGAGCAGGGGAGGGTCAGAGAGAGATGGAGTCACAGACTGAAACAGGCTCCAGGCTCTGAGCTGGCAGTCAGCACAGAGCCCGACGCGGGGCTCGAACCCACGAACCGCGAGATCATGACCTAAGCGAAAGTCGGACGCTTAACCGACTAAGCCACCCAGGCGCCCCAAAATTTATGTATTTTATTCACTTCAGATTAATTTAGCTGCTGGACCATCTAAAGATGAATTTCTTAATAAAAGAAATATGCTATTTAAAATAAAGCTGTAAAATTGGGACTTATAAACCTAAGACTCCTAAAATTTAGGCACATACAAAAATGATATTTTTTCATGGGTCTGGATTAAAATGCTTTTTTTTTTTAATTATAGACTCTTGTTTTAAGAATCAAAATAAAAAGTTAAAGTCTACAGAAAAAGTTTCACAAATGAACAAGTAAACCAATGTGTGAAAACACTTCATAAAGTATGAATACTAGACCTGGGACACCTGTGCTGACAGCTCAGAGCCTAGGACCTGCTTCAAATTCTGTGTTTCCATCTCTGTCTGCCCCTCCCTGGCTCACTCACTCACACTCTCTCTCAAAAATGAATAAATGTTAAAAAAAAAAAACAAAACTGAAGGAATACTACACCCAAACCCACCAAGAGTTTAACTGAAAATCTATCTCACAAATAGTTGTTGTCATTTACTTATTTCTTCATTTACCTATCCAACAATATTGGTTGAGTAATGGTAATCCTGCAGTGTGCTTAGGATTCAAATCTCCCCTGTACAGGCTGGAACCTTGCAGATGGATTTTGACTCATCATTACTTTCCGCAGAGCAATACAAATGTGTAAATATCCTAAAAGAATATGAAAGAACCATATTCTTGAGACTGAGTCACAATTTCTAAGAAGAGCCAAAGAACCTGATTTATTCTTTTTTTCGCCACGAATGATAGCTTGATCCAAGTGGACACTATTTCACAGGTTATTCCACGTGAGTAGAAACTTACCAAGGATTCAATGACAATTAGTGTGGATAACATGGTCTGTGACCAAGCTCAGAATGCCACCATGGCAAACATCACCAATGCTGATGCAAAACCCCTATTCTGGCACCAAGAAACTTTCTTGGGTCCTCCCTGACACAGAAGAGATTGCACACAACATGCCATGTGCTCTGGATGATGACACTGATGCCTGGGGGACAGAAACAGAACGTGAGGAAATTAGGAATGCAAAGTCCTCTGTACAACTCCCAAGAGCTACAGGTTCAGGAACACAAAGTCCAAAGCAAGGCTGGCGCAGCTCAGAAGGAAATGGCTGCTGCATCTCGGGCTCTGAACAAAGCCTCAGTGCTCAGTACCTGATTCCCTAGCACCTTTGTATGAGAACAGCCAGGCACCAACCACCGGAAGTGCTGAAAAGAATTCTATAATTGTCTTCCTCTATTCACAGATATGTGGTCATTAAATTAGTCTTCTATGGCTGTTGTATCAAATTACCATAAGCTTAGTGGCTTAAAACAACACAAATTTATTCGCTTACAGTTCTAGAAGTCAAAAGTCACAAAATGGGTCTTATGGGCTAAAATCAAGGTAGTGGCATGGCCACATTCGATCTAGAATCTCTAGAGGAGAATCCATTTCCTTGCCTTTTCCAGCTCCTAGAAGCTGCCTGTACCCCTGGGCCTGTGACCCTCTCCTCATCTTCCAAGCCAGAAGTTGCATCACCCAGACCTCTGCGTCCACTCTCACATCTCTTTCTCTGACTCTCCTGCCTCCCTCTATCCCTTATAAGGGCCTTCATGTTTACACTGGGCCCACCCTGATAATCCAGGATAATTCTCCATCATAAAATCCTTAACTTTATCACACCTGCCAAGTCCCTTCTGCTATGTAAGGTATATACTCAAAGGTTCTGGGGATTCAGATCTGAACATCTTTGAGGAGCCATTATTCTGTCTACCACACACATCATGGGACAAAATACTGAACCGAAAAGGTCAAAGAAGTCAACTTCAACAATGAAGGAAGAATAGGGCAGAGTGACTAGAATCTCCCCCTTCCCCCTTCGCCACACATGGACTTTGGCGTGCCTCGAATGCATAGCAGTTGAAAAGAATTGCTAGCCTGGAAATACCAAGAGACGTGCAGCTTGCTAATTTATGTAAGAAAATCTCTTAGCTTGTAATATTTAATAATTCTTTTTTTTATCATTCAGAAGAAGGTTAAATTCTTCCTCTCTGTGGCTTCTACAGTGTCATTATGCACCATGCAAGCTAGGACAAAGTCCAATGTACAGGTTAGAACTTTCTCATTCTTTTGCTCACTCTTGCAGAAACTCTAACGGAAGACAAGTTCCCCAATACCTGTTTGGTTTCTGAATCCAAACTCTATTTCAAAATAATCCTCACCTGAGAGTACATATTTCCTTGCCTGTATCTGCCAGCACAGGGGAAGTGGTCTAGACAGGTGACAAAATTTCCCAACCCTTCTACCACTTATAAATCCCAGCCCTTCTACCACTTTAAATCTACCACTTTTAGAAATCCTTAATAAGACAGTGCTGGCTTATTTTTAACCATTTTGAGCCTACTTTATGCATGCATAATTCCCTTGTGGGTTGTCTTTTGAACCAGGTAAATATTGTTCTGCAAGAACCTATTTTCAAGCATCAGATCTGAAATCCTTCTGTTTTGCTTCTTTAAATGAAATTATCGCTACTGAGCCATAGCCGTCAAGGTAGAACAGCAATTTGAACTAGCTATTCTAACTATTTGAATAGCTTCAGGACTAATGTGCTTTTTGTAATGTCGTTAGGAAAGCAGTGTCTTACACCCTGCATGTGGTATGCTATTGTGCACTGTGAAGGCCCGGATTAAGATGCCTGATTCTTACAGTGTACGATGGTACCTATCTGCGCACTGGAATACCTCACTTGTAGGACAGAAAATGGCCGATGAAGCTGGGAAGATGCTGTCAAACTCGTCAAACAAATAAAGAGAAAAATAATAAGAAAAAAATACCCTACCTACGTTTCGTCCATTTGCTTGCCACCGCCCCCCAATCCCCATCATATAATTGAGCCTGATGGAGGTAGTTGTCCCCTTGGATCTCTGTTTCCTCATCTGTAACATTAGGAAGCATCTTCCAACTCTTAAAGATCCATGAATTTATGTGCATGACCCTCCTTCTCCTTGGTCTAGGAAGCCAGCTATTCATTTATATCATTTCTTCTTTGAGGCTCCAAGTGCACCTTAAAAAGTTCGGACCCAGGCCATCCTTTCCCAGAGCCACCCTTGGCCTCTGTCCTTGGATAGACAAGACTTGTTAGTCCGAGGTTCAAGAGTAAGTCCTTCACCCCATCTCTGAGCTTGGTTCTACATTCCGACTTCCCTCACCCAGGGTCCTAGCCAAGCTTACTGAACACAAACACAAAACTTAACTTTTCTAACTTAGAATTCAAGTTGCATTTTCTTGCCAAAATTTAAAGTTTGGTTTTATCTACTTTCTCAGAAATATAGCCCCATCCTGGTTGAAAAATCTCTTGTCGGACTTAGAATAACATTTTTAAAATTAATGGTAATCAGTGAAACAGAAAATGTGGTGTGCTGTCAAACATGGGTTTTTAGAAACCTTGGAACCTGGAATTTTCTGCTTCTGGCTCTGCTCTTAGCAATCTCCTATCTCAGAGAAGTTAAGCATGTGTGCACGTACCTGCCCGTGCGTCTGGTGCAACAAAATGGAGGTGGTGATTTATGGAGGCAGTATTTCAATGAATAACTGAAACCTTGATGTCTGGTTCCCTGGGGTGCAATTCCCACATTAGACAATGTGTCTGAGTGGAAGGAATAAAGCTGGGTTGAAGCCTCTGAGTGATGCTCAGGGTCCTGTTATTCTGCTACTGCTAAGGAGGAAAGTACCCGCTCAGGACATGCAGCCTTCTGGGCTATAGAATCTGCAGCATCTTTGCAAAACCACAGTTGCAGAAAGGGATAGTGCTTGAAGAGCTGACTGCATTCTTTGATTTTAATAGAGGTCTTTGTCTAATACCAGGAATCAAATGAGACAGAAATGTCATCCAATTTATTGCAAGCCTCTGTCTTACAAAAGGCTATAAAAATATTTTTTTAAGTATAAATCTTTTTAAAGGCATTGATGGTAACCATGCCTGCATGGCTAAAAACCCCAGGGCAAAAGTGAGTTGCTGACCAGCTGTTAACAACTGAGGAAAGACCAGACTATAATAAATACGTGTAACAGATCAACAGCCGAAATGCTATAATAAAACTTAAAGGATGGCTGTTAAAACTACTTAACCTCAATTTGAACCTGTCTTTAATTCCTAATGTAACTATATCAAATATTTATAATCATAGTTTTGCTCTAATCATTTCTTTCCCTCCATTCTCCCTCTTTTTCCAGTAGGAATCAGTTCAGTTCTTTTTTTAAATATTTTTATGTCTTTATTTTATTTTGAAAGACAGAGACAGAGAGCAAGTGGGGAGGGGCAGAGAAAGAGGGAGACACAGAATCCGAAGCAGGCACCAGGCTCAGAGCTGTCAGCACAGAGCCTGATGCAGGGCTCGAACCCACAGACCGTGAGATCATGACCTGAGCTGAAGTCAGACACTCAGCCGACTGAGCCACCCAAGCACCCCGGAATCAGTTTGGTTCTATAACCAAAACTTAAAATTTGAGATACTATATGTAATTAGTGAATAAAAAGAATGCTTTTAAGATCCATAAAAATGCCATGACATGGCTCTTTTAGGAAATCACTGCATATGATTTCAAAACAAAATTCAGGCCCTCCAGGAAAACTAATACATTATAAAACTATGCCATTATAACCAATAAATAAAATTCCATTTTTAAAAAAGAGATTCATCACTCTTAATATGATTTTTATCCAAGTTGAAGGTCAAAGTTAATATTGGGGTAGAAAACTGGAAGAGAAGACAAACATTTCTGTAACATCTGCATTCTAACCACCCGGAAGAAAACTAGATTCAAAACGATGATTTCTAGGAAAATGAAATGCAAGGTACTCAGGAAAAATTATTTAATGGTGGTTCTGTGTGGAAGACATTTTTGCATCTTTGAATAAAGATACAGGTTTTATTTAAGGTCTTTTAGAAGTAATTAAGAAAGGAGTTACTAGAGGAAAAAACGAAAACTATTGCTAAGACAACACAGAACAATTCTGTCAGGTGATGGGATTCATTTCCCAGTTAGGAGTTGTGCTTTACACTCACGAACCTCTATGTTCAACTGTTGTTTTATGTCACTCAATTCCTTATTTGGTCATTTTTATGGGGCGAGAATGAATGATGCGGTCTGATTATTTAGCACCAATGAGAGACATTTATCTGTAGAGGAATCGTTTTCTAAGTGCAAAACACTAAAAGACACTTTGTGTGCATACATGCATTGAGGGTATGCATCTGGATAATTTTAAAAAATTATTTATCTCAATTGGAAGGTAAGGAAAGAGTGAAGAGAATAATATAAGCACTTGAATAATTCTCAAGGATTTAAATCATTCAAAAGAAAGACTGTGAGGTCCCTTAACTGTGGTGATAGAATTCAGTGTGCTTGAAAACGTCAGTAAAATACTGTGTAGCTGTGACCTAGCACCCAGAACGCTACAACAGTCCATTAAGTTCTTCAAAAACTAATCATGCTTTATGCTTCTTTACTTTAAAAAGATTTTTTTTCTCAATTATGTTACCATTGTGGTATAAAAAATTCACATTTCCATTTTACAAGGTTCAGTAATATCTGCCTCGTGTCAGACTTCTTTTTGTGGCTTCCAAATAACCTGTGAAATGCCAGCCACGTTTCTTGCATGGTCTCAGCCATAGGTGATCAGGATCACAGTTTATGAGATCAGACCTCACAATGCGTATACTGTGTGGGTGTAATCGTTCTTCAACCCAGATTATGTTCTCTTGTCCTCACTACAGCTTTTTCCCAAATTCTTCTGTCACTCTTCTGCCTCCTCACAAGGTCAGGGACGACACTGGGAATAATGCTATGAACAAACCACGCAAGGGCAGACTCATCAGTGGTTCTAAAAGTAGTGTCCGGAGAAACAGCTGAGATTCTAATGGAATAAAAAGCCCTGCCTCTCAGCCTGGTGCTGGAGTCTCTTCTTCAAGCTAGATCAATGTGGTAGGAGAGCTCACTGCCTATCTAGGTCATGTCACCTTCAATTAAGATGTAATTACTATCCTGGCAGTCTACGCCTTACCAAGGATAAACAGGTGGGTGCAGTTGGCAGTAACCGATCTCTTTTTCTGACTCAGAAAGAAGCTGGCACACTCCCCACAATGGCTGGCGAGTCCCAGAAGCCCCAGTCATCAGATAACTGCTTGATTGTGACTGGATTAGTCCTGGGGGCTAGAAGTGCCTGATGGGAAAAGGGATATAAAAATTGGAATACTTTCCTGTTATATTTGGCGTTTTAGTAGACATAAAACTGGGATCACATTAGAAATTTAATGCAGAGATTCTTCACTTGAGTCTCAATTAGAATATCAGGTTCTACTCTCTCTTCATCTTTCTTTTGCCATACAGCTCTTACCTAGAAACGGGTGTGTATTCACTGTGTCGTGAGGACAATACATGCTCAGAAATGAGAGCCTGCGAGTTAAAGCTGCTAGGCCAGGAAAACAAGCAATTATCTGAAAAATTTTGACCCCTAATCTTTTGTGTCCTGCACTGCTCAGATAACTCAGGTGGAGATGGGGGCTTCTAAATTGTCTCAAAATTGCTTCAATTTCCTCTTTTCTAGGGGAGATTTTGTTGTATTGTGCTTTTTCAGCTGAAAGGTGTTTCAAACAAGAATGAGCCTAGATAGACATTGTCCTGGTGTCCTAGGTGGGCATGGGTTTTCTGAGAGATTAGCGTAATTGCACGTGTTTCTCTTCACTGGTCATTGCTGTCAACACCCCAGAAGGCTGATCTGAGGACTCGGCTAGTACAGCTTGAGCCCCACGCAGAACTGTTATGGAGGAAGAGAGCCTGGTGAGAAGAGCTTAGAACCTGTGGTCAGCTAGACCTGGGCTCCTCACCTGGCTCTTCCACCTGTTTCCTGTATATGTAATCCTTCTAGCTCTAGCTCCTGGTCTGAGAGAGGACAAGCTTGGTAGGAGTGTTGTGACGGTCAGCTGAGATGGCCTATATTACATCTAACAGTGCCTGGAAAACACAAGCAGTTAGCATCTCATTTCCCTTCTTGACCACATAGGAAGGATGGCCGTACATTCTGGTTTCCTGTTTTGTCAGTATAATTATTAACAGCACTCCAAGTGTCCCAGTTAGGAAGATATATTACATAGTAACTCGATGCCCAGGTAAAGGAGGTTTGATCACATCCTTCTGTCTTTGTCAGGGAACTTTAGTGGCAAAGATCGAAGCCCACTCTAGCCAGCTTACGCATGGAGAGGAATTGGCGGGTATGGTACACAGGTAGTTCATCCAACAGCCAGACTTTATCAGGGGCCAGAACTCAGATATTGAAGTCTCTGCTTTTCTCTTTCCAGAGGTGCATGTTCCCTTGATTGCTTCTCCCTGCACATCTGGTTTTGTCTTTTCTATTTGGCACGCTGGCTTTCCTTGCTTTAGCATGCATATGGCTACCATTATCTTCAGCTTTATATCATCTTCAACTCACAATGACTAAAGGCAGATCTTGAACCCTGACTCCCATATTCCTGAATAAAAGGATTCCTGGCTTTTTTCATATACACAAATACATTCCAAACGCATTGCTTTGGGTCTAGTATCTGCCTATAGCCAAGTCACCTCTGATTGCGGAAGAAAGAATGTCACATGGTCAGCTCCCCTATTTAGCAGGTCTCTCTGAGCATTCTCTCTGCAAAGGGAGCCTGGAAAGTTTCTCTAACAAAGACTGTAGGATGGAGAATAAATGGTTGATGGAGGAGAAGTTGACCTCTCTAGTAACCCCATCCCTTACATATATCATTCTGACATCCCACTAACACACATACACACTCTTGCTCGACGGAAATTATTTCTATGCTTCCAGAATTCAATCAGACTTATGCTTCTGGGGTCTCATTACCTCAAGCATTTTCTTTGGGCTGGCTAATTTAAGCTAATAAATTCATCTGTCCTCAAGTGCTCATATTTGCCAGGAAATGTTAATGTCCCTCACCACTACCAGTCAGCATGTTTTCGTTTTCCCAGAGACAAGGTACCTTCAACTAGTGTACCTCAAACTTTTCCAACAGAGTAACCTATAAGAATTCATAGAAAGAATTCATATGCCTGGACTTCTGGGATTATAGCATAAAGCAAACAAAGTTTCTCACATTTTAGCTTTTAAACTCAGTTCAAATTTGCATTTTATAAAATAATGATGTTTGTTCTGATAAAACTTTTTCCCTCATAATCTGGCATGAAACCACCGTTCTCGAACATGCCATGATTCTCCTATAATTATCTCCAAGCACACTGCCACATATCTGCCAAGCTATGCATAACCTAGTTGGACAAATGTGCATTTAGCTCAGTAAAAGGGAAATATAATAGTGGAAACCTAGGCCTTAGGAAACTGAGTGGAAGATTCATTTCAGACTAGAAGACCTTTGCTTTGGTCTCTCAGATCACGTAACATTTGAACATTGGTGTGTAGGGTTGAGTCTGAATGATATTCATCCTTTGCTCCACTTTCTAGATGCAGATTCAGCTTCTAATCCTAGCTCTACTTGGGTTCTTTTCCCAAATCTCTAACTAGCTGTTAAGATCTTGAGCAAATTACTAGACTTCTCTTTATCCCAGTTCCCTTATTTCTATGTCAGAGAGGTTAATAAAGGAGTGCTATAAGAAGTGAGAAACCATATGTCAACTACCTGGTATGGTATCTGGCACATGTTCTATTCTTTCTTTCCTATCTTCCTTATGCACATAGTTTGCTTTCTCTCGTTTCCCATTAACGCACACCCTTCATTACTCACGTAAGTATACTTATTTCTCTTGTGAAAATGTCTTATTCTGGAGACTTAGGAGGGAAAATAACCAGGCAGCACTAAAAATCAGGCTGTATTCCTGCACAGTTGAGAGTGGCCACTTGTTTCCTCTGTCCAAATGTAAAGGAAATGTTTCTTGTACTGTCACTCACATCCACCCTTTCTTCCCTTTTCTACTTTCACATACCATATGGAACCCAGAAATGAAAGGTTACCAAAGAAAGCTGGCACAAGCAATTTCAGAATTTAAGGCTTTAAAGGAAAAGTATCTAAAAGAACCATCCAGTCCTGGAAAGGCTACAGATGACATAAACAAAGAGCCAGCGACTACCTTTGGGGATCTCTCTGGGCCTACGTCCTGTTTTGTGCCTAGTTTCTACCTTTCTACCAAGCCCGTGGTCTAGTATCTCTCCCCTTGATCCTCCTATGCCAGCTCTGGCTCTTGGAAGCCCAGGCTGGTTTCTGCTTGTCCAGAAGGCAGAATGAGGGCAGAAGTGGATTTCACCTTCTTGTTAAACTCTTCCTGAGTGAGTTCTCAGAGAACAATATAACGTGGACTCAAAACTTGGGACCCGAGAAAGGAAGAAACCCTTTCCATTATTGTACAGATTTGCCCAAGTACTATTACCTAAGTAAGGAGAGAGCAAGATGGTATAAGACTGCTGGAGAGCACAAAGAGAAGGCCACAGTACAGGACTACAGCACAGTTTCTCCTTCTGTTGTTTCAAGGACATGGGAGACAAACCTGGCAGTTCTTTGAAGACCCTTAGACTCACAGCGATGTTATATTGTAAATGAGGACAGCATGTCAACTCTCTGGCACTCATTCACCTTCCTTCTCTGCCCCTATACAACCACACAAGGTGGAATCCCGAGGCAGGAGAGTGGCAAGGAGAACCACTACCTGTACAGGGCCTGATAAAGGGACTGTCTCAGTTTGGGAAAAGCAGGTATTTGTAAGTCAGCTTTTGTCATAAAAATCCCGAGTAAATCACAGCTCAGTGGCTTACAATAAGAAGCATTTATTCTCACACTCATGGATATGGAGATCAGCTGGGGTCTGCTGTTTTTGGCTGCACGTTAGGTTCAGGCCTGTTCTACATGTGTTGATTCCAGAGCCAAGACTAAAGATGCTCCTGGAAGCATCTCATAGTTGATCACAGGGGCTCAATAGCCAAGCAGAATTGAGCAAGTACATTTTAAAGACTCTACTTGAGCCACATCCTCCAACATTTCACCGGTCAAAGTATGTCACATGGCCGTGCCTAAAGTCAATGGGACTAAGGAATTATACTCTACCCCAAGAAGAGAGAGTCAAAGGACTATTTGCTAATCAATAATCCATTTTATTATATCAGGTTTAGCCAGCTGAGGTTCCCACTACCAATTTATTGAATCCTGACAGCTTAGAATTGGAAGTTAATTGTCATCTAGCACAAACTCCCTTCCCTAATACAGGGATACCCTCCATAGCATTCTGAGAGGTGGTGGTGGAGCCCCAGTTTAACATGTCATCCAACCTAGAACTTTTTTTTTAATCTTTGAGAAAGTATCTTATAAAGTTCTCATGTTGGAAAACTCTTAAATCACACTCAAATATGCTTCCTTTCAGTCATATATCTTGGATCTGGATCTTGGAGTCAACACATAAAGCATGTAGTCTCTTGTACAGATAGTAGGCCTTTAACAAGGATATGCTTAATTGAGCTGTTGTCTCCAGAGATGGCCTTAGATCAAGCTCGAAAGCAGCTTTCCTCAGTCACATCCTGGCTCCACCACTTCTAGCCATTTACAGTGTGTCTCAATTTCGTTCATGTTTAAAATGGGATGATAATATCCATACTATACTATTAGGTTTGAACCACGTAATACCTACAACACACTGTAGTAAGTGCTGGATACATACTGGCTACTATCGGCCTGAAGAAAATAATTGTTAGCTCACAGTGTCTTCAGATTAAATACCCTGTATTCTTTCTACTGTGTTCTAATCCTGTTTCCTTCTCCTCAACGTCTAGTTTAACACTATTTGTCAGCTGTGATCTCAACAGGGACAAGGGACATCATCCACATCCCCCCTCACTCTCAGGATGGCTGGCGTGTTAGCGCAGCCCAGGGTGTAGTCAAGCATTCTGCAGGCCCAGCATGTTGTTAACTCCCCTGAGGATGCACCCTCCCACGTCGCTTAGCTGTGTCCAAATGGACTGTTATCTAGTAGTCTTCCTGATATTTTATTTCTGCAGGAAACTTTTCTTAAATTTAATACATAGTTTTACCATATCCTGATTAAATTCTGCTGCTTACTATGATTATTTTATGCTTTGAAGATATTTTGGAATCTTGAGTTCGTTGTACTTGTCCCAGTGTTTGTTTTCTTAACCTCTATAATTTTTTTACACCAAATTGTTAACTACAGTTACTATGTCATACAGCAGATCTCCAGAACGTGTTCATCTTGTATAACTGTAACTTTATACCCACTGAATGACAACTCACCACTTCTCCTCTTCACCCCATCTCTTGGCAAGCACCACTCTTTCCTGCTTCTATTAGTTTGACTTGCTTATGTACCTCGTGTAAGTGAAATCATGTAGTTTTTGTCCTTCTGTGACTGACTTATTTCACTTAACATAATGTCTCTTCCTGTCCATCCATATTGTTGCAAATGATAGGATTTCCTTCTTTTTAAAGGCTGAATAATATTCCACTGTATGTATCTACCACATTTTATTTATCTACTTATTGCTCGGGGGTGCCTTGGGTTGTTTCCATATTTTGGCTATTGTGAATAACATTTCAATGAGCATGGGAGGGCAGGTATATCCTCAAGATATACCTGGTTTCAATTCTTTTAGATATATATCCAGTGGGACTACTGGATTACATGGTAGCTCTATTTTTACTTAAAGTTTTACCTCTTTAATTTTGATCAGCTTACCTTTATGATTTCATCCAAATCACTGATATGTTGAACAGGACTCTGAATTCTTTAACCCAGTTGTCAACAACATATTAAGCATATGCTAAATTTCATGCTACTTGCAAGGTAGTACGGATACGGTGGGTGAGAAAAACAGCCACGTTCCCTACCCTCATGGGGCCTACAGTTTACTGGAGAAAATAGACATAGATTATACAGTCACATATACAAATTATTATAAGAGATTATAAATGCTGGGAGGAAAAATAGAGAGTGTGGATCCCCACCTGACCTGGTGTGAGGATTCAAGAGAGTTCCCTGAGCAGGTGTTGTTTGAGTTGGAAATCCACAAGGTGAAGAGAGGAGGGCACTGCAGGCAAAGGGCTAGTGATGGGGCCTGCGTGGTCAAGAGAGGAGAGAAGGCAGCAGTGCTAGAGCACAGACACAAGAGAGTGGCATGAAGCAAGGGCCAGTTTAGAAGTTGAGTCTTTATTGAGGGAGCAGTGGAAAGCTTTGAGAGTTTCAAAGCAGGGAAAAAGTACTTTAAGATCTTTATTCTTATTTTTTTTAACCTTATTTTGAGAGAGAGAGAGAGAGAGAGAGAGAGAGAGAATCCCAAGCAGGATCTGTGCTGTCAGCACAGAGCCCAAAATGGGGCTCGAACTCATGAACCATGAGATCATAACCTGAGCTGAAAGCAAGAGTTGGATGCTTAACTGACTGAGCCACCCAGGTGCCCCAGATCTTTCTTCTTAAAAGATCACTCCATGGAGAGAGGATTAGAGAAGGCAAGAGTGTTTATGGGGAGACCATTCATGAGGCTACTGTAGGAACTCAGGCAAAAGAGGAAAGCTGTGTAGACTAGGGTGCCAGTAGTGGAGGTGGAGCGAAATGGAGAGATTTAAGAATCCAATCCAATTATAATCCTACTATTCCTATTTAGGAATAAAATAGTTGGGTCTTATTGATAGCTTGTATATGGGGAGTAAGGAGAAGAGGTATGAAAGATGGCCCTTGCCTTTTCACTTTTCTAACTACGGGAAGAGTGGTGCCCTTGATTGAGACAAGGAGTACTGGAGGTACAGCAGGTTTGGGAAGTAAATATGTTTGATTTCAGACATGTAGGATTTGGGTACCATTGAAAGAACCAGATAGAGATGTTGAGACTAGAAACAGCAAACTCACGTCATGTTACATGTCAGGTGCTGTTCAAAGCACTTTATACATATGAATTAATTTAGTAACCCTACAGGGTGGATACTGTTATTACCTCACTTTATAATAGAGGCAACAGAGGCACAGAGAGGTTAAGTTATCTTCCCAGAGGCAGGCAGTCAGGAGAGAGTTTAATACATAAGTCTGGGCCTGAAATAGAAGGTCTGGACTGAAATGACAAATTTAAGAATCACTGACAAGCCATAGGTATGGAGGAAATTGCTCCAGAAAGATCGCATAGAGTAAAAAGGACTGACCGTTGAGATAAGACCACTATCCGTAAATAAGGCCACGAGGATGGCTGCACATTCTTTTGAGGCATCCTGAGTCACTGTTTACAGACCCACCCATGGGTTATTTAATTTTCTAGGCAAATATACCATTGCTTAGCTTTGCATCTTTTAATTGTTATTTAAGGGCTTACTCTGTGAAGTTCCATTTACTTGTATGTTTATGGCTGGTTGATAATGCAAACTTGTGAAAGAGTCACATTTTAACTTCTGAGAATTCACCTATGATAGAAGTGGGTCTTGAAGATCTTCAACAGTTTTGGGGACATTTTACCAGCCACAAATCCACCCACTCTACCTGAGCCCATATTTCTCCTTCTTTTCATTTATTCGTTCTTTAAAAAGTATTACTGGAGAAGTACTTAGTCCAAGGCATTGTATAAAGCTCAGAACATGGGAAAGAGAAATTGAAATATTTAAATGATAGCTTTCAGGTGCTTATGGTCTATGGGGGGAAAACAGAAAAATCAGCAGGAAGCCATAATATGAAAAATGTCACACAAGAAGAATGCTATGAATTGTAAAATTTGCAATAGCCCTAAAATGATGAAGGGGACTTTGACAGGTAGAAATGAGAAGGATGGAAGCAATAACATGAACAAAAGCAACACAGAGCAAAAGAAGATATCCTGTTAATGTTTGGGTGGCATTCACATACCCTTTGCTTTGTCAGTCTGCACTGTGCCGTTTAGATTTTGGGGGAACAACTTAACAGGAAACCCAAGCTGGCTCTCAGCACTTACTGCCTTTCTTCCCAAAGGCTCACAAATGGTTCATAGACACAGAATCTCCTGACATGTCACTCCTTACCTCAAATGCAGAGGGACATTGTATTTACTCCAGTTGATACATCTGCCCCCTTTCATTGCTTTGGGCATGACATCCATATGGGATTTTTGAGTCAAAAATTAACGTTTGCCTTTAACTATTGAAAAGAATCTAACAACTATAAAAACAGAGAAGTAAAAAATAGTTACACGGATTTCTGGATTTATTTTCCTGCCAGGTGGCTTTGAAACTCTTGTAAAGATTTGACAAAACAACTATCCAAACCTAGGTCTTCAGAAACAATGTTTCTAAGCGGGTACTGTGCGTTCAGTGGGGGCAGTCCTTTCCTGTGCCCTGGAAGGCGGCACTCAACGCAAGAAGGCTGTTATTACCTAGTAGGCACTGTGCAAGCTCCCTACACTTGATCATTCTTAATCCTCGCAAAAACCCAGAGGATTGTTCTTTCCATTTTACGGAAGAGCAAAGGGACTTTCAAGATGAGTAAGCAGAGTGTCAAAGGTCATGGAACTGAGGCTTAACTCAGATCTTCTCACTTCAGGTGCACAAATGTAAAAACAATTAGGCATCAGGTACCATTCCCTGTTTGGGCTTCCTGGCCGACTGGTGGATTACTATGAACCCATGTTCTTCTTGTACACTGGGGATTACCAGCCACATTCCGACGGTGCCAAGAGGAGGCCCCAGACCACTAGGCCTTTTCATTATTTATTCTCTGGCCCTGGTCCAGGGGCTTTACTCTCAGAACTTCCTGTTAACTCCTCAGAAAATCTTATCTAAGATCTTCATTATAGGAAGACATCTATGTAGACTATGTCATTAATTAAAAACTGAGCACTTAGGTAGGGGCTAGAAATAGGATCTCAAGCTATAGGAGCCAGATCAGAGAGATTCCATAAAGACTGAATAGCACTTTGTTGACTAGCACTTTGTTTACCTCTAGGAGAAACCTGGTGTTTTACATCTATGCAGTTCATTTTGTGTCCACAAATAATTATTAAATTTATATTATGTGCCAAGCACTGCCCTTAAAGGTATAGTCCCTGACCAAAGAAAATTATGTTTTCATTGACTAAGGGAGATCAAATTTGTGCAAGATGCCATTAAATGAGGGTCTGAGGACTCTGTGGGAATTTAAACTGGGATAGCCTATTTGGATGACAATTTTGCAGTATCTACCAATATTTTGTATATGTATGTTCTTTGATACAGGAATTCCACATTGATAATTTATCCATGGAAGTGCTCACATACATATGCAAAGATATATTTAAAGGTAGCAGGTGTTTTTAAACAATAGGTGTCAGAAAATAAATGGCCATCTTAAGTATTGCATTGAAAACAAATTACATGTTTATGTACTTACATGAACTGTCCGTATATAATCTTCACATTGAATTCCCAAAAACATGCAGAATATGATTCTATTTATGCAAAATATTACCTTCTTTTACATGTGTACGTAAATGCCAAGCAAGAACTCTGGGGTGGACACACAACAAGTTACTGATAGGACTTCCTTCTGGAGACAGGAATACGATAGAGAGTGGGGGTAAAGATGCTCTTCCATTTTTTGCTATACATAGTTCTATGTAATTTAAATTGCTTTTATTACCTTGGATATTCATTTATAATAGCTTGAGGGGGTATCTGCTTGGCTCAGTCAGTTAAGTACCTGACTCTTGATTTTGGCTCAGGTCATGATCTCATGGTTCATGGGTTTGAGTCCTGCATCAGGCTCCGTGCTGGCAGTGCAGAGACTGTTTGGGATTTGCTCTCTCTTCTTCTATCTCTGGCCCTGCCCTGCTCTCTCTCTTTCTCCCTCAAAATAAAGAAATAAACTTAAAAATAAAATAAAATAGCTTGAAAGCTGTGCCATTGGAAAAGCACAGTGTGTTGTAGGAATTCAGAAAGGTAATGGATTCCTTCTGGCCTGGGGAAATGAGAGAATGAAGAGATACATTTAGAGTTAGGCCTCAAAGGATCAGAGGTGTTTTAAAACAAGAAAGTATTCCAGATGAGGAAATGGAGTGAAAAGAAAGCATGCTGTGTCTTCTACAAGGAGCGTTTTGACAACAACTAGCAGAGGTCCTAGATGCTCAGAGGTCCCAGAGAACTGAACTGAAGCATTAGCAATCCTGAGAAACTCTCCATGATCCCCCTCCTTTAATTTAGATCTTTTCTGTGTTTGCCCATTGCTTGTATTGTCCTAGGTGTTTGATGAGTATTTTAGACAAAGCAAATTAAATTATCATTAATTATTTAATGCACACTATTCATGTGCCCACCTCCACTGTAGCACTTGTTAAGCTCCACTGTGACTGTCTCCCTTATTTGATGATCAGTCTTTGGGAAATAAATGTTTTTTCTCTTTTTATCTGCTAGGGCTAGTGCTCAAAACAAAATAGACAATTTGTTGAATGGAGAATATGCCAATAAATAATCAAGTGTGAGGTGAAATAATAATACATAAAGAAATGAAAAGGGGGGGGGGTTGGTGCTCTACTATAGACAACTGTGAATGCCAGACCAAGGCACTTTGGCTTATTCTGAGAGCACGGAGAAACCACCACAATTTTTGTGCAAGTAATGGTATCCTCAAAGCTGGCCGAAGGATGCAAGGGAAGAATAACCATTAAGCTCTTCAAATAGTCAAGCTATGAGAGGGTGAACATGAACATATAAAACTATCCAAATCAGATCAGACTTGTTTCAGTTGGAAGGAAAAGCATCACAGTAAGAATAAATAAAGGGAACACAATTTAACATATTTTTGTCACCATCTGTATACCAGGGAGAACAGTTCAGTATTTTCTTCAGGGAAGAGAAGTGAGAGAGAGAGAGCAGGAGAGTAACACAGAAAGAAAAGCATGGAGAGTAAACAGATGACGGTGTAGCTAAAGGCAAGGATTACCCTATTCCCTATGTTCCAGGAGAGCTTCTTACTTTCGTCCAGGCCAAAAATACAGCCGATCTGTATGACGGCCTGCTCACATGTGCTCCTTTGCAAGGAGCCTGGCTCAAGAAAACTTCAAAACAGTGAAAGACCTTTGCTCATTTATTTTAACATAATGTAAGAAAACAAGACATGTTTTCTACCAAACAATGTTGTAGGTACGAAGAGAAATGGAGAATTTAGAAAGGTGAGTAGAAGTCTGAGTTACTGAAGCATAAAGGTCCTAGGGCCTGTTGTATCTTTCTTTACTACATGTTGCAGAAAGGAGATAAATAAAGTTGATGTCCGATGAAATATTTACTGTTTTGACTGAAGGAAGAGAACATGAAGAATTGGAAGCTCTTCATACTAATAAACCCCAGGGACCATTTTCTGCTGTCAAATTCCAATGGCAGCATTTGGCAAAGCGACGTGTAAAGCTCTGGTGGCAAACTCTGCAGTCACCCAAAAAGACATCGTGGAGTAGCCAAGGGAGGAAGGAGGGAGTTGGTAGACCTCTGACAGAGCAACAACAATTTTCTTCTCAAAATGAGAAAACTTCAATAAATTGGAATCCATGTGAGTTTAGAAGTAGCTGAATTTGTGTCTGACTACTCCAGGTAGAAATCACAAAAGTGTTCTCCTTTTACCTCTGAAAAGCCACATGACTTGGTTCTGTTTAGCTCAAAGGGGAAAGCTGGATAAGTGGAATTATAAAATAATGAGACAGACTTTTCGGGTAAACCTGTATACATACAGTTAGAATCTATACGTAACTGGTATTTAGCTGGGCAGCCAGAGGAGCCACTGCTTTGGGACAGTCTACCACCACACAGCAATGCCAGTGACAAGGCCACTGTCCAGACCAGGAAGGGCATGTCTCTCTAGGACTTGGCTGTAGGGTCAACTTCTCGAAAATGCAAGGAAAGCATGTCTGCTTTACAATCCACCCTGTTCTCTCCTATGAGATGGCTGTTACTATACTAATCCCCTGTGAGTTTCAATATGGTTTTCTCTCGGTAAAGCTCTGGTCCTGCTTCTGCAGGCAGAAAGGGCAGGGCAGGGAAGGAAAAGAGTGCCCAAGGTGTATATATACACATTCTTTATTCATTGATGAACAATTAAATTTTTTCCATATCTTGGTTATTGTAAATAATGCTACAACGAACATGGAGGTGTTCAAGGTGCTAAAATGTGAAACCTTGAGACAAAAATGGAAGCAAAATGATATGTTTAACAGGAGCCCACTGAGGTCCTTTACCTGTGATTCCTTATAGTATGATAGACTTAGAGAGAAATAGCAGCCAGCCAGGCAGTCTCCATGGAGCAGGCTTCTGGCTTTTGTATCTGTGCAGAAAACATAGTTAACATAGCAGGTTTGAAATTTCTATCCTTAGAAAAGCAATTTGAATTTGGGAAGTGTTTCCTTAACTGATAAGGGTGGTTTAAAGTGGCTAAATTGTTTGGACGAACAATGCTGTTTCTCTTGAATACTCTCTTTCTGGGAGTCCAGAATTTTGGTATGTACTAGGCTAAGGGTGCCTAATTGACCGGGGTATGATGAAAATATTGAGCAGTAAGTCTCTAATGAGCTTCTCCAGTAGACAGTTCATGTGTTTTTACATCTTGTTGCTGGATTAATTGTGTCCTGTGTGTCTCTATCAGGAGAGAACTCCCAGAAGGACAAGCACAACCTGGCTTCCTCCAGATTTTGCCCCATGTGCCTTCTTTCTTTTGCTGATTTTGCTTTGTATCCGTGTGCTATAATGAATAATAGCTATGAGACAATGCCACGCTGAGTCCAGTCTGTTATTTTAGCCAATCACCAAACCCAGGAGTGATCTGTGGGGATCTGTGGGGATCCCTGTTCCATCTTTACTGTGCCATATACTTATGATCAAGCTGCCCATGTAAGTTCTTATTTAGTGCCATTTTCAGGAGCTCATTCAGTGGGACTTTATGGAAACAGAGTATCAGGGTGATTTCTAATTAGAAAAAAGATAACAAAGAGGATAATACAGTTTATCCAGATCCCACTCTTCTCGAGTTTCATATATGAGGTTTTCATTATTTTTGTTTTCTATTTAGAAGTAGTTATTATTACTACAGAGTTATTGTTTGGTGTGTGCTTTTTATAATGCCATTCTCAAACAATTAATATAAAGAACCCATACCAAAAAATCCAATCTGATTAAAAAATGGGCAGAAGATCTGAATAGACATTTTTCTAAAGAAGAGATGCAAATGACCAACAGACACATTAAAAGAGCCTCATAATCAAAAATTATCAGGAAAATGCAAGTCAAAACCACAATGAAATATCATCTCACATCCATTAGAATGGCTATTATCAAAAACACAAGAAATAGTGTTGGTAAACACCTCCAAGTTCATGGTAGCATCATTTACAATAGCCAAGACATGGAAAAAATTTAAATGTCCATCATTGAATAAAGAAAATGTATATATACGCAATGAAATATCGTTCAACCATGAAAAAGAATAAAAATTTTGCCATTTGCAACAACATGGATGGACCTTTAGGGCATTATGCTAAATAAAATAAATCAGATAGAGAAAGACAAATACCACATAATCTCACTTATATGTGGAATCTAAAAACAAAACAAAATCAAGCTCATAGACACAGAGAACAAATTGGTGGTTGCCAAAGGTGAGGGGTGGGTGAAATGGGTGAGAGGGGGTCAAAAGGTACAAATTTCCAGTTATAAAATGTGTAAGTCATGGAGATGCAATGTACAAAGTTAATACAGTATTGCACATCTGAAAGTTGCTAACAGACTAATCTTAAAAGTTCTTATCATAAAAAAAGACAAATTTTATAACTCTCTATGGTGACTAGTGTTAACAAGACTTATTGTGATGATCTTTTTGTAATCATAATCCTCTGTATCTCAGAATATGGTTGTATTTGGAGACAAGCTCTTTAAATAGGTATAAACATGTCATCTTTTACTTCATTTCAGATATTGCATTTTTCACAAATTGGAGGTTTGTTGCAACCCTGCATCAGGTCTTTTGGTGCCATTTTTTCAACATTTGTTCACTCTGTGTCTTTGTGTCATGTTTTGATAATTTTTGTCACATTTCAAATTTTTCATTATTATTGTGTTTGTTATGATGATCTATGATCAGTGATCTTTGATGTTACTATTGTAATTGTTTTGGGGCAACACAAATCATGCCCATGTAAAAGTGTAAACTTAATTGATAAATGTTATGTGTGCTCTGGCTGCTCCACTGACCACCGTTATCTCAACTATCTCCCTCTCCCTAGGCTTGTAATTCCCTGAGACAGAACTGTATTGAAATTAGGCCAATTAATAACCGGATGGTGGCCTCTAAGTATTCAAGTGAAAGGAAGAGTTGCATGTCTTTCACTTTAAATCTAAAGCTAGAAATGATTAAGCTTAGTAAGGAAGATATGTTGAAAGTTGAGATAGGATGAAAGCTAGACCTCTTGGTCCAAATGGTTAGCCAAGTTGTGAGTGCAAAGGAAAAGTTCTTGAAGGAAATTAAAAGCACTACTTCAATGAACACACAAATGGTAAAGTATGACAGTCTTATTGCTTATATGGAAAATGTTTTAGCGGTCGAGTAGAAGATCAAACTGGCTACAACATTCCCTTAACCCAAAGCCCAACCCATAGCAAGGTCCTAGCTCTCTTCAGTTCTATGAAGGCTAAGAGAGGTGAGGAAGCTGCAGTCTTTGCTAGCAGAGGTTAGTTCATGAAGTTTAAGGAAAGAAGCTATCTCTGTAACATGAAAGTATAAGGCAAAGCAGTAAGTGATGGTGTAAAAGTTGCACCAAGTTACCCAGAAGTTCTAGATAATGAAGGAGCCTGCACTAAACAGCAGATTTTTTAATGGAGATGAAAAAGTCCTCTATTGGAAAAAGATGCCATCTAGGACTTTCATAGCTAGAGAGGGGAAGTCAGTGTCTGGCTTCAAAGCTTGAAAGGACAGGTGACTCTCTTGTTAGGGGCTAAGGCAGTTGGTGACTTACAGTTAAAATCAATACTCATCTACCACTCTGAAAAGCCTACAGTCCTTAAGAATTATGTTAAATCTACCCATCCTGTGCTTTACAAATGGAACAACAAAGCCTGGATGACAGCACATGTTTATAGCATGGTTTACTGAGTATTTGAAGCTTACAAATGAGACCTACTCCTTAGGAAGAAAGGTATCTTTCAAATTATGACTACTCATTGACAATGTACCTGGTCACCCAAGAGCTATGATGGAGATGGGCAATGAGATTAATGTTGTTTTCATGCCTGCTAACACATTCTGTAGTCCATGGATGAAGAAATAATTTCAACTTTCATGTCTTCTTACTTAGGAAATACAATTTTAAGGCTACAGTTGTCATAGGTATGATTCCTCTGACAGAACTGGGCAAAGTAAATTGAAAACCTTCTGGAAAGGATTTGCCATTCTAGATGCCATTAAGAGCATTTGTGATCCATGAGAAAAGGTCAAAATATCAACATTAACAGAATTTTGGAAGATGCTGATTCCAACTCTTATTGATGACTTTGAAGGGCTCAGGATTTCAGTGGAGGAAGTAACTGCAGATATGGTGGAAAAGCAAAAACAGCTAGAATTAGAAGTGGAGCTTGAAGATGAGACTGAATTGCCGTAATCTCAGGATGAAACTTGAGGATGAGAAATTGCTTCTCATGGATGAGCAAAGAAAGTGGTTTATTGAAATGGAATCTCCTCCTGAAGATGCACTGAAGATGGTTGAAATGGTAAAGGATTTATAGTATTACACAAGTTTAATTGATAAATCAGCAGTGTTTGAGAGAACCGACTCTAATTTTCAAAGAAGTTGTACTGGGGGTAAAATGCTATCAAACAGGATCACATGCTACTGAGAAATTGTTCTTAAAAGGAAGAGTTAATTCATGTAGCAAACTCCACTGTTGTCTTATTTTAAAAAATTGCCATAGCCACCCCATCCTTAGCAACTACCACCCTGATCAGTCAGCAGGCATTAACATTGAGGCAAGACCCTCCACCACCAAAAAGTTATGACTTGCTGAAAGCTCAGATGATGGATAGCATTTTTTTTTGCAATAAAGTCTTTTTTAAAGTATGTGCATTTTTCAGACATAGTTCTGTTGCAGACTTAATAGACTTCAGCATAGTATAAACATAACTTTTATATGCACTGAGAAATCAAACAATTTATCTGACTTACTTTGTTGTGCTAGTCACTTTATTGCAGTGGTCTGGAACCAAACCCACAATAACTCTAAGGTATGCCTCTAATAATTAAGATTAAATTAGATCATCGGGGTAGGCCCTAATCCAATATCACTGGTGTCCTCATAAAAGGAAGAGATTAGGACATAGACAGAGGGATACATACATTAAGACAAAGCAAGAAGGCAAACATCTGCAAGGCAAGAGAGGCCTCAGAAACCAAACCTGTTAACATCTTGATCCTGAACTCTACTCTCCAGAATTGTGAGAAAATAAATTTCTTTTGTTCACATCATACAGTCTTTTGTATTTTGTTATGGAACCCCTAGGAAAATAATCAAGAGTAAAAAAGAGAATAATATGGTGGTACCTAGAACAGGATATATGAGTCAAAACATTTTTGTTATATTTACAGTAGAGTTTTAAGCACGTCTATACTGAGAAAAGATGGCAAAGCAGGCCTAGAAATCAGTCCAAGGAGGGTTTTGGTGTTTTTTTGTGTTTTTTTTTTTTTTTACATTATCTCACTAATTTCTAGTTTACAACATGGCAAGATTCACTATATTCATTTGGCTACGTCAACGCAGTAAGCATTTGTTCATCATGAGACTGTGGTATTTTTCTAATGTTGATAAATCAGACCAAAAAATAGGCTGACCTACCTTTGAATGGGTAGGTCATTTGTGATCCATGAGAAGAGGTCAAAATATCAACATTAACAGAATTTTGGAAGATGCTGATTCCAACTCTTATTGATGACTTTGAAGGGCTCAGGATTTCAGTGGAGGAAGTAACTGCAGATATGGTGGAAAAGCAAAAACAGCTAGAATTAGAAGTGGAGCTTGAAGATGAGACTGAATTGCTGTAATCTCAGGATGAAACTTGAAGATGAGAAATTGCTTCTCATGGATGAGCAAAGAAAGTGGTACCTACCCTTGAATGGGTAGGTAGGACCTGGTTGCCTATAGGTGAGGAACTTTAAAAAGTTGTGTCAACTAAATACTTCACCATTTTTATGACTTTTATTTGGGTATCCAATTCATCTGCCATTGAGTAGCAAAATTATTTTTGTTTTAATATTTAATCAACAGGGGCGCCTGGGTCGCTCAGTTGATTAAGCGTCCGACTTTGGCTCAGGTCATGATCTCATGGTTCGTGGATTCGAGCCCCACGTCGGGATCTGTGCTGACAGCTAGCTCGGAGCCTGGAGCTTGCTTCAGATTCTGTGTCTCCTTCTCTCTCTGACCCTTCCCTGCTCATGCTGTCTCTCTCTCTCTCTCAAAAATAAATAAAACATTGAAATATTTTTTAATAGGGGTGCTTGGGTGGCTTAGTCGGTTAAGAGTCCGACTTTCGCTTAGGTCATGATCTCGCGGTTTGTGGGTTGGAGCCCCGCGTCGGGCTCTGTGCTGACTGCAAGCTCAGAGCCTGGAGCCTATTTCAGAGTCTGTGTCTCCCTCTCTCTCTGACCCTCCCCTGCTCACGCTATCTCTTTCTTTCTCTCCTAGAAATAAATAAAACATTAAAAAATATTTTTTAATATATAATCAACAGTATTTTAACTTTCACTTTTTTTAATTAAGTAGATTTTATCTGTGCAGCAGCATATGTCTAATTTCCATAAATGGGCCACAACAGATTCTGGTCCAAGATGGCAATGTACGAAGAAGACCTTGAACTCACCTTCGCCTCAGACACACCAAATCTTTACCTATTTATGAAGTAATTTCTCTGAACAAGAACTGAGGGCCGACTGAAGAACATCTGCACAGCAATAGATAGAGAGACCACATAGAGAACAAGAGAGACGGAGACACGGGAACAAAGAGGAACCCCACCTCTGACACTGCAAATTGCAGCGGGGAGGGGTAGGACTGAGGGATCATGAGCAGATTCATCCCTGGGTCACAGGAAAAAAGCCAGCTTAAAAGGGCAACTAGAATAGAAAGAAATCAGCCCTAAGGCCCTGGGAAACAGCAGGGGAGGCGCCAGAACTCTCTTTGGGTCAGAGAGACTGTTGAGCATGATAGTTTATGTTCACCCTCTACCTTGATAGTACATCTGGGAGGTCTGAGCACCATAGTCAGCTTACCAGCTCAACGAGCCCAGGGTCCCTAGCCCACGCCAGCCCCAGGTGTCCCACAAAGGTGGCACTAGCACGGCACATACCAGGGCACTCCTGGTCAGTGTTCACTACAGCTCCAACCATCTCCCCAAGGTGATACAGGCACAAAGCACCCTGAAACATGCCAGGCCCATAACACATCAACTCTAGACAACTTGCCAGAGCACCCCCAGTGCAGAGCACTCTGGAACGTCCAGGCTGCCTCAGCTCCAGCTGCTCTGCCAGAGCGCCCCATGCATGGAGCACCCCAGGAAACCCCAGCTTGCACTGCCTCAGCTCCAGCTGCCCCACTGGTGTCCTTGGTGAGAAGTGCCCAGGACTACCTGGCCTGTGCCCTGCCTCAGTTCCTGCGACACCACCATGATGCCCTCTGCATAGAGAACCCTGAGACTTTCCCAGCCTGTGCCCGCTGCATCTTTAGCCGTCTTGCCAGGGCATCTTCTGTTCAGAGAACACCCAAACCACCCCCACCCTATATCCACTTCAGCTCTGGCCACCCCACCAACGCAGGCCCAGCATGAAGTGCCTGGGGAATCCCTAGTTCACACCAGCCACAGCTCCAGACAGCCAAACAAAATCACCAGCACAGTCTGTACAGGGGATGACCACACACAAGAACATTCCTTCAAATATACAAGTAGTTGTTCTGCCTCATTCATAGAAACAAATACAAAAAAGTTAGTCAAAATGAGGAAACGGGTGTATATGCTCCAAATAAAAGAATTAGCTAGGGGACTCACAAAATAGAAAGATGGAAAAATAAGACAATATATACATTAAAAATGAAAGTAAAATGAAGTTTTTTTAGGATCTGTTCAAACTTAAGTGGCTACCAACATAACATAGACTGCTATATATTTTGGATATTATATATGAACCTTATAGTAACCACAAACCAAAACCTATAATAGACACACAAAAAATAATAAGAAAGAAAACCAAGCATAATAGTAAAGAAAGCCATCATTCACAAGGAAAGACAGCAAAAGAAGGAAGAAAACAGAACTACAGAAACAACCAGAAAACAATAAACAAAATGGGAATGAGTACATACCTATCAATAATTACTTTAAATGTAAATAGACTAAAAGCATCAATAAAAGAATAGATTGATTGAATGAATAAATAATCTATATGCTGCCTAAAAGAGAGTTTTTTCAAACTTAAAGACACGTAAAGACTAAAAGTGAAACAATGGGAAAAGAGTTCCATACCTGGAATAAAACAAAATAACTGGGGTGCATTGGTGGCTGATTTGGTTAAGTGTCCAACTCTTGATTCCAGCACAGGTCATGATCTCCCAGTTTGTGAGATTGAGCCCTATGCGGGGCTCTACACTGACAGCATGGAACCTACTTGGGATTCTCTCTCCTCCTTTCTCTCTTCCCCCACTCATGGATGGACACACACACACACACACACACTTTCTCTCTCTCTTTCTCTGTCTCTCTCTTTCTC
Organism: Crocuta crocuta; assembly: GCF_008692635.1. NCBI lineage: Eukaryota > Metazoa > Chordata > Mammalia > Carnivora > Hyaenidae > Crocuta > Crocuta crocuta. The sequence goes on from NW_027551567.1 coordinate 10,277,402, forward strand.
TCTCAAAATAAACAAACATTTTTTTAAAAAAGCCAAGATAGCAATACTTATGTCAGACAAAATAGAGTTTAAAACAAAGATAGTAACAAGAGAAAAAGAAAGGTGCTAATAAAAAGATCAATCCACCAAGTGCATATAACAATTGTAAATATTTCTACACCCAACACTGATGCATGTAAATATAAAAAGCAAGTACTAATCGGCATAATGAGAGAAATTGAAAGTAATACAATAGTAGTAGGGAATTTAGCACCCCACTTACATCAACGTATAGATCATCAAGGCAGAAGAAAACAAGGTCTTTAAATGATGCATTATACTGCATGGATTAACAGATATATATAAAACATTCTAAACCAACAGAAGGCACATTCTTTTCTTTGTTTTTTAATAGATTTTTAAATTTTTTTTAAAAAATGTTTATTTATTTTTGAGAGAGAGATACGGAGCATGAGCAGGGGAGGGTCAGAGAGAGGGGAAGACACAGAATCCAATGCAGTCTCCAGGCTCTGAGTTGTCAGCACAGAGCCTGAGGTGGGGCTCGAACCTATGAACTGTGAGATCATGACCTGGGCCTAAGTCAGAGGCTTAACTGACAGAGCCATCCAGGCACCCCAATACTTTTTTTACTTTTAAGTTTATTTTGAGAGAGAACAAGCAAAAGAATGCAAGCAAGGGACAGAATGAGGGGGAGAGAGACTCCCACACAGGCTCCACACTGTCAGCATTGAGTCCAACAGAGGCTTGAACATACAAACCATGAGATCATGACATGAGCCGAAAGCAAGAGTCAGACACTTAACCGAATGAACACCCAGGTGCCCCAGAACACACATTCTTTTCAACTGCACATGGAACATTATTCATGATAGACCACATGGTAAGCCACAGAGCAAGTCTCAGTAAATTAAAAAATATTGAAGTCATATCAAGCATCTTTATTTAACAGTATGAAACTAGAAATCAATCACAAGGAAAAAATGGGGGGAAAACAACATAGGGAGGTTAAACAACACGCTACTGAAGGGTCAAAGAGTCAGTGAAGAAATCAAAATGAAATTTAAAAAAATACATGCAGACAAGTGAAAATGAAAATACAATGGTCCCAAATCTCTGGATGCAGTAAAAACAGGTATAAGAGAAAATTTATAGTGACACAGGCCCTACCTCATGAAACAAGCAAAATCTAAAACAAACAGCCTATGTTTGAACCTAATGGGACTCAAAAGAGAAGAATGAAGTCTAAAGCTAGTAGAAGGAAGGAAATAATAAAGATTAGGGTGGAAATATATGAAACACAAACAAATGGAAAGATATTCCATGCACATGGATTGAAAGAATTAATATTGTTAAAGTGTCTATACTACCCAAAGCAAGCTACAGATTCAATACAATCCTTATCAAAATACCAACAGTATTTTTCACTAGAACAAACAATCCTAAAATTTGTATAGAACCACAAAAGACACCAAATAGCCAAAACAATCTTGAGAAATAAAAATAAAGCTGGAGATTATCACAATCTCATATTTCAAGATACACAGTAAAACCTTGGTTTGTGAGCATAATTCATTCGGGAAACATGCTTGCAATCCGAAGTACTTGTATATCAAAACAAATTTCTCTATAAGAAATAATGAAAACTGAGATGATTCATTCCACAACCAAAAATGTTCATATAAAAATGATTATAATACTGTAATATAATATTAAATAATAAAGAAAATACAAAATGCAAAGAAAAATAAATTAACCTGCACTTCCCTTTGAAAACCTTTGTGGCTGGTGTGAGGGAGACAAAAGAGAGAAGGGTTCTTGTGTAGGATGACTTTCACTATCACTATTGGGTGTTGACTTCAGTGCAGTATTAAACTCTTGTCATATATTGTATTTAATGTAACTGGCAATAAGGCAGCAGAGGAAAGGGTCTCTATCTGCAGGCAGCCTGACCTAGAATGAAGCAAAGCATTCCTAAGCTTACTCTTGTATGGAAAAGCCAAGGACTGTTCCTAGGTGCTTCAAAGTGACAAAAAAATTCTCTAGTGTCAGTTATGGGCAACCTTCTAACGTTCTAAAAAATCAATCACTGATTTCTGCCAAACACCACGGCCTGAGACAGAGCATCCAAGCATGAGACAATCAACCACAATCCCACAGTGAAAGAATGAGAGAGAGAGAAAAGAAGAGACTCAGTTGTGATCATGTGGGATTCAGCATCACATACTACTCATATTGCAAGACATTGGTCACTTGCTTATCAAGTTAAAAATGATTAGAAATGTTTGTCGGTCTTGTGGAATCCTCGCAGAACAAGTTACTCACAATCCAAGGTTTTACTGTACTACAAAGCTATAGTAATCGAACAGTATGGCACTGATACAAAAATAGACACATTGATCAATGGAACAGTAAAGTCCAGAAATAAACCCAGAATTATATGGTCAATAAATCAATAACAAAGGAGAAAAGAATATAGAATGAGGAAAAAGCAGTGTCTTCAATAAATGGTGCTGGGAAAACAAGGCAGATACATACAAAAGAATGAAATTGGACTACTTTCTTATCCCATATACAAAGATAAGTTGAAATATATTAAAAACCTGACACATAAAACCCCTAAAAACACAAGCAGTAATCTCTCTGTCATTGGCCTTACTAACATTTTCTATATATGTCTCCTCAGGCAAGGGAAACAAGCAAAAATAAATTACAAGAACTACACCAAAATAAAATTTTTTTGCATAGTGAATGAAACAGAAGGGCAACACGACTAAATGGTTTGCAAATGTTTGCAAATGACATATCTGGTAAGGGGCTAGTATCCAAAATATATAAAGAACTTAAACAGCTCAACTTCAAAAAAACACCAAGCAATTGATTAAAAATGGGCAAAGGAACTGAATAGACATTTTTCCAAAGATATACTGATGGTCAGTAGATACATAAAAAGATAATGAACATCATACTCAGCAGGGAAATATAAATCACAATGATCATGAGATATCGTTTTACACCTGTCAGAATGACTAGTATAAAAAAGATAAGAAATAACAAGTGTTGATAAAACATGGAGAAAAAGAAACCCTCATGTCCTGTTGGTGGGAATGTAACTTAGTACAGCCACTATAGAAATCAATGTGGAGGTTCCTCAAAAAATTAAAAACAGAAATACCATAAAATCTAGTAATTCCATTGCTGGTATTTATCCCCCCCCCCCAAAAAAAAACCCACTAATATAAAGAGTACATGTAGTTCTGTGTTTATTACAGCATTATTAACAATAACCAAGATATGGAAACAAGGTAAATGAAGAAGACGTGGTATATATATATATATATATACAATGGAATATCCCTCAGCCATAAAGAAGAATGAGATCTTGCCATTCATAACATAGATCCATATATGTATACATACATCACATCTTCATTTATACCAGGGACTACATGAAATAAGTTCAACAAAGATAAATACCATGTGATTTCACTTATACATGGAATCTGAAAAGCAAAACAAATGAGCAAAGAAAAAAAAAAGCAGAAACAGACCCATAAGTACAGAATACAAAGTGGTGGTTGCTAGAGGGGAGAGTGATGATGGGATGGGCATACTGAGTGAAGGGGAGTGAGGGGTACAGGCTTCCAATTTTGGAAAGAATCGTCATGAGGAGAAAAGGTACAGAATAGAGAGTATAGTCAATGGTACTGTAATAGTGTGGTATGGTGACAGATGGTAACTACGAGTATGGTCAGCACAGCATAACATGCAGAGTTGTGGAATCACTACGGTGTATACCTGAAACTAATGTAACATTGTGTGTCAACTATGCTTCATTAAAATATTCATTAAAATTAAAAAATAAATGGGCCACAAGGGAACCCAACCTCAGTAAACTTAGTTTAGATCCACAAGCCAAAATCATCACTTTCAAAATAAGAATTCAAATGTATAGAACATTAGAACTTTGTAAAAGTTCAATGATTTTTACTGTGGCTTCTAGGAAATGTAAGCTTCAAATTATGTTACTTTGTTTTATTTTGGCTTTGTTTTGTTTTGTTTTTAAATTATGCAAAGCATGACACAAACAGGTTGAATGCCTTCAGTATAAAAACCTATACTTCCAGGCACCTATGGATATTCTATTCACATGAAGAATGTAAGTAGTTTTCTGGGTTTTACGTTAATATATATGTAATAGCCTATAGTCCACATGAAAATAATTTCTATTAATTTAATGAAAAATAAAATACTTAACATATGCTAAGAGTTGAGAGCTATGGTATTTATAGAATCAAAGCATAACCAAATTTATTCAGCATAAACTTAAGTTATACAACATCAAAGTCAATTCAATTAAGTAAACTCTTCACATCATGCCTAAGAAATAATATAAAATAGGAAAATTTTAAGCTGTTGTATTTATTAGACTCTTCATTGTGGCAGAGGGGAGAGGGCTGGGAGAGAGATGAAAAAATAAATTGGAAAATGCTAAATATTTTTATTATTATTTATTGCTCAGATATATTTTATGTCACAAAATACTTCAAATTTTATTAAACCAGCTGTAGAAATGGAGAATAAATACTTTCTGCTTTACAAGGAAATTTTTCTGATATAAGAATCCCCAAGTGGGGATTCTAATGGGCAGTTGAACATATTCAAGAACAATTTTTACAACACCTGTCAGGAGTTTCAGATTCATATCTTCAATAGTTTCTTTTTTCAATGTCTTGTGCTGTGAAATGGGTTTGACTAGAGGTCAGGGAGTAGGAAGACTATCTTTCAGACTATCTCTCTACACAAACATAAATACAGTCCAAGGGAAATGCAGAGAAAATTTGCTATTGCTATAGTTTATAATTTTATCCCCTCCCCCCATTTCTATCTCATGCACACACACAAGTCATTTATGCTAGTGTGCAGGTGTCTGGGTGTCTGCTTCAAGACCACCTCAACATCTACCCCTAATGTTTTCCTCCATGCTCTGCTATGATCAAGGAAACCATTCCCCTTAATCTTTTGCTTTATCCTTCCAAGTTTCAACTTTTGTTTTGCTTTTTAACGCCGGTATTAACTCTGTGAACAATCTGGCACTTTGTGTTTCAAAGCTCTCTCATATCTGAGTTTACCTCCAACCTGAAGTTGCCTGAAGCAAAAAGAAAACAGCCTCCACACCTGATCAGCTTGGAGGAAAAGAGTAAACACTGTCCTACAAGAGAAAAGTCCCATGTTCTAGTGTTAGTCATCTCTGTTTTATTTGGAAGACTTCAGGCAAGTCACTTAACTACCAGAGACCTTGGTCTTGACAACAATTACCGCCAACCTAACATGGTGGTTTCAGGATTAAAACACCTACTTACAATAACTGCTGTTTCTAATATATGTTAATGCATAACAGATTTTTGACACTTTTCTAAAAAAACCTCTAACTTCCCTTGCCTATATTTTCTCTAATAGATTTGGTATTCTTCGATCGCAAAAGCTAGGACTACTTTTATTTGAATGGTTCATATCTACTATTTGGCAATTCCTATATTTTCCAATAATATTACTGAATGAGAAAATAAACAAATTAAATGAAAATAATGAATGTGACAATGATGTTCCAACATTAAACAAGCTATACAAATGGAAGATGTTGGTTTTTTTAATTCATCCATTTAATAAAGAATTCTGGAGTGTTTGTTCTGTACCAGGCACTGTCTAGACAAAGATAGTGGAAAAAAAATTTCTTGTAGAAAGTACAATTCTTAACACTCAAGAGCTCTTACTGAGTATTCACCAAAGAGTTACTATAATTGAATAGCCAACCACGAAGAGACAGTAAAACATCAGAGTAGTTAGAAACAACTTCACTTTTTAGTTGTTGTTGCATTTTTAATTATCAGACCTCTCATAAAATCATTCTAAATTTTATATTTAAGAATATGTAATTTAATTGATTATTTAATGAATCATATCAAGCATCTTCTCTGACAACATTTGCATAAAATTAGAAATAAATTACCATAAGAAAACAGGAAAAAACACAAAAACATGGATATTAAACAACATGACACTGAATAGACAGTGGATCACAGAAGTCAAAGGTGAAGTAAAGAATACCTAAGGATAAATGAAAACAGAAATGGGATATAGTATAATCTATGGGATACAGCAAAAGTGATTCTAAGAAGGAAGTTGATAGCAATACAGGCCTACCTCAAGAAACAAGAAAATCTAAATAAACAAACTAACTTTAGACCTAAAAGAACTAGAAAAAGAACAAATAAAACCCAAAGTTAATAGAAAAATGAAATAATAACATCAGGGTAGGAATAAATGCAATGAAGTCTAAAAAAATAATAGAAAAGATCAATGAAACTAAGAGCTGGTTCTTTAACACACAAATAAAATAAACCTTTAGCTAGAGTAACCAAGAAAAAAAAGAGAGTTCAAATAAAGAAAATCAGAAATGAAAGAGATTAAAACTGATACCACAGAAATGCAAAGGATCATAAGAGAATACCATGAACAACTATGTACCAACAACTGAACAACCTTCAAGAAATGGATTAATTCCTAGAAACATAAAAATCTTCCAAGACTGAATCAGGTAGCAATAGACAACCTGAATAGACTGATTACTTGTAAGTAGGATTGAAACAGTAATAAAAAACCTCCCAACAAGCAAAAGTCTAGGACCAGATGGCTTCATTGGTGAATGCTTCCAAATATTCAAAGAAAATTTAATCCTTCTCAACTCTTCCAAAAATTGAAGAGGAAGGAATGCTTCCAAACATATTTTAGGAGGTCAACATTACCCTGATTCTCAAACTAGACAAGAATGAACACACACAGACACACACACACACACACACGCACACACTCTACGGGTCACTTGATAAACATAGATGTAAAAATCTTCAACAAAATATTAGTAAAATAAGTTCAAAAATATTACAAGGACTATACATCATATGAAGTGGATTTATTCCAGGGATGTAAGTATGATTCAACATCCTCATATCAATCAACATGATATACCACATAAATGAAATGAATAAAAATCATATGATCATTGCAATATATACAGAAAAAGCATTTGATAAAATTTAACATCCACTTATGATAAAAATCCTCAACAATGTGGGTACAGAGGGACTATACCTCAACATAATAAAGGCCTTATATGGCAAACCCATAGCTAATATCATACCCCATAGAGAAAAGCTAAAAGCTTTTCTGCTATAATCAGGAACAAGACAAGGATGTCCACTCTCACCACTTTTATTCAACATAGTATTGGAAGTCCTAACCATAGCATTTAGGGAAAGAAATAAAAGCCACCCTCATTGGTAAGGAAGAAGTAAAACTCTGTGTGTGTGTGTGTGTGTGTGTGTGTGTGTGTGTGTGTAAATATACATATACATATATATATAGAAATTTTATATATATATGTAATTTCTAAAAACTCCACCAAAAAACTATTAGAACTAACAAACTAACAAATACATCCAGGAAAGTTGATACAAAATTATACACAAAAATCTGTGGTGTTTTTATACACTAATAATGAACTATCACAAAGAGAAATTAAGAAAATAATCATATTTACAGTTGAACCAACAAAAATAAAATACCTAGGAATAAACTTAACCAAGTTTATTGGTTTATCCAAGTACAATGAAAGAATTGTACACTGAAAACTGTAAGTCATTAATAAAAGAAATNACCATAGCATTTAGGGAAAGAAATAAAAGCCACCCTCATTGGTAAGGAAGAAGTAAAACTCTGTGTGTGTGTGTGTGTGTGTGTGTGTGTGTGTGTGTGTAAATATACATATACATATATATATAGAAATTTTATATATATATGTAATTTCTAAAAACTCCACCAAAAAACTATTAGAACTAACAAACTAACAAATACATCCAGGAAAGTTGATACAAAATTATACACAAAAATCTGTGGTGTTTTTATACACTAATAATGAACTATCACAAAGAGAAATTAAGAAAATAATCATATTTACAGTTGAACCAACAAAAATAAAATACCTAGGAATAAACTTAACCAAGGAGGTGAAAGAATTGTACACTGAAAACTGTAAGTCATTAATAAAAGAAATTGAAAATGACACATATAAATGAAAAGACATTTTGTGTTCATGGATTGGAAGAATAATACTGCTAAAATGTTCATATTACCCAATGCAATCTGCAGATTCAATGCAATCTCTATCAAAATTCCAATGGCATATGTCACAGAACTAGAACAAATAATCCTAAAATTTGTATGGAACCACAAAAGACCCCAAATATCCAAACCAGTCTTGAGAAAGAAGAATAAAGCTGAGATTTATGAGAAACAAGCTGGAGTAGGAGGACCCTAAAAGCTCATCTCATCCTGTGGATACAGTGAGATAACACTCAAATCAGTGTAAATAACCCATAAAATGACCCAGAGACTGGCAAACAAACTCCACAACTAAATGCAAAGAAGAGGCCACATTGAAGAGTGTAGTAAGGGTGGAGATGCAGTGGGGAGTTAAACCCTATGGGTCCGGCCACCAGAGGGAAGGAACCACAGGTGGGAAGAGGGGAAAGAAACAGACTGTCATACTGGGTAGTCCACACAGGAAAGATGAATCCCTGTAACATTTGGCTTTGAAAACCAGAGTGGTCACATTTTATAAGTTCTTACAATCAGTGGGATTTAAAGCTTGGAACTTAAAAAATCAGTAGGCTCACTTGGGAGAGACTGGAGGGTGACAGGAAGTTGAATTCCCCGCTTTTAAGGAGACTGCACAACAAACAGCCGCTGGAGATACAGCACAAAAGCAACGGTTTAAAAAATACCTGAGCCATATTGGAAAGAGTTACTTACTAATCTCAGAATTTTCTGAGGGACTTCTCCAGAAGCAAAGGAGCTAGCAGGCACCATTTCCCTCCCTTGCTCCCTAGAATAAACACATTGGCCACCTGTAGGAACCAGCACAGCACTAGCATTCGCTAATTAACTTGCTTACACTATGCTCCCTCTGCCCCCTTTGGGTCTGTCTCAGTCCCAGTGCTGCAGGTCCCCTCCCCTAGAAGACCTGCACAAATCTTGTCAACACCATGTCTCCCAACTATGAGTTTTACAGGGCTTTAATCCAGTGGTGGTGGCTGGTCACCTCCCACAGAAGACCTGTGCACTTTGGTAAAACTGTGTGCCCCACTCATGTATGCTTTGCAAAGCAGCCTGGCTGCCTCAGTCTTGGCAGCACCTGCATGTCCCCCCTTTCTGTGGAATGGGACACACATCACCTTGTTGAAAGTGAATACTCTGCCCACTACTTTCAAGAGCAAGAGAGGTAGCTGGCTTTACAAACACAGAGAAACAGACTTAGAGACTTAGACAAAATGAGGAGACAAGAGAAGAGGCAAGAGAACTAAGTGAAACACATATAAGTAATATTCCTGATACAGAATTTAAATAATCATAAAGATACTCATTGGACTTGAGAAAAGTGTGGAGGACGTGAGTGAGATAAAAAAGAACCAGTCAGAGATGAAGAAAACAATAACTGAAATTAAAAATATACTAAATGGAATAAACAGCAGGATGGAAGAAGCAGAAGAATGAATCAGTAACCTAGAGGACAGAGAAATGGAAAGTAATCAAGTTGAGCAGGTAAGAGGGAAAAAAAATTATGCAAAATGAGAACAAACTTAGGGAACTTAGTGACTCCATCAAACATAATAACATTTGCATTACAGAAAACCCAGAAAAAGAAGAGAGAGAAAGAGGAGAAGAAATTTTATTTAAAGAAATAGCTGAAAATTTCCTGAATTTGAGGAAGGAAACAGAAATTCATATCTAAGAGGCACAGAGATTCCCCCATCAAAATCAACCAAAGGAAGTCCTTAACAAGATGCATAGTAATTCAAGTGGCAAAAACTAGGGATAAAGAAAAAAATTTTTAAAGCAGCAAGAGAAAAGAACATACAGCGGAAACCTCATAAGGTTATCAGCAAATTTTTTCAGTAGAAACCAGAAGGGAGTGGCATGAGATATTCAAAGTGATGAAAGGGAAAAATCTGCAGCCAAGATTACTCTATCCTGTTAGGCTATCATCCAGAACAGGAGAGATAAAGAGTTACCCAGACAAACAAAAGTCATAGGAGTTTGTGACCACTAAACCAGCCTTACAAGAAATGTTAAAAGGAACTATTTAGATAAAGACAAAGAAATATAAAGAAAAAGGAATCCAAGTGTATCACTAAAAAAAGCCAACTTATGATGAGAGAAGAGAGCAATGGACGAAAGGAACAGAAGAGCCACAAAAATAAACACAAATAAATAACAAAATGTCAATAAATGTACATCCATCAATAATTACTTTGAATGTAAATGGACTAAATGCTCCAATCAAAAGACATAGGGTGCTGGAATGGACAAAAATCAAAGGCGTATCTATATGCCACCTACAAGAGACTCACTTTGTTTTGTCTTTATAAATTTTTAAACTTTAATATTATTGATTTCCTTTTTTAATATAATTTATTGTCAAGTTAGCTAACATACAGTGAATACAGTGTGTTCTTGGCTTCAGAAGTAGATTCATCACATACATACAGTGCTCATCCCACAAGTACCCACCTCAATGCACATCACCCATTTCCCCCTCTCCCCCATTACCCCCCATCCACCCTCAGTTTGTTCTCTGTATTTCAGAGTCCCTTATGTTTTGCCTCCCTCTCTGTTTGAAATTATTTTCCCCTTCTCTTCCCCCATGGTCTTCTGTTAAGTTTCTCAATGAGTAAAAACATATGATAGCCATCTTTCTCTGACTGACCTATTTCATTTTCCATTTCCATCCATGTTGTTGCAAATGGCTGGATTTCACTCTTTCCCACTGCCAATCAGTATTCCATTGTATATATAAACCACATCTTTATCCATTTATCAGTTGATGGGCATTTGGGCTCTTTCTACAATTTGGCTATTGTTGATAGTGCTGCTATAAACATTGGGAGTACATGTGCCCCTATGAATCAGCACTCCTGTATCCTTAGGGATAAATTCCTAGTAGTGCTATTGCTGGGTCATAGGGTAATTATATTTTTCGTTTTTCGAGGACCTCCACACTGATTTCCAGAGCAGCTGCACCAGTTTGCATTCCCACTAACAGTGCAAGAGGGATCCCATTTTTCCACTTCCTCGCTAACACATGTTGTTTCCTGAGTTGGTCTTTTTAGCAACTCTGACTGGTGTGAGGTGGTATCTCAGTGTGGTCTTGATTTGTATTTCCCTGATGATGAGCGATGTTGAGCATCTTTTTATATTGTCTGTTGTCCATCTGAATGTCTTCTTTGGAAAAGTGTCTATTCGTGTCTTCTGCCCTTTCTTCACTGGATTATTTGTTTTTTGGGGTGTTGAGTTTGGTAAGTTCTTTATAGATTTTGGATACTAACCCTTTATCTGATAATGTCATTTGCCAATATCTTCTCCCATTTTTTTGGTTGCCTTCTAGTTTGGTTGATTATTTACTTTGCAATGCAGAAGCTTTCCATCTTGATGAGGTCCCAATAGTTCATTTTTGTTTTTATTTCCCTTGCTTTCAGAGATGTGTTGAGTAAGAAGTTTCTGCAGCTGATATCAAAGAGGTTTTTGCCTGCTTTCTCCTCTAAGGTTGTGATAGTTTCCAGTCTTACATTTAGGTTTTTCATCCATTTTGAGTTTATTTTTGTGTATGGTGTAAGAAAGTGGCTTTTTTTTTTCTGCATGTCACTGTCCAGTTCTCCCAGCATCATTTGCTAAAGAGACTCGCTTTGCACCTAAAGACACATGCAGACTGAAAGTGAGGAGTTGGAGAGGCACCTGGGTGGCTCAGTTGATTAAGTATCTGACTCTTGATTGTGGCTCACATCCGGATCTCAGTTTGTGAGTTCGAGCCCCACATTGGGCTCCAAAACTCTGTTTTTCTCAAAATAAATAAATGAACTTAAAAAAAAAGTGAAGAGTTGAGAAAAAAAGAAGGGGATGGAAAACATGTATTATGCAAATGCAGAGGTAGCAATACTTATATCAGACAAAATCAACTTTAAAACAAAGACTCTAATGAGAGACAAAGAAGGACACTATAAAGTCATCAAGGGGACTATCCAACAAGAAGACATAACAATTGTGGATACTAATGCACCCAACATGGAGCACCCAAATATGTAAAACAGTAACAAATATAAAGGAACTAATTGATAGTAATACAATAATAGTAGGGGGCTTTAATACCCCACTTACATCAATGAACAGATCATCTAAACAGAAAATCAACAAGGAAATAGTGGCTTTGAATGACACACTAGACCAGGTGGACCCAATAGATATATTCAGATCATTCCATCTTAAAACAGCCAAATACACTTTCTTCTCAAGTGTGCTTGGAATATACCCTAGAGAAGATCACATATTAGGTCACAAAACAAGTCTGAACAAATTTAAAAAAATTAAAGTTACACCATGGATCTTTTCTGACTTCAACACAATCAAACTAGAAATGAATATACAAGAAAAAATCTGGAAAGAGCACAAATATACGGAGATTAAAAAACATGCTACTCAACAATGAATGGGTCATCCAAGAAATCATAGAGGAAATAAAAAAATACATGGAGACAAATGAAGATGAAAACACAATGATCCAAAATCTTTGGGATGCAGTCAAAATGGTTGTAAGAGAGTTTATAGTAATACAAGCCTACCTCGTGAAGAAAAATCCCAAATAAAATCCCTTTAGTCGTACACCTAAAGGAGATAGAAAAAAAAAATCCAGTAGAAAGAAGGAAATAATAAGATTATAGCAGAAAAATATGAAATAGAGACTTAAAAAATAATATGAGATTAATGAAATCAGGAGTTGGTTCTTTGAAAAAAAGACACAAAATCAGAAATGAAAAACAACTGATACCAAAGAAACACAAAATATTTTAAGAGATTATAATAAATTATGCCAACAAACTGGACAAGCTAGAAGAAATAGATAAATTCCTAGAAATATATAACCTACCAAAACTCAAGCAGGAAAAATTAGAAGATCTGAACAGACTGATTCCCAGCAATGAAAAATGAAAGGAAATCATTAAAAAAAAAAAAATAACCTCCCAACAAGTAAAAGTCCAGACCAGATGGCTTCATAGGTGAATTCTACCAAACATTTAAAGATGAGTTAACACGTATTCTTCTCAAACTTTTGTAAAAAATAGAATAGGAAAGAAACTTCCAAATTCATTCTATGAAGCCAGCATTACCCTGATTCCAAAAACAGATAAAGATACAACAACGAAAAAAGTGACCCACAAGCCAATTACTCTGATGAACATAGATGTGAATTCCTCAACAAAATATTAGCAAACTGAATCCAACAATTCATTGAAAAAATCGTTCACCACAATTGAAGTGGGATTTATTTCTGGGATGCAAGAATGATTCCATATTCACAAATAAATCAACATGATACATCACATCAATAACAGAAAAGACAAAAACCATGTGATCATTTCAGTAAGAAGCAGCATTTGAAAAAGTAAAACATCTATTCATGATAAAAGCCCTCAAAAAAATAGGTTTAGAGGGAACATGCTTCAACATAATGAAGGCCTTCTATGAAAAACCCACAGCTGACATTATACTCAATGAGGAAAAACTAAGCTGTTTCCTTAAAGTCAGGGATAAGACAAGGATGTCCACTCTCCCCACGTTAGGTCAACGTAATATTAAAGTTCTAGCCACGGTAATCAGACAACAAAAAGAAATAAAAGGCATCCAAATTGGTAAGGAAGAAGTAAAACTTACACAATTCACAGATGACATGATACTATATATAGAAAATCCTAAACACTCCACCAAAAAACTACTAGAACTGATAAATGAATTCAATAAAGTCATGGACTACAAAAATCAATGTACAGGAATCCATCGCATATCTATACACTAATAATGAACCAACAGAAAGAGAAAGGAAACAATCCTATTTACAATTGCACCCAAAATGATAAAGTACCTAGGAATAAACTTAACCAAAAAATTAAAAACCTATACTCTGAAAGCTATAAAACACTGATGAAAAAAATCGAAGATAACACAAACACATAGAAAGATATTCCATGCTTATGTCTTGTAAGAATTAGTAGTGTTAAAATATTTATACTATCCAAAGTAATCTATGCATTTAATGTAATCTCTATCAAATTCCAGCATCATATTTCACAGAACTGGAAGAAACAATCCTAAAACTTGTATGGACCAAAAAGAGCCAGACTAACCAAAGCAATCTTGAAAAAGAAAAACAAAACTGGAGATATCACAATTCCAACTTCAGGAGATATCACAATTCCAACTTCAAGTTATATTACAAGGCTATAATAATGAAAACATTATGGTACTGGCACAAAAATACACATAGATCACTATAACAGAATAGAAAGCCAAGAAATAAACCCACAGTTATAGGGTCAATTAAGCTTTAAGGAAGGAGGCAAGGATACAATGGGTAAAAGTCTCTTCAACAAATGGCGTTGGGAACATTGGACAGCTACATGCAAAATAATGAATCTGAACCACTTTCTTTCACTATACACAAAAATAAACTGAGAATTGATTAAGGGCCTAAATGTGAGACCTGAAACCATAAAACTTCTGGAAGAGAGCAGGGGCAGTAATTTCTCTAACATCGGTCATAGCAAGATCTTTCTAGATCTGCTTCTTGAGACAAGGGAGGCAAATGCAAAATTAAACCATTGAGACTACATCAGAATAAGAAGCTTTTGCACAATGAAGGTGACAACCAACAAAACTAAAAGGCAACCTATGGAATGGGAGAAGATATTTTCAAATGGCATATCAGATTAAAGGTTAGTATCCATAATGTGTAAAGGACTTATACAACTTAGTACCAAAAACACAATCCAATTTAAAAAATGTGCAGAAGATATAAAAATCTTTCCAAAGAAGACATCCAGATGGCCAATAGACACACCTAAAGATGATTAGAATCACTCATTATTAGGGAAATACAAATCAAAACCACAATGAGAGATCACCTTACACTTGTCAGAATGGCTAAAATAAAAACTCAAGAAACAACAAATTTTGGTGAGGATGTGAAGAAAAAGGAAGCCATGTGCACTGTTGGTGGGAATGTACACTGGCACAGCCACTGTAGAAGACAGTGTGGAGTTTTCTCAAAACTATTGAAAACAGAACTACCCTATGTCAAGTAGTTGCTCTACTGAGTATTTACCCCAAGAATATAGAAACACTAACTGAAAGGGATACATGCACCCCTATCTTTATTGCTGCTTTATTTAGAATAATCAAATTAGGTTAGCAGCCCAACTGTCTTTTGACAGAGGAATGGATAAAGAAGATATGGTGTAGATCTACAATGGAATATTACTCANCTATACAAATGAATAGTATTCAGCCATAAAAAATGAAATCTTGTCATTTGCAATAACATGTTTGTATCTAGAGAGTATAGTGCTAAGTGAAATAAACCAATAGAGAAAGACAAATACCATATGACTTTACTCCTGCGTGGACTTTAAGAAACCTAATGAAGGGGGGAAAAAGAGAGAAACCAAAAATAGACTCAACTACAGAGAACAAACAGATGGTTAAGAGGGTAGATGGCAGGGATGGGTGAAATTGATAAAGGAGTTTAAGAGTACACTAATCTTGATAAGCACTGAATAATATACTGAATTGCTGAATTAATATCTTGTAAATCCGAAACTAATTTAACAATGTATGTTAACGACATTGGAATTAAAATTAAAAAATAACAACAAAGCTAGAGGTATTACATTCCCTGATTTCAAACTATACTAAAAGCTATACTAAACAAAACAATATGGTACCATGACATAAACAGACAAATAGATCAATAGAACAGAATTGATAGCCTGGAAATAAGTTCACACATGTGGTCAATTAATTTATGACAAAGGAGCCAGGACAATCTCTTGGATAAGCAGTGCTGGGAAAACTGGTGGGCCACTTGCAAAAGAATGAGATCAGACCACTATCTTATACACACACATTAACTCAAAACAGACTAAAGACTTGAGTGTAAGACCCGAAAACCTACATTTCTAGAAGAAAACATAGGCAGTAACTCAATATTAATGTCAGCGATTTTTTAAAAAAATCTGACCCTAGAGGCAAGAGAAATGAAAGCAAAAACAAACATATGGGACCATATCAAACTAAGAAGTTTCTGCACAGCAAAGGAAATCATCATCAAAATGAATAGGCAACCTACTAAAATGGGAGAAGATATTCACAGACAATACATCCAATAAGGGGTTAATATCCAAGATATATAAAGAACTTATACAACAAAAAACCAAACAACTCAATTAAAAAATGGGCAAAGGATATGAATAGACATTTTTCCAAAGACATTCAGATGGCCAACAAGCATATGAAAAGATATTCAACATCACTAATTAGGGAAGTCAAATCAAAACCACAATGACATCACTTCACA
This sequence comes from Crocuta crocuta, assembly GCF_008692635.1. Taxonomy (NCBI): domain Eukaryota; kingdom Metazoa; phylum Chordata; class Mammalia; order Carnivora; family Hyaenidae; genus Crocuta; species Crocuta crocuta. The sequence goes on from NW_027551567.1 coordinate 10,293,918, forward strand.
CTTCTTAGAATGGCTATTATCAAAAAGGTAAGAAATAACAAGGGTTGGAGAGGATGTGGGGGAAAGGGAAGCCTTGTACACTATTGGTGGGATGGTAAACTGTTAGAGCACTATGGAAAACAGTAATGGAAGTTCATCAAAAAAAAAAAAAAAGAATAGAACTAGCATATGATACAGCTATTCCACTCTTGAGTATTTATCTGATGAATATGAAAACACAAAGTCAAAACAATATGTGCACTCCTATGTTCAGTGCAGCTTTATTTACAATAGCTGATATATATTAAAAACAACCCTAAATATTCATCAATGATGAACGGATAAAGAAGGTATATATACACCATGGAGCACTACTCAGCCATAAAGAATGAAATCTTGCCATTTACAACAACATGGGATGGACCCTGAGGGCATTATGCTAAGTTACATAAAGGAGAAAGACAAAAACAGCACAAAAACAAACTCATGGATAGAGTGAACAGATTGGTAGTTATCAGAGGGAAGCAGACTGGGTGGGTGAAAGGCATCAGCTATAGGGAAATGGATGGTAACTAGACTTTTGGGAGTGATCACTTTGTAATGTATACAGATGTTGAATTAAAATGTTCTACATTTGAAACGTATTAAAAATTATGCTTACTACTGGGTCTGGTTCTGAAGGGCATACCAAATTTATTTAAATATCACTGCTGCCCTCAAGGAGCTTAAATTTAGTAAAAGTGCTAAGACATGAGTTCCAATATTCAATCATAATTGAGGAATAGAAGGAAGGAGTTAATCTATGCACTGTCAAATATTTAGAGAGAAATTGCTGCTACTGTAAATGGAGCATAATGACAGCCTCACAAGGTGTTAAATTGCCTATAAAGCCTTGAAATAATTAACAAAATATCTCTAGTGGAAAATCAGTCATTTCCTAGTTATTACTCAAGCCTTCCCCACTTAGATTCCGTGCATAATTTCAGAAGCTTTTGTGTAGTAACAATGATTCATCTTGTATTTTATGTAGTCTTTTCTGGAATCATTGTTTGTATCTCTAAATACAGTCCACACAGGCTCAGATTTTCAATGCAATATTAATGTTGCATGTGCATAGAAATGTTCTCATTTACCTGTCTTTGCTGTTCTTATTCTAGTACTTTAAAAGCATTTGCAGCTGAGTCGTTTGTTTCTCTCAAAGTGTGAGATGGGCTTATAGCTCACATATATTGGAGGCATAATAGCTAAACAGTTTTTATTTTAGCCAAGAGGATCATAGATCTGCCCCCTGGGATTTATGCCATCATTTCAAACCCCAAGCTAAGAAAAATGTATTGTCAGACTTGCTTTACCATTCTTTCAAATGAAAGTTTAATCAGCTTGACATTTACAGTAAGGAGCATCTGGGTGACAGCATTTATGGAACATACAGAAATCTCTGTCTTAAAGTAAATATGAAAATGTGGTATAAAGGAAGATAGTGGAGTGTCAAATCACGACTCTTAAGTCGAAAAACAGTTTTCTAGTGCTGAAATACAGCTGAAAATGCTGAAGATTCTGTCTAATGTTGTAGAGGTTGTAGAGGCTATGCTTTTTTCCTTCCACATTTATAGATTTTATGAGGAGAAAAAGAATTCTTTAGCCAAATAAGTTTGCAAAACACCTGGGTCAAACGAAGGAAAAAAAGACTCAGAATTTCTTAAGACTTTTAATATGTGAATATATTTAATTGTACACTTAATATTGTTAGAATGGTAAATTTCATGTGTTTTTTACCGCCACTTAAAAAATCATGTGATTTTTCACTATAGTGCTTTATTAAATCAGCTAAATGTAAAGATAAAAAATGAATTTGAATATTTAAAATTATGTCTCTCTTTAGGAAATAAAACCTTACCGGTAAAGAAATCTAGTTCACTAGAATGAAAATCCAAAGCTCTCAAGATAGCTTCTCAATTAAGGTAGCAACAGTACACATATTTAGGGTTATGATGAAACTGTAAAAATTTTAGGAATTGTAAAATAAAAGGCATTTAACGTTTTCAAATTAGGTTATTTCCCTAACTATACATAAACAATTACTATAGAATCAACATATGATCAAGAAGAACTTGCATATTTCTAAATTAACTTTTATTACCACAAATGAGAAATTTACTCCTAAATTTTAACTTTTGGCACTCTAAACTTATTACCATTACTACTGTAATTTCCTGTGGATTTCAGGCTAGAGGAAGAAGGAATTATCATCTTTAAGGAAGAGGATGTGCCTTGCAATGGGTTAAGTATGCTTCTGTACTTCCTTCTTCCCTCGCTCTGTCTTAGAGTACTGTTGTTTGACTTTTTTTGTCCTATGTGTGTAGTATTTATTCAAAGCACTTTGGGAAAGTCGATGGAATGTGTGAAGGAAATACAGATCCCACACAGTACTTAATAATCATGCTTAGCTGAATTTGAAAAATAAAATACATATAGCAGCACAGAACATCTCACATCTAGAGCATTTACTGCCCACTCCTCTTTTAGGCAACACAAGGCAGGTGCTCCCAGAAAATAAATATGGGGTTTACAATTAATAAAAGACAACAAAAACCTTAATATTCCTGCGACACAGCCAAACCCATCTTGCATGATAGGACTGTATTCACTGTGTACAAATGGAGTGATAAATGTCCTCAGAGAGGTGATAGTCGAAGCGGCAGTTATAGGTGAGAATTCCAGGTGAGAAGTACAGGCATACCTGCCTTTGGTCTTCATTATAGCCCCAGAACAGAATTTCTAGCAGCTATGTATGTGATTGAAGCGGGAGCCTGGGAAACTGTAATGGAGCAGTAATTCAGGAACAAGGGGTGGGATTTGGGTGGGGATTCCAAGGCAAAGTGACTAAAGATGAGCCTAGGACAATAAAAGGGGCCAACTTAAGGAAATGGAAATCATCCCTGGAGAGAATAAAAATGTCTTTATTCACGGCCAGAATAAAAAGGTCTCTCACGAGCTCCAAGGTAATTCAAAGTTTCCACAGCACTGAAAAAGACAAATGATCAATGTCTAGCTTTCACCCAATTCACATTTACCTCTGCAAACAGGGAGGACCTGGAGACTGAGGCTGATGGGGAGGCTTATGGAAACAGATGCCCTCTGAGTTCCCACCTAGTAGGTCAACCTTAAATCTCCAGAAAAGTTTTCTAGAAAGAGGTCCCTTATGGGTGGGAATTGTACTTGTGAAGAAGGCAAGAGGGAGCATGGATGCAAGCCTTAAGCCCTGCCCCATTTTCTTTTATTGTGTAAGATACTACACAGAGACTTTATCAGGATAACGCCAAAAAAAAAAAAAAAAAGAGTCCATGCGGAAGGCAGAAGAGGACACCAACCCCATTTGCAGGCTAGGAAAGAATAAGAGTAATTACTATAAGAGCTTTTGGAGAATTCTTAAAGCCTTCAACACTCCAATGTTAATTGTTTTTGGTCTCCACTCTGTTTCAGAGAGTATTTAGGACCAAAACCCTAAGATAAAAAGGATGTGTGATCTTTTAATTCTGGGTCAAAGAGAAGCCAGAAAGCAAGGAGACTGCATCCTAATTACTTATATAGTCTCGAGAGTGAGAGCAGCTACAAGGAAGAGAGTCAAGCACATCCTTGCGACCTGGGATTCATGAGAGGCCATGGGAAGGCCCTGCTGCGGGTGGAGCGGCAAGCCCAGGAGTTTTAGCCAAAAGAGATTCTATATTGGGTCTGTCAAAATGATGGATTCAAACATGTTTATTATTTTTTCAGTGGAACAACTATCATGAGACTACAATTGAGTCATTTCTAGTACATATCCAGACGTTTTCGTATAAATTGGTAAGCTGAACTGTAAAATGGAAAAGAAAATCATCTTTTCAAGCTCCAATGTAAGGCAAAAAACAATAGGAAATCTAAGTCTAGTTACTAAATCATTTGTACATTTTTTCCTCTAATGGTAAATCATCTGAATTAAGAATTGCATCTAGGGAAACTTTAAAAGATACTTATTTGACTCTAGAAAACACTATTAAATGTGTCATCTTGATGCATAATTTAACAGAACTCAAACTGCATTCTTTTCTCTCATGTACCTCTATTTCCATATCAGTAGTGACACAAGGTTAAATGTCATCATTATTCTCTTCTATTTATACAAGTCAAACATTATTCTGCTTCATGGCTTCCTGCTGAGGCATCTTTTTACATTAGTTCCCACATTATAGAATTTGAATGGTCTGACTCCATGGACAGTTCCAGAACACATCATGCTTCTTTTCACTGCAAGTTCAGGCCTTTGTCTGCACCAACTCCCAAATACCCAAAAATGTTTCTCACACCTTTCCATGCACAAAAGTCACCTAGGGATCTTCTTAAAATGCTAACTCGTGGTTTTGCATGTTAAAACTAGTTTGCCCACTGGTTCAATAGCAGAGGATCCGCGGATCCTAGTTTAACAACACTGATTTATTTTTCCGTTTCCTGCCTCCCTGATAGATCCTATCCATACGGATTTCTTCCTCAGACTCTAAGGTGGTATATTGACCTCTGATTTAGCCCTGAATAGCTTAATCTTTTTGCACTGTTTATTTCATGTGGTTGTATCCTGGTTCTGAACTCTACTGAACACTCCTGGGAGGAACGCCATGGTATAATAAAGTACAATAATAATATTGCATGGAATGTCCACGGAAGAAAGCGCCTCTTATGGCAGGAGAATGGAGGGTTGTTTTTTTTTGTTTTGTTTTGTTTTTTTGTAGCTTTAAAGATGACTGGAGAAAGAGGCCATGGCAGAAACCCATGGCGTTCAACAAAGGAAGCATCAACATGGGGGCAAGGTAGCAGCCTCCTCCCTCCATGCCACTACAGGTGTGGAATCATGGAGGCAATGCGGAAGCAGGGTGGGGCCCCGCAGAGCCCGGGCCCCTGGTATTTCTGTGATCTTTATTTGCTATGTTACTGGCTATGTCCGTTCTCTAGACTTTAGAGTACCCAGCTTAAAAAGGAAATTTTATTATGTGATCTCTAAAATCCCTTCTGATGCTATAGAGTCTGGGAGTTTACAACTATCTAGAAAAGTACCAGAAAGATAAGCATTACTAAGGAAGAAATTTCTGGCTGTGAAAGTTGTCAGTTCCTTTGTTCTCAGCTCTCTCGTCCTAATTTCAAATTATTTGCTCATTAAATTTTTTTCCTACGTATTTTCCCCACTGTTTTTAGTTTCTTATAAATGAGAGGCAAATGCCATTCGATGTTATATGTAGTTATTCTGAGACTTTTTAGCACACTGATATTCTTTTCTGCCACTTCATGTGAGAAGTGTCTTCTCTGAAGATTTTTGCATCTGAGACTCTTCCTGAGACATTCTGTTTTATTATCCTGTCTTCTTTTTGCCAACATCTATAAAACCATTTTCCACTTCATCTCACAATTTCTCTTTTCCATTGCTCTGTAAAATGTGCATTTCATAATATAACCACATTATATAAGTCTCCAGGCTCCTTCCACCCTAAAAGAATGTGTATAGTTTTATAAATAAACTTTTTGTAAGTTGATTCCTATTATTAGTCCAGTTGATAGGCATCATTTAGGTATCTTTACTTTCACAATACAAATGATAATGGGGAAGAAGATTACTTTTTAAATTTTCCTTGTAATTATTATTGCTACAAGCAGTTAGGAATTGTTTCTCTTCCTATGTTTTCTAACAATCTTTTTAAATGTTTAATTTTGTTTGATGTTACTTATCACTTTTTATCAAGGCAGAACAAAAATTAAAGACAAATTTAAAACAAGAAAATATATTCATTATAATTTCCTCAGCTTACCACAAAAGATTTCATTCATGCATGTTGTTGACATGAATATTTTAACAAAATTATATTCATAGCATAATGTCACCTTATAACCTTTACTTGTTAATGTGTCAAATATTATCTCAATCATAACGGTTACATAATATTTCATTGAGTTAGTGTGACATACTTCTCTTTTTGCACATTTAGGTTTGTTATCCTATTATTTTTTTGATACTGCTATGATTATCTTCGTGCAAACAGCTTTTCACTACTTAAGATGGTGTCTTCAGAAATAGGATAGCTAAGTCAAAAGACAGGAACATTTTGAAGGTTTCTGATATAAATTATCATACTGCTTTCCAAAATGGATTGTATAAATTTACATTTTACCCTCATATAAATGCATGAGTTAAACACATTATTATAAGCAGCTATTCATCTTTTGAAAGATTGTGGCCAAATACATGTAACATAAAAAATGGTTAAAAGGGTAGAATTTAAGTGTACAACTCAGTGATATTAAGTACATTCATTATATTGTGCAGCCATCACTACTATCCACTTCCAGAACTTTTTTTCATCATCTCACACAGAAACCTTGTACCCATTAAACAATTTGTCATTCTTCCCTCCTCCCAGTCCCTGGTAACTTGTATTTCTACTTTCTGTGTCAATGAGACCTATTCTAGGTACTTTATTTAAGTGGAACCATGCAATATTTTTTCTTTTGTGTTTGGCTTATTTCACTTAGCAAAATGTTTAAGGTTCATCTATATTGCAGCATGTATCATAATTTCATCCCTTTTCAAGGCTAAATAATATTCCATTGTATTTATATGCCACACTGTGTTTATCCCTTCATCTGTCAAACGTTTGTGTTATTTCTGCCTTTTGGTTATTGCGAATAATGCTGCTATGAACATTACTGTACAAATATCTGAGTTCTTACTTTCAATACTTTTGAATATATATTGAGAAGTAGAATGGAGTCATCATATGGTAATTTTATGCTTAACTTTTGAGGAGCAATATTATCTTTATGGTTTAAAAAGTTCTGTTTTACTTGGTATAAATTTTATTTTTTTTTCAAGATTTGAGTATCTACTCCACCTATATTGCTTTACATTGCATCTTCTATGAATTATAATTTATGTCCTCTATCCATTCATTGATTTTTTTTTAATTAATTAATTTCTTTATTTTGCTCTGTGTTTTCCAGAAACGCTGAGCCCTATGGTGGGCACCTGCTCCTTTTGCCTGTAGAAAGTCCTTTCCCTTTCATACTGGATTTTCCTTTGGGAACTACCCTTCTGCTGCTGCAGGCTACACTGGTGGGGTGTCCAGCATGTCCCCATTCCCTGACTAATCAAATGCTCCTTGCAATTTGAATTTTAAGAAAGAAACAAAAATAGAAAGTGATGAAAGCTCCATCATGATGCTCACAGCTTCTGAAAAGACTGCTCAACCATTAGAGCATCTGTTACCTATATTTACATAGTTCCCCTGGTTTCATTCATAATAAGACCTGATTTGTTTTTCCAGTTTAGTTTTGCAAACTACAAATAATTCCACTTTTTTTAAGGTAAAACTGTTAGCCGGAGTTCGTTTCTATTATTTATAATCAGACTTAATAGATTATAGTCCTTAGTCAAATTTTATGTAAGTTTTTTCCTAGTTCATTTATTTCTTTTGAATTTTAGTTTTATTATTTTATATTCAGTTATATTATTTTTACTGTTTAGGAAATTTTAATTTTGTGGAATTCTGTAGAATTAAGTTTTTAAATCTTTCTTAGGGCTTCTCCAATGCTTCCAAAGCTAAAATACAGCTCCCCTCTACTAGTCAAAAATATAATCAAAATAGATGGTGAAGAGATTAATCTGCATTGTTCTAATGCATGCCCATTTTTTATTATTTTAAATGTTTTTTTTTCACATTTCCTGGTAGCAAGTGACTTTAGATTAATTTTTTATATATAATTCTAACTACCCAGGCTCTGAATGTGTTTGACTTTAGGGTGAAATAGCTACTTTCCTCTTTTGGAGGAATTCATTTCAAAGCTCTTAAAGATAGTGATATCCTTGGGGCACCTGGGTGGCTCAGTCGGCTGAGTGTCTGACTTTGGCTCAGGTCATAATCTCACGGTTTGTGGGTTCGAGCCTTGCGTCGGGCTCTGTGTTGACAGCTAGCTCAGAGCCTGGAGCCTGCTTCGGATTCTGTGTCTCCCTCTCTCTGACCCTCCCCTGCTCACGCTCGTTCACGTGCTCTCTCTGTCTCTCTCTCAGAAATAAATAAAACATTAAAAAAAAAGATAGTGATATTCTTTAAACTTCTCTATTTTAGAATGGAAGGAAGTAGTAGAAGGATGTTCATAGCTATGTTTTCTCTTCCTAGTCTTATTTTTCAATCTGGTGTAGAAAAGATGATAATTGTATAGGAGGTAAGAGAGTGGCTCTGGATTGTAATCTGGGAGACAGAAACAAATGTGCTTGAAGAGTGCCTTAATCAGGAGCAAGGGCCACATGGGAGAATGTAGAATAGGAGAGCATCAACTAAGACTAAGTATATAAAAATAATGGACGCTCACTCCTGGCCTTACGCTAAGGGTCTAACCTGAGAGTCTAAAACAGATATAACAGTAATATAAAAATTTCTTATTACATTAAACCTTACACAGCAGCTAAATATCTACAGTGGGTAAGCAGAGTTGCTGTTGAAATCAACCTGTCTGATCTCTTCTTAACCTGCAACCCTCTTTACAAGACCCGTGGGACTCCAGGATTCTACAGGACATGATTTGAAAACGACTAGTTTAAAGGAAAAGAAGCATCATACATCATGACAATTTGTGCCCAGGAGAAAATGGCTGACAGTAGCTTAAATAACAGCTCTCTCTCTGAATGAGTTCTCATTGGAATAGGGATCAAAGGCATTGAGCCTCAATAGAAGAATTTCATAAATCAGAGTGAGTGGAGGAACTGGCAGGGGAGGGAGGTGGTGGCAGGCATGGAACCAATTCAACTGTTTTAAAATCATGAATGTGTCCTGTCATCTACTTCCTGAAGTGCTGGCCGCAGACAATTTATTATGAGTCATCATCATTACAAAATACCTGATACTTTAGAAGCTCTCAGTGCACTCTTCACACACATTAATCCTAATCCTACCAAATAGGCTACCTCAGGTATATACCTAATAACAAATATACATTTGAAGTGATTCCCAAGAAAGACTGGGAGAGGAAAGCAAACTTTGAATATAATTATGGCAAATTAGAAGAGCTCAAGATTTTCTTCAAGTCAATCAAACCAGGCTAACATATTTAAAAGGAAAATGGCAAGTGGTGATTGTTTAGTGTCTGAGAGCCTGACAGAGGGTTTTGTTTGTACTCTCAGCCAAAGAACTGAATGTTCCATAATGTCACTGAAGAATGAAAAGTCATCTGGTGGAATTAAGGGCTGATAAGTTTAGAGCAAGATGAAGAAACTATGACTTTATATCACGTTTAGCCAACCTGTGAAATCCACTGCCACAGGAGGTTATGGAGTTGAGCACTGTTGCTGGATTTAAAGCAGAATGAATATGTTTATGATTAATAAATGCCAGCTCCAGCCTTCATGCTAAGATAAAAGGAGTGCTCAGAGTACATACTTGAGAACACAGGGTAACTGATGCAGGGGTCAGAAGTAGGGACCTTTCCCTTATAAACATTGGTTTGTCACTGCCGTACAGAACCCAGGAACCATTTACCCCCCTCTGTTAGAACTAGGTTTTGTCCCAGCCTCCTGAAAGCAGAGTTCAATGTGCTCACCCATGAAAAGGGCTGCTATAGACTTAACCAGCAATAAGATGGTCCATGCAATGCCTGTGCTTATGCAGCCCATGAGATATAACCAATGAGCAAACACATGTCAAGACTTTTTCTCTTGCCACCCCTACCTACCTATTCCACCAGCCTCAAACTGAAGTTCCATCCTGCAGACCAAAATAAATGTTGGGTCTCTCCCTTCTTCACCAGCTGAGTATCTGTTTCCTGCTAGTCCATTCTGTGCTCTTATCTTCAACAAATGAGGATTCTCTACTTCTGAGCATCTGCTTACGGTTTCTATGCATCCTCCCATCCCGATGATCTGGGCTGGATCAGGAAGAGATATGAAGAATCTTGAAAGCTTTCCTTTTACACAGGTGTTCAAAAATCAAAAGTCAAAAAAAATTCCAAGTAGGTAATGTGTGTGCAGCACCCCAAGGACAAGAATATTTGACTTTCTAAAGTAGAATCAACATTTTTTAAAATTTTTACTGCATTAGAAGTACACTGCAAAATCTAAACGGAGATGGTATTTTTGATCATAGATTAACTTTTTCAAAAGATTTAAAAATTTCTAATTCCAATTCTTCTCATTGGAATTATAAAACTAAAATTTTTTTTCGACACAAGTTGTATTAGGAAATGTCTTGCATTTCCCTTTGAAATGGACAGTCCAGAATTTGGCCTTAAATTCCTTAATTGGGAACAATATTTAGTTTTATTCCATTGCATAATGGAGAACAGATGTACCCAAATGTAGTTACTTCCAAACATAGTTTGGTTTTATATTTAGAGTAACTACTCTCAAGACATTTAAAGAAATCTAATTTTCCAACACCATCACATTTAGCTTTCAGGATATTGTACTGTTATATGACTTTTTTTGATAACTCTTCATTCTTTCTATCAGTATTAATTGTGAGAGATGAAGGGAACAAAATTAATTTTCAATGTTTGAAGGAGAGAATCATGTTTAGGATTGGATCTTCAGTTCTGTAACTGGGGAATTCTTATAATGTCCAATTCTGAAAACCAATTTTAAAGAATACTAGATTGTTGCTTGCCAAAGAAATGATTTTCCTAAAATTAAGATAATTAAAACATTTATTTTAAAATTTATAAACTCTCTTACATTGGTATTAATAGATGACTTCTCAGGGTAGCATTATTTATTTGATTTGATTTCAAAATAGGACTCTTGATTTTTTCTATTGTTCCTCAGTTCATTAAAATTTGCATCATACATTGTCTTTATATGGTTTGTTTATAATGTCTTACACTGCATTCTTTTGACAGACATCCTTAGTATATTAAACATGTAAGAGTAGTCTTAAGTTTTTATTTAAATTCCAGTTACTTAAAAGACTGTGTATTATTAGTTTCAGGTATACAATATAGTGATTCAACACTTTGATACAATACCAGATGCTCATCACAAGTACACTCCTTAATTCCCATCACCTATTTCACCCATCCTTCCATCCCTCTGGTAACCATCGATTTGTTTTTTATAGGTAAGAGTCTATTTCTTGGTTTCCCTCTTTTTTTTTTTTTTTTTTTTTTTTTTTTTCTTTTGTTTTTTTTTTTTTTTTTTTTACTTTTCTCATTTGTTTTATTTCTTAAATTCTACATATGAGTGAAATCATATGTGTGACATACACATACACACCAAATCATTATCCATTCAACAATTGATGGACACGGGCTATTTTCATAATCTGGCTATCGTAGATAATGCTATAAACATTAGGATGAATGTATCCCTTTAAATTAGTATTTTTTTATTCTTTGGGTAAATATCTATTAGTGCAACTGCTGGGTTCATACTGTTTTCCAGAGTGGCTGCACCAGTTTGCATTCCCATCAACCATGCAAGAGAGTTCGCCTTTCTCCACAGCCTCACCAACACCTGTTCTTTCTTGTGTTGATTTTAGCCATTCTGACCAGTGTGAGGTGGTATCTCATTATAGTCTTGATATGTATTTCCCTGAAGATGAGTGATGTTGACCATTTTTTTCAGGTGTCTGTTGGCCATCTGAATGTCTTCTTTGCAAAAATGTCCATTCATGTCTTCTGCCTATTTATTTTAAATCCAGAAAAAATATCCACTTTATTTTGTTAAAAGTTTTATTTATATTTTATTTTCATTTATTTTCATCTTTTCATTATTTTATTTTATTTTTTATCTTACATCCAAGTTAGTTAGCATATAATGCTATATGATTTCAGGAGTAGATTCCACTGAATCATCCCCTCCATATAACACCCAGTGCTCATCCCAACAGGTGTCCTCCCTTATGCCCCTTACCCATTTAGCCCATTCCCCCCCCCCCACAATCTCTCCAGCAACCTTCCGTTTGTTCCCTGTATTTAAGAGTCTCTTATGTTTAATCCCCCCTCCTTGTTTTTATATTATTTTTTGCTTCCCTTCCCTTATGTTCATCTGTTTTGTATCTTAAATTCATATGAGCGAAGTCATATAATATTAGCCTTTCTCTGGCTGGCTAATTTTGCTTAGCATAATACCCTCTAGTTCCATCCACATTGTTGCAAATGGCAAGATTTCATTCTTTTTGACTGTCAAGTAATACTCCATTGTGTATATACACCACATCTTCTTTATCCATTCATCTGTCAATGGACATTTGGCTCTTTCCATACTTTGACTATTGTGAATAGCACCACTTTAAACATTGGGGTGCATGTTCCCCTTCAAAACAGCACACCTGTATCCTTTGGATAAATACCTAGTAGTCCAATTGCTGGGTCATAGGGTAGTTGTACTTTCAATTTTTTGAGGAACCTCCATACTGTTTTCCAGAGTGGCTGCACCAGTTTGCATTCCCACCAGCAGTGCAAAAGAGATTCTCTTTCTCTACATCCTCGCCAACATCTGTTGTTGCCTGGGTTGTTAATGTGAGCCATTCTGACAGATGTGAGGTGGTATCTCATTGTGGTTTTGATTTGTATCTCCCTGATGACGAGAGATGTTGAGCATTTTCTCATCTGTCTGCCTTCTGGATGTCTTCTTTGGAGAAGTGTCTATTCATGTCTCTTGCCCATTTCTTCACTGGATTATTTGTTTTTTTGAGTGTTGAGTTTGTAAGTTCTTTATAGATTTGGCGTACTAATCCTTTATCTGATATGTCATTTGCAAATATCTTCTCCCATTCTGTTGGTTGCCTTTTAGTTTTGCTGATAGCTTCCTTTGCTGTGCAGAAGCTTTTTATCTTGATGAGGTCCCAATAGTTCATTTTTGTTTTTGTTTCCCTTGCCTCCAGGGATGTGTTGAGTAAGAAGTTGCTGTGGCCAAGGTCAAAGAGGTCGTTGCCTGCTTTCTCCTCTAGGATTTTGATGGCTTCCTGTCTTATGTTTAGGTCATTGAGTTTACTTTTGAGTGTGGTGTAAGAAAGTGGTCCAGATTCATTTTTCTGCATGTTGCTGTCCAGTTTTCCCAGCACCATTTGCTGAAGAGACTGTCTTTATTCCATTGGATATTCTTTTCTGCTTTGTCAAAGATTAATTGGCCATATTCTGCCTATTTTTTAATTGGATTATTCATTATTTGGGTGTTGAGTTTGATAAGTTCTTTATACATTTTGGATACTAAATATCAGATAAGTCATTTGCAAATACCTTTTCCCATTCCATAGGTTGCCTTTTAGTTTTGTTGATTGCTTCCTTTGCTGTGCAGAAGCTTTTTATTTTGATGAAGTTCCAATAGTTTATTTTTGCTTTTTTTCCCCTTGCCTCAGGAGACAAATCTAGAAATAAGTTGATATCAAAGAAGTTACTGCCTGTATTCTCTAGAATTTTTATGGTTTCAAGTCTCACATTCAGATATTTAATCCATTTTGAATTTTTGTAAACACATAAGAGTCATCTTTAATTCAGCAAAGAACTCTACTCTCTCCTACTTTTCTTTAATTATATTTCCCTCCAAGCCTCCATCTCATTTTCTACTTTTGCTAGAGACATAAGACACAAAACATTTCTTACCTCCAGAAGAACAACAGCACAACTATAACAAGAAAATGAGAACTGACTCTTACCCTCAGTGTCAGGCTCATAAAATAAGATGGGATGTCAAAAAAGCTGGATAGAGTGACAGAATAAAGAGAATGACAATTACATAGCTCCAACCAATTGCTACCTTACGGTGCTAAGTCCCAGTGATGCTGGAATATCTGGATATTTCCCAAAAGGCCAGATGCATAGATTTCCCCCAAATTTTTAAATGTAGCTGACTAATTACTATTTTAAAAATAAAATATATACTGTTACACCCTTACAAGAAGGGCTATCACTCAAAAGAGAAACAATAGCAAATGTTGATGGGGATGCAGAGAAACTGGATCCCTTATAATAATGCTGGTCAGAATATAAGCTAGTACAGATCCTTGGAAAACAATATAGCGATTTCTTAAAAAGTTAAATATAAAGTTAACATATGACTAATGATCCTACTCCTAGGAATTTCTCCAAGAAAAACAAAACCATATTCTACACAAAGGCATTTTGTAAGAGTTTATATTAGCATTCATAATAGCTCCAGACTGAGAACCAAATGTCCATCAACTGGGGATTTAATTAAAAAAATGTAGCATATCCATGTAATGGAATATTACTCAACTGTAAAAAGGAATTACCTACTAATATACACTATAGCATGAATGAAATGCAAATCACTACGCTAAGTGAAAGAAGCAGACGCAAAAGACTACATTTTTTAATGTCTTCATTTATATGAAATGTCCAGAATAGGAAAATCTACATATACAGAAAGTAGATCAGTAATTGTCTAGGGCTTGAGGGAGCAGGGGAGTTGTAGAATAATGAAGAATGACTGATAATGGGTAGGGGATTTCTTTTGGGGATGATAAAGACATTCTAAAATTGATTGTGCTGATCGCTGAACAACTCTGTGTATATAATGGCAACCACTGAATTATATGCTTTAAATGTGTGAGTAATATGGTATGTGAATCATAGCAATAAAGTTGTTTTTTTTTTAAGCCAGAAAACGGGAAGCAAAATTTTAGACAGGAAACAAGAGAGCACCACAAAGAGTGGGAAACAACAGAAGTGAGACAAGAAAGCTGGGAATTATATTTTGTCACCTGGTGAGCAGAGAGTAAAGTCTAGCACTGTTGGAACACATGGCTGATGGGTTCATCCTTAAGTGCACCCAGAGATGAATGCTTGATTGATATTAGAAGTTAATACTTGGTAGCATCATTAGAGAGAAGGTACTGCATCAATACTGGCGACCACCGTGACTAACCAGCACCTCCCCTGGCTTTCTGAATTCCTTCTGATCTCATAGAGAGGGAGGAAACCCCAACCAACGATAATGAAAATTAAAAATCCCATCATTTATGTGAGTGGGATCTCAGAGTAGATTAAATTTAATTTAGAGGAACACTGCAATAAAGCTGGATGAAGAGGCATTCTGATTATCTCATTGATATTCATTCTCTTCCTCAGCCTTTGTGAGTAGCATGGAGGTTGGCAGAGCCCATCCCCAGGGACAAGCCCTGATCAGTCTGGGTCAGAGGAAACCCATCCCTTTTGCCACAGTACAGACCTACTTCACATGAAATAGTCTGCTTTTTGCTATAATCGTATACAGTTTTTGAAAAGCCATACCATTTTAAGACAATTATTCCTTTTTCCTACATGAGGTTTCTCCTTTTTATCCCCAAACACTAAAAATAGAATAAAAAAATAAATAACATAAATAATATTTTTGAGATTATGGTTTAGGCAAAGACATGCTCATCAATTTACTCAACACAAACATTTTCTAGTCAGACAATATCATATGGATCTAATTTGAATTGCATGCAATGTTTAGATAAACCCAAAACAATTGACTTTGCTTATGTATGCCAAATGAGAGGGATAAAGGGTTTGCAGTTTCAACAACTCTTAGTCTATTGTGAACATGCACTACTTCCATGGGTTTCAAAGCATTCTTTTGCTTAGCTTTTATTTTATCCTAAAAGTGTTTTTCTAGGATGTAACTTTGAAGTGCAGTTGGAATACAAGATCAACTGAGTTCCAAAAGACTGGACAATTGAAGAAAATGGTAAGAAATAAACAAATCCTTATTATACGTTATTTTATGTATAAATTTGTATTTCATTTTTAAAAATCCATTAATTTGAAAGTAAGTTATTTGTATTGTTCAATTGTTATTGGGAATTGGAATGAAATGCATCACAACTTTTCTTTTAAAATTAATGGAAATAGGGGCTCAGTCAGGTAAGTGTCTGACTTCGGCTCAGGTCATGATATTCCAGTTAGTGAGTTTGAGCCCCATGTTGGGTTCTCTCCTGAAAGGTGAGAGTCTGGAGTCTGCTTCGAATTCTGTGGCTCCCTCTCTCTCTGCTCCTCCCTCTCTCAAAAATAAACATTTAAAAATTTTTTATTAATAAAGTAAAATTAAAGGAAATAAGTTTTCCACTTAATGACTTTCACCCAACATCAGAGGTTTCAGGAAGGATTTGTCTTTAAACAAGGACAGGTTAAGTGTTTCCAGTAATGAAGTCAATCTGAGCATGACATTTCTTTAGCTATAAAATTTGGTTCAGTGTTTTCATTGGGTTCCATTAGGAACAGTTTAGGAAACTCATTTGATGGTTCAAGAAGTGACTGGCTTTTTGTACCTGAATGTGGATACTGAAATGTGTAGTTTTGCAAGTTAGCTGGCAGCCATTTTGTGACCATGTCAGGGAGACAGTTTTGGATTGATCATGAAAAGCAGAGTACAGAGACAAATCTATGGCTCTGAGTGATAATTTATATGCTGACTCAAACTAAACAGAAAAGTCATCCCAGTTTTGGAGTTTTTAGCTATGTCTCTTTAAGGCAAACTGATCTGAGTTTTCTATAAGTTTCAACAGGAAGTGTCTTAAATTTGGTCTTCCTTTTCTGGAAGTATGGAAGACTATATATGCAGAGAAATCCCTTCAGAAATAAGAAAAATAATGCCAAGTAAAGTATCTTAAAAAATCTTTGTCAGAGCATAGCTGAGCTGAGCTGGAAGTTATAAAATGGAAATAGAGAAGACAAACAATGAGAAAGCATGGTTCCATAAGGATTGGGTGAGCCCCGGAGCTGACATCATCCCTGAGGGTATCTGCTCATTATAATAACATCATCTGGGTTTTAATTGGCCATGTGTTTAGGGAATAGAAGCCAAAACCAGTGTCCAAAAACAGAGTGGAAGGTACAATCAGACACCCGTATGAAACCAGAACCACTTGGAGAGCAACACCTACATTGGGAGAGAAGGAAAACAAATTTAAATTACAGAAAGAAAGATGTCTCAACCTTCTCTCTGGATAGAGGAGAAATAAAGAAAAAAATCCCCTTTGGAATTTTTTAAATGTTTATTTTTGAGAGAGAGAGCGAGAGAAAGAGCATGTGAGCAGGAGAGGGGCAGAGAGAGAAAGAGAAGGAGACAGAGGATCTGAAGCAGGCTCTCCACTGTCAGCACAGAGCCCCATGCTGGGCTCAAACCCACAAACCAGGAGATCATGACCTGAGCCTAAGTCAGACACTTACCTGACTGAGCCACCCAAGCACCAGCCCCTTTGAGATTTCTTAATCACAAGCCGTATTTACATGGCTTTATCCCAAAATTCATACTGCCTGGAAACAAACTGAAAATTTGGTTTAAAAGGATCCTAGTTTATAACCTCAGTTACCATAGTTATGGAGAAATCCACTTTAATTGTAGGCCTCAAATAATTCTCACAGAAATCCAAGGATTATGAATCACAATGAAAAATTAACATGAGGTTAACAAAAAGGTTAACACATCAGGAAATAAGCAACGAAAGGCAGCATACGCAACAGAAGCAGCTATACACTAATAAAAATACAAATTTGAAGACTTCTGAAATTTAGCCAAAAGTTTTAGAGGGGAATTTAAAGTCTAAAATGCTGTATTAGGGGGATAAAAACAAAACCAAAGTCAATTGCATAAGCATTTATTTAAGACATTAGAAAAAGAGCCAAATAAACCCAGAAAATATAGAAGGAATAAAATAATTAAGAATGGAAAAGCATGAAGATGAGAGTGTGTTCTTTTGGAAAAATAGAAGAAAAATGAATGCAATTGATGCACCTCAGGCAAGACTGATTAAGGAAACAAAAGAGACAACACAAAATATTAGCAATGGAAAAGAGCATAACTAAAGAGGCAGCAGAGATTGAAATAAGAAAATATAAATAATTCATATTATTACATTTGAAAAATCAAGAGAAATAAAATACTTTTAAAAGTTACCAAAATTGGCGGTGCCTGGATGGCTCAGTCGGTTAAGTGTCCGACTTTGGCTCAGGTCATGATCTCATGGTTCATGGGTTCGAGCCCCGTGTTGGGCTCTGTGCTGACAGCTATCTCAGAGCCTGGAGCCTACTTCAGATTCTGTGTTTCCCTCTCTCTCTGACCTTCCCCTGCTCTTGCTCTCTCTCTCTCTCTCTCTCACAGAAATAAATAAAACATTAAAAAAATTTTTTTAAGTTACCAAAATTGACTCAAAATTGGTCCAGAAATAAAAATCAGAATGATTATTAGTTCAAAATTCTCCTTGAAAAAGACCAGATGATCTTACTGAGTAACTCCAAACCTAAACTCCCAATAATAAAATGAAAGGGAAGACTTTCCCATTTAGTTTATATATCTAATTACTTTTGTTATCAAAAAAATAAAGGAGGGGAAAAATAGGCCAATCCTTTATTAGTGTAGGAGCAAAATTTTCTGAAAAGGCACAAATTTAATTTAGCAATGCATAAAAAGGTAATCTATCATCACTGAGTTGGATATATTCTAGGAATACAAGTTGATGTAGAAAATCTATTAAATAATGTATTACACATTGACATGAAAGAGAATTTATATAATTTCAATAAATATAGAATAAGTAGTTGATAACATTTAATAGTCATTTTTGATACAAATTTTCAGTGGATAAGGCATAAAAGGGAATTACTTTAACCTGAACACAAGTGTGCATAGAAAAGTTATAGCAAACTTTATCATCAATGGTGGACCATCATACTTATTCCCAATGTAACTTTTTATTCAACAATGGACTAAACATCATAGTTCATGCAATGGGAATAAAAAGCTATAAAGATTGGAAATGAAGTCAGTTATTATTTAGAGATAAGATTGTCAAAATGGAAACCCCAAAGGAATTTCCCTAACTTATTGTAATTAAGAGTAGATTTTTAAGCAAAGTTACCAGTGTTAAGATTGATAACCAAAGTCAGTGGTATTTTTGCAAATCAGCAACAAACTGCTAGAAAATGAGTACTTAGGAATATACTATTCATAATAGCAAAAAAAATTTAAAGTACCCAGGTAAAGAGTCTAACAGAAAGTCTGCAAAAAATCATGATTTTGTTTTGTTTTTTGTCATTTGGAGTTCATTCCTTAAAACAAATCAAACAGAAACCTAAGGCACAATTTAAGTGGGGTTTTTAAAGGGAGTTAATGTGCAGTCTTAAATAGACTTTCAGCCGTTCTTTTTTTTTTTTTTTTTTTAGTGCCACCTTACATCTGACATCCAGAGTTATTATGGTCACAAATCCTTTGCAGATTTTGCAATGCAAATCAGTGTGCTTCTAAACTTCCCCACTTCTGGCTTTTCATTAGGCTTTCTTGGATTTGCTATATCAACATCAGTTACCACACCCCCAACAACCACCCAGATTTCACTCTCTTTTTTTCTTGTTCTTTGCCCTTCAGAGTTTACTCTCCCACAACCTTTACTGTTTGAGAGAGCTCCTGAAGGAGAATGGAGGTGAGTGTGTGTGCACTCAATTCACCATATATTTTTTGCTTGATTTGTACGTCAGAGGGCCATTCTAACTTTATATAAGTATATTTTTATGAGAAATAGGAATTTACTTGAAAATCAGACCAATCAGGTGTTTACTTGGTAATTGAGAAAAGAACATGATGTTGTTGCAACAAGACAGGCTGTTCTTAGAAACTAACCAGTGGGCAGCAATTACATCAACTGGTTTGACCAACATGCCCCATTCATTTCAACCTAGATTGAAGCTATTACCAGTGACTGAGTTGGGGTCAAGTCTGGTGAATGGGCTATAGAGGGGTTCCAAAGTGTTGCTCTTGGAGTAGGGGTAGGGTAAGAGAATCCAAGGCTTTTAACAATTGCAACAACTCCCTTAAAAGCAGAAGGTTGACTAGCACATGGTGATGCTTTTTTTAAGGTGTGTAAATAAGGCATGATAGCAGTAATTTGCCCTTTTCCTTTCTCCTCAACACTGAGAAGGAAAGATATAATGCAATGACATGCCTTTTAGATTCCCCCACCTTTGCAACTGATGTTTAATATGCACTGTTTGCTACTGCTCTTCTTTTTTAGGTTTTTCATATTACACATGGACCTCAAGGGTGATTGCTCACAATTGACACAGTTTTAGAAATACTTTTTAATGATGATTTTAAAAGATAAGTTATAAGAACTTTACTAATTTAGGCTGTGGATTCTTATCTATAGCTGAACAAAATTACACTGTAATTTCCTTCAAAACTTGTAATTCAGCACAGAATCAAATCTTTCCTTTCATCTTCAGATCGTCTGCCTAGTTTCCAAATCCCTTGAGATCAATCTAATTCTCCAAGATTTTCTTCCCTTTAACTCCTTCCTTTCAGGATCTCCAATCATGAACCTTTTTCACAGAATCTGTCGGTGAGAGTCCTGCAGCATATCTTGGGCGACATTTTAAATGTTAAACAATTGATCTAATGACTATTATCTAGGTCTAGGAAGTTAAGGTTTTGATTCTAAATTTATCATAAGGTAAAATATAAAAATATTAGTATATATTATTGTTCCCAGCTCTTGATAACGGAATATGGAAATATTTTTAAAATAATAAAACAAATGGGAAAAGGGGAGAGAAGAATGGTGTGTATTACATAAAAGAATATAAAGTGGCTCTTCTAGAGGAAAATGTAAACAGCCTTTTTCAAGAAGGTCCTTTCCAAATAGGTGATGTAATAAAAATCATAAACTACATAAACCAGACTTAACAGTAAATAAACAGTCAATAAAAATAAGAGGCAGGCATTATCATCTCAGGGAGCTGGGAAGTGGAAAGTTTATTCCACAGAAGTAATTATTTTAATTATGCTTAATAAAAGATTTTTACTTAGTGTTCATTAAAAAATGTCACACCACTGTATTTATACCTTTAAAAATCATCTGCTTGGCATTTTTTTTACTGAACTTGCACTTGTTTCAAACATTACACCCTCCCTGAAGCCTTTTCCAACTTCCAAAACAAAATTAATTACTCTCCCCTTAAGGTCTCATAGGACTTTGAACTGAATTTTCTTGTAGGTCTTATAGTTGACATTTTTGGTATTATTCTTCCCTTCCTAGGCTGCTGTGAGCTCCTCTAGGAAAACTATTGTGACTTATTCTTTTAACTTCGTTGCCAAGGTACATAATACGAATAAAAGACTGTTTTCTTTACCCTTTTTTTTTTTATTACTGGCTTTTAATCTGAACATTTAACTGGACATTTCACTAGTATAGTTTATAATGTCTATTCACTCTCATTTAAAAGTACATTTATCATTTCTTTCATTTAATTAAGATACAATCTCTTACTAAAGTTCTAATTATATTGCACCAAAAGCCATAAAATAAAATGGCAATAGTATCTATTTTCATTTGCTGATCTTCCTCATAAACAGAATTCTTTATTATTATATGACTGTAACAAAGCTCAGTGGTCCCAGTAGAATGAAAAAAGTCACCTGTACCTCAGTAGAAGTTGCTTCCATGTGGGACTTAGCCAATGGTGATGGCCTGTTTCATTGACAGTTTTCTACATGTGAAGTGTATCTGGCCTGAAAGCAGAAGAGAAAAATCTATGCCAAACTTTCAAGACACAGTTGACTTCCTTGTACCTCAAAAATTGTCTGGGAGGAGTAAGAACAGTAATGAGTTTTTAAAATTGCATCTCATTCAATAGAGAGAAGAAAGTAAATGACAGTGACATTTAAGTCCATTAAGAAAGTGTTTTGCTATGGATCTTAAGGTTTCCTGTCTGGTTCTAGTTTCAATGCCTGTCCATGACCTTTGTAATCTTAGATTAAAAAAAATAAAAGGTGAAGGACTAGATGATAGCCAACGTTCTTTCTAATATTTCAGCACTACCACCCTGTAACAAGGCCTCTTCTATTTGTATAGCCAAAGACTTTGGATGGGGTTCAATCTCTACCCACCCCATATAAAATTCAAGACTCACCAAAATAGTGTTCTAGGGAAGCTCTAGCATGCATGTGTAATCACACTCGATGCCCACAGGGTTGGAAATGCAGTTATATCTCATGATACAAAGCTGCTTTGAGCTGGTGATAGGTTAACATTAAAAGGATTAAGGCTTGCTTTGACATGGGCTGACATTCAAAAATTAGATTTAATGTTAACAGCTGGAATGCTCAAGAAAACAAAGAGTAAGTAAGGGAGAGACAAATGGAGTTAAATTAGAGCAAGAGGGTGTTAAAGGCATGATGGAATTATTTTCAACTCAGTTTAGAAAGGTTTCATTGAATACCTAAAAAAAGGTAGAGCTGGCATAAATTCTCAACTATGATTACAAAATATAGAAAAAAATGCCTTAGGTGGAAATTTTCATCTTTCAAGGTAAGTATTGTCCCACTGGAAACTTTTTTTTTTAAAGAGAAATGACTAATCCTAGAGCTTTTTTAGCACTTTCCAGCTTCACAGCACTTGAAAAACATACTAATACTTAAAAATCAAGAGGACCTGTTAAGTCTCAGGAGGCAGATTTATCTTCCCCTCGTCATATTTGCCAGAAAATTAACTTACAGTTCTCAGCAGCAGAGGTTAAGTTTGATTCAAAAGCTTTTTCATGGCTCACAGGGGGTGCACCTTGAGGTATATTTGGGGAGCTGTAGGTAGTGGATAAGAACCAAGATGTAAGAATCTCCAAACTATCCACAAATTCCTTTCTGCCGACATCTCTGCGCTCTGGGGACCCCTGCGTTAGAGTCGCGATAAGGCTGGGAGTTGGGGGTAGGGCTTATTGAAAATGCAAATTTCCGGCCTTGACCCCAGACCTACTGAAACAGCATTTCTTGGGTGATGCAGAGGAACAGGCACCCCAAGTGGTTCCCATGCTTAATAAAGTCAGAAGCCCTGGCCTGTTTCTTGACCATTCTCAATATTCTCTAGACTAGCTCGCTCATTGTTACCGAGAAAATGCTTGATAAACACTATCTTCCACTTGGTTGGATGGCCGGTAACACCAGAGTTTGAGGTCTTCACTCTAGAGGGGCTAGTGAGACAAACATAAAAACAAATATGTACCCATGTTCATTCTATTTGAAATGTCTCCATTACCCTCTCACTGTGCAGCCTTGTTAAATGCCTTCCTTTTCATCCTCAAGACCCAGTAGCCATAGTTCTATCTCCTAACCCCCTAAGTAGAATTGATTATATTCCCCTTTAGGTTTTTAGTTGGACTATTAAATTTGATTAAATTGATTATATTGATTGATTATATTGATAATCAATTGATTATCAATTTATTATATTGATTATATTAAATTGATTATATTCCCCTTTTAGGCTTTTAGTTGGACTATTAAATTTACAGGCTGTAGAAGTGAAGTGCTATTACAGCATTACTGAAACTGTAAGACTGCTCACATGATGACAAAGAGAATTTCTTATTTTATCCCCACTTCCTCATACAGTGCCTGGCACAGAGTGAATGCTCAGTAATTCTTGCATGCATGGGTTCACATAGTTTGGGGAGGTGGTTGAACTTTGAGAAGAACATGAATTATAGAGAAATATGAAATTAAAACAGAATATAATAGTCTTTGAGAGTTACCAAGATCTACATTGCCTATGGAAGACACTTCACTGGATGCATTGGCAAATTCATTCCTTTTGTGATAAAGGGGGAATCTGGAAAGCTCAAGAAGTGTAGCAGAAAGAAGGTTGATTTCCTTTTCTTTACTAGCTGCTTTCTTCAAAAGGCAGTTAAGGCTAATTAACTCAATGCTTTTAACAATGTTTAAACTTTCAGCCATTATCTTCTTAAAGTCTCTGTTAAGTACAAAGATTGCGAGTTTCTGTAATAATCCTTTGATGCAACATGAACTATGTTCAGACATAAGCATACATTTTCTAGAATTGAAAGACTCTAGTATCTTTAATTCCAGACTCTAAACCCCCTAGTTTTACATAGTCCTCTACCCATAGGCTTTATAATCAATAGTTTATATTTTACACTAGTAATTATCACTAAATATTCTGTTAAATCATATTTCAGTGATCCTAAGGTACACATTTCTTCCAATTTTTCACATAGCAGAAATCAGAATTTAAAAAAATGTTTTAATGTTTATTTTTGAGAGAGAGAGAGAGAGCAAGCAAGGGGTAGAGAGAGAGGGAAACACAGAATCCAAAGCAGGCTCCTGGCTCTGAACTGTCAATACAAAGCCCAAAACTGGGTTCAAACTCAAGAACTATGGGATCATGAACTGATCCAAAGTCAGAAGCTTAACCAACTGAGCCACCCAGGCACCCCAGCAGATATTAGGATTTTAAAACTGAGGTCTTACTTTTGAAAAAGTATAGTAGCTTTATTCTTATCAGTAGTAACCCTAAGCAACTAACAAAGGATCTCAAACACTGTATCTAAAGCTTGCCAAATAGATAGCAAAATATATTGTTAGCACATAAAACATTTGCTTGTAAAAGAAAGAAAATTATATTTTGTATTTAAATCTTCAAAGGATAATCTAGGAAACACAATGGTTTCTTAAGTGATTCTATGAAACAGACCACAAAGTTTAATGTATAGGTTTATCTTTTCCCATCTTACCTGAAGCTCTTTGTAAATTCAGAAACTAAAGAATTACTGGAAAATTTTTCCAAATTACATACCTGGGCAACTTCTCTTTGGGCAAAGGAATGTGCCCCATGTTAGAAGTACTTGAAAGAGAAAAGAGCCCCTAGAGCTAGGTAGGGAGGTGAACTTTGGTAATTAAACTAGTTAAAAGTAACACATTTATGGATGAAAGTAGTCCTGTGTAGAAGACACATTCTGAGAAATGGTTTGACTCATCCTGGCTAGAGAACTCTGGCAATAGAGAAGTTAAGTCTAAAGTTACTAGAGAGTAATCATGGAGAAGGACCAAAGCAAAGATGGCCAAAAACAAACTAGATACTATCTTACAAGAGGAGATTGCAAAGATTCCAGAAAAGGGAAGCCCCAAAGGCAAAAATTCAGTGAGTTTCTCTCTCATAGAATAGACACTCTGAGTCTGGCAGACCCAAATATTTTAATCCTGAAAATGTTATCCCTTTTGTGGAGCAGGGGTAATTCACAAGGCTTTACCATATCCTAAAAAACTCACTGTGCTCTGATTTATGCTCACCAAGAACATTCATATCATAACACTTTTTTAAAAATTAAAAAGCATTCTATCAATTTAATAATGGGTTTCAAGGCAAAAATAATGTACATATCAATGTCAGCACAATGCATCTGATTTAAGGAACATCAAAATGTGAAATAGACAACTAGAATGAGACAGATATGGTGAGCAAAGATTCTCACCTGCTTTCTTCAACATCCAATTTTCCCTTTCTGCTTGTAGCAAAAATATTAATTCAGGGCAGCAATGCATGCATGCACTTAAAGATTAAAATTTTGAGACTCTCTTGCACCAGTTATAGTCACAAATTTTAGTAAATGTGATTTAAGTGAAATCCAGTGAAGACTTATTTCTCTTCCTCCTTTGCTTTCCTTCCTCCCTCTTGCCTCCTTGAAATACGGATGTACTGGCTAGAGTTTTAGCATATTGGGCTTTCAATTTTGAAGATGGGAGCCACATACTGAAAATGATAGTAAAGAGTGATAAGAGGGTAGATCCCTGGTGAAATCTGTAGGCCATACCAGCACTAGACTGTGTACTCACACATTTCTTTACTATGAGAGAAACATAAATATTTATCTTGTTAAAGACACTGTATTTGGTACTTATCTACTATATTGAGCCAAACCTATCCTAACTGGTATATATGATGATTCTACTTTCCTGGTACCTGATATTAGGAAGGGGTATCTAGGAAAGTGGACATATGTATTATAGTCACTAGAAAGGAGTACTCTCATAATAGAAGAAGTAATTGTTCTGTGGTTTGTGCATTACTTTCTTTTGGGTCTAGTTATTGTGTAGCAGTTCCTGAGAGGCTCATCAGTTCTTGGGCACCCTGGAAAAAAATGGTTTGGGGAGTTCTGCGAAACTGAGGGTAACCTACAAGGTCTTGCCTAATTGGTTAACTGGACTCTCTCTCCCTTTTATC
The DNA here is from genome assembly GCF_008692635.1 of Crocuta crocuta. Taxonomy (NCBI): domain Eukaryota; kingdom Metazoa; phylum Chordata; class Mammalia; order Carnivora; family Hyaenidae; genus Crocuta; species Crocuta crocuta. Next base: position 10,319,912 of record NW_027551567.1, read on the forward strand.
TTTGTATTATCAAATTCTCTAAACCTATACAGCTGCATTATATTCAAATGTAGAATTCCATATACTATGTTCAATATGGAAAGTTCTGGTACTTCAAGAATAAGACAGGTACATTTTCTTTATATTAAGCCAAAAATCTACAGAATTCTAAGATAAAAAACCATCCACTGCTTAAAAGAGTACCTGGCACATGACTGCCCATCCATTTATGCTGTGTAACAAACCATATTAAAACTCAAGAACAACCAAATGGAAAAGATGTACAGGATATGTAATGTACAGGAGGAAGGCCCTCCCAGCACCTCTATGTAGTCATGAAATTAAACTCTCAGAACCCCACCATTTGGAGGACTTTATGAAAGTTTTGTTAGGTAGGCACAACTGATTAATTTATTAGCCAGTGGCTATTAACTCAATCTCTAGCTCCTCTTCCTTCCCTGGAAGACGTGGAGGTAAGGTTGAAAATTCCAACCCTCTAATCATGCTTGGGTCTTCCTGGTGACCAGTCCCCATACTGAGGCCAAAAGTAACCTTATTAGTATAAACTCAGGTATGGTAGAAAGGATACTGTTCTGAACAATAAAAAAATGCTTCTGTTACCCCTACCACTCAGGAAATTCCAAGTATTTTAGAAGCTCTGTTGAAGGACTTGGGGATAAAGACCAAATGTATATGTATCACACTTGCCTAAAGCACATTTTTCTCATGACAAAGTCAGGAGTAAAAGCTCATATCAAATATTTGTTTACATCACATCTACTAATATCTCATTCACTAAAGCAAGTCATATGGCCAAGCTCAAAGTCAACAGCCAGGAAGTTTGGTATTCTGCCTACCTGAACCCATGCCAAGAGTGTGGATGTGCAATACTAGGTTCAGGGAGGTGAAGAATTGAGCACAATTATTCAGTCCACCATAGGCCTCAATAAAAATCTGATAGAAAAAAGAATATGGTAGAAATTACAGTTAAAATGTGTGGTAGCAGTCCAACTGAATCAGACACTGCAAATGCCAGATAAATACCAGGAGGTGGGTACAAAAATTCTGAAAACTATAAATACAGACATAATCAGGGGGCAGAGACATGTTTGGATATTTATGGTTTATTAACCAGAACTTAGCAGGAATGATGAGGTGAGCAAATGAAGACAAAAGGAGACATTCTAAAGTCAATAGTATACTACAAAGACGTATACTGCCATCTCAAGACAGTAACTAAGTAAGAATTTGTTAGTTCCAAATGGACCTGGGCTAGCTACCATCGTAATCCTCTCCTTATCAAAACTTTGTCATTGCTTATTGAGAAATATTTTTCACTATAGAAACACACCTCCAATTTCATAATGATAGTCAAAAACTTGACTCACTTTATGGGAATTCATTTTGAGAGAAAGTATCTACTTTGCTTTCAAATAGTATAGTAATGAACCAGACAGAAAATGGAGTCTCCCCAAGTGGCTAAGTAACATCTAGAGAATGATTTAGGCACTAGGAGGAATAGAAATCTGAGAATAACCACCACTTTCAGAGAGAAAATATAGCATTGTGATGGAGAACACAGGCACTGGAGACATTTGTCTTGAATTCACATCCCACTCCAATCATCCTTATAAAAAGGGAGTGAATGCCTATTTTGGAAGCTGTTAATGAGAATTTGATCAATCACATAGAAAGCGATGAGAAATAATAAACAATAAGCATTGGCTATTATTATAGGCAGATGTTTCTATCTTCTCAGCCTTTGGTAGACCAGACGGAGAAAGTAATTTAAAAATTAATGTTGCATGTAGGTTGAAATCTCTCTTCTCTAGCAGAGAGATGAGCTTTGACAAAGTTATACATATATATGTAATATATATATGATATGTATATGATATATATGTTGATACACATATAATACAACCATAACACATGTATCTGTATAAATATATCTAGAAATATGTTTAGAATATAAATACTTCTAAATTCTTCTGGATTTCTCTTTGGAGAAGGAACATTCCAAAGGTAAATAACTTGGCAAGCTTTATAGGAAATAATTTAGAAAATAATTCTTTGTGTCTCTTAATTGGGTACTGACAGTGATGAGATGATATAAAAAATTTTAAAAACCACAGAACATCAGCATAACTTTTTTTAACTGTTATTTTTATGAAATAGTTTCTAGGTTACCTCTTCTAAGAAGCCTTCCCAAATTTTCTAAATAAGCTTCATTTTCTCTAATTTTTTAATAAAATTTGGCTGTAATCTCATTCAAGCCCTGTTAGAATTAATATTTTAGAAATATATATCCCCCATATAGATTGTAAGTTTTGAGACATAAGGCATCTCTATAATAATTGTTATAAGTGACATTTAAATTTTCATTTGTATACAATTAAAATATTCCCAGGATAAAAAAATTAAGTATTCATTGATTAAAATTTCACAGAATGACAACATCTAAACAAAGCAGCAAATAGTGTGTATATGCATGTATGTCATTTGAACGTCTTTTCTTTTCCCTGCTCCTTTTTGATTGAGTCCTGGTCTGCACTGTATAAGCTCCACATTGAGTGTGTACATTATGAGAGAAAGAATTAAACAAACTTTCAAGCAAGGGATTCTGTTGGTAATCCATGACCAAGTCAGTTCTCCCCATTCCATATTTTTTCCTTTAGAAGATACAGCTTTCTATAACCCTTTGGGGTTCATTTAAATTCTGACATTCCTCTACTGGAAGACGAACTGAGGTCATCAACTCTCATTTCACTTCACAAATGCCCTTCAATCACTATTAACTATGGCTGCATTATAACTCATAAGATAACTATCCCATGTGACAAAAGCTTTCTCACCCATTCTCCACTCCAAGTCATCTGATTTATCCATCAAGACTTTTCTATCTTCATGAGCAATTTAAAAATCACTTACGACTCAGAAAGTAGTTCACCTCTTATTTAGTTCTTGAAGTCAGTTGTAAGCAGATTCTATGCTATGTCAAAAACCATTTCTTATTTTCACTGGCCTCAAATTCGAAAAGCTTTTCTGGAACATAAAGACCATTCCAAATGAAGTGGAATAGGAGGGAGGTATATATCCAGAATTAGATTTTGTTTTCCTTATTAAAAATAAAATTTGAGAAGAGACTAGAAGCTACATATTAGAATGAGAGGTAAGACTTCTCAAAAAAGAATAAAAACAGAATAGAGTTGAATATCAGAAAGGGAAGCAATGAATTAAGAAATGACTAATGAAATTTGCATATAGAGTACAAGCAAAAAGAAGAAAACAAATTCCATTTGCAGTTCAGACTTTTTTTTCTGTGGGCATTAAGGCTATATTAAAGAAAAGTGAAATTCTACCAGCAGTAGTGGCTGTGTTCCCATAGGCCCTCGATGGGCCAGATCCCGGCTTAGGGAATGAGGAAAATAATGAATAGGACACAGTCTTGCTCATAGCCTAAGGCTGTATGCTATGTAATACTAGAAAAATTTGGATGATAAGAGTGGTCAGATTGAAGAAATAGACATATTTTTTGAAGTGCTAGCAGAGCACAAACGTGAGAATAATAAATTCAAATTAAAGAGGATTAGGAAAATCATCATTTAAGAGTTAATTTTCACTTGACCTTTGAAATTAGGCCAATTTATTTGGTAGGAAAAGGAGAGAAAACATGTGCATGTTCAGGAAGAAGCAAGTGGTCTCACATGACTGGATGCGGGGCCAGGAGAAGAGGTGGGAGATGATACCAAAATGTAGGTTGAGACTCTATTGAACCAGCAGAAGTTTTTGTACAGTGACCCAGTCACATCTGTGCTCGAGAAAGGCCATGTCTGGTAGCATTATGAAGAAGTTATTAGAAGAGAAAGACACTAATAAAGAGCTTGAAGCCATTGTAATATTCTAGAATCTAACAGTAACATTGGGATACAAACAGGCAATGAGTACAAAAGATATTAGGACATATTTCAATTGGGTTTAATTCTTGAACTATGGAAGGTAAAGAGGAAGGAGAAAGTGAAACTAGGAAGATATTTTATACTTTTATAGAGTTTTGATGGACAATGAAGTAGCCATTAGATATGTTAGTTGGGAATTTAAAAACAGGAAGAAAAGAAGGCCTTAAAAAGAGAGGCACAGTATACTATCCAAAGCAGTCTACAGATTCAATGTAATCCCTATCAAGATACCAATGACCTTTTTTCCCACAGAACTAAAGCAAATACTAAGATTTGTGAGGAACCATAAAAGACCCTGTTGAGTCAAAGCAATTTTGAGAAAGAAGAACAAAACTAGATGTGTCGCAATTCCAGATTTCAAATGATACTATAAAGCTATCATAATTAAAACAGCATGGCACTAGCACAAACGGACACATAGATCAATGGACTAGAGAGCCCAGGAATAAATCCATGCTTATATGGTCAATTAATCTAGACAAAGGAGACAGGAATACACTACGGGGAAAAGACAGTCTCTTCAACAAATGGTGTTGGGATAAACTGGACAGCTACATGCAAAAGAATGAAACTGGACCACTTTCTTACACCATCTACAAAAGTAAACTCAAAATGGATTAAAGACCTAAATGAGACCCAAACTATAAAACTCCTAAAACAATGGCAGTAATCTCATAAACATTGGCCTTGGCAATATTTTTCTAGTTCTGTCTCCTAAGACAAAAAAAATAAATAAATAAAAGCAAAAATAAACTAAAGCCCCAAATAATCTGGACTGCATCAACTAAGAAGCTTTTGCACAGCAAAGGAAACCATCAACAAAACAAAATGGCAACTTACAGGGGTGGGGGAGAAGAGATTTGCAAATGATATATGCAATAAGAGGTTAACATCAAAAATATATAAAGAACTCCTACCACCCAACACGAAGAAACCCCAAATAATCTGGTTTAAAAATGGACAGGAGATCTGAATAGGCATTTCTCCAGAGAAGACCTACAGATGGCCAACAGTCACATGAAAAGATGCTCAACATTACTAATCATCAGGGAAATGCAAATTAAAACCACAATGAGCTATCACCACACACCTGTCAGAATGACAAGTATCAAAAGATAAGAAATAACACATTAATAAAGATGTAGAGAGAAGAGAACATTTGTGCACTGTTGTTGAGAGTGTAAATTTGTGCAGCCATTGTGGAAAACAGTATGGAGATCCCTCAAAAACTTAAAAATTAGATGTCACACAGCCCAGTTATTTCACTTCCGGGTATTTACCCAAAGGAAAAAAAAACCACTAATCAGAAAAGATTAGCACCCCTATGTTTATTGCAGCATTATTTACAACAGGCAAGATATGAAAGCAACCTAGGTGTCTGTCGATAGGTGAATGGATAAGGAAGATGTGGTATACATCAACTTAACTTAGACTGTCATAAACTTAGGATACTATATATGAACTTCAGAATAAGCATAAACCCAAACCTTTAATACACAAAAAAATTAAAGAGAAAATGCCAAACATAACACAACAGAAACTCCGTTACAAAGAGTAAAAAACAGAAAAAAAACCAAACAAGCAGAAACAATGAATATGGCAAAAAGTACATACCTATCAATAATCACTTGATTTTTTAATGTTTTTTTTTTTTAATTTACATCCTAGTTACTTAGGGTATAGTGCAACAGTGATTTCAGGAGTAGATTCCTTAATGCCCCTACCCATTTAGCCCATCCCCCCCCTCACAACCCCTCCAGGAACCCTCTGTTCTTCATATTTAAGAGTCTCATATATTTTGTCCCCTTCCCTGTTTTTATATTATTTTTGCTTCCCTTCCCTTAAGTTCATCTGTTTTGTAACTTAACGTCTTCATATGAGTGAAGTCATATAATATTAGTCTTTCTCTGACTAATTTCACTTGGCATGATACCCTGTAGTTCCATCCACATAGTTGCAAATGGCAAGATTTCATTCTCTTTGATTGCTGAGTAATACTCCATTCTATATATATATACCACATCTTCTTTACCTATTCATCTGTCAATGGACGTTTGGGCTCTTTCCATACTTTGGCTATTGCTGCTATCAATAATTATTTTTTTATAGTTTATTGTCAAGTTGGTTAACATATAACACCCAGTGCTCATCCCAACAAGTGCCCTCCTCCATGCCCATCAGCCCCCTTCCCCTTTCCCCTACCCCTATCAACTCAGTTTGTTCTCAGCATTCAAGACTCTCTCATAGTTTGCCTTCATCCCTCTCCCCAACTATTTTTCCCCTTCTTCTCCCGCTTCCTCCTCTGTTAACTTCCTCCTAATCCACCTGTATGTGCAAACATATGGTATCTGTCCTTCTCTGCCTGACTTATTTCACTCAGAATAACACCCTCAAGGTCCATCCATGTGGCTACACATGGCCAGATTTCATTCTTTCTCATTGCCGTGTAGTATTCCATTGTATAGATAAACCACCTCTTCTTGATCCATTCGTCAGTTGATGGACACTTCCGTTCTTTCCATGTTTTGGCTATTGTTGAGAGTGCTGCTATGAACATTGAGGTACATGTGCCCCTGTGCATCAGCACCCCTGTATCCCTTAGGTAAATTCCTAGCAGTGCTACTGCTGGGTCATAGGGGAGTTCTGTTGTTAATTTTTTGAGAAACCTCCACACTGTTTTCCAGAGGGGTTGCACCAGCTTACATTCCCACCAGCAGCATAGAAGGGTGCCCATTTCTCCACATCCTCGCCAGCATCTAGAGTTCTCTGATTTGCTCATTTCAGCCACTCTGACCGGCCTGAGGTGGTATCTCTGTGTGGTTTTGATTTGTATTTCCCTGATGAGGAGGGACGCTGAGCATGGTTTCATGTGTCTGTTGGCCATCTGGATGTCCTCTTTGGAGAAGTGTCTGTCCATGTCTTCAGCCCATTTCTTCACTGGATTATTTGCTTTTTGGGTGTGGAGGTTGATGAGTTCCTATTAATAATTACTTTAAATGTGAATGGTCTAAATGCTCCAATCAAAAGACACTGGGGTGAGGGGAAGAATGGATTCAAAAAAATACCGAGATGATTATATATGTTGCCTACAAAAGATGGTCTATATGTTGCCTACAAAAGACTCGCTTCAGACCTAAAGACCCATACAGACTGAAATGAAGAGATGGAAAAACATTTACCATGCAAAGAAGAAGAGGGGGGAGGGGGAGGAGGAGAAAGAGGGGGAGGAAGAAGCAGAAGCAGCAGAAAGAGCCAGGTAGCAATATTTACATTAGACGAAATAGACTTTAAAACAAAGACTATAATAAGAGACAAAGAAGGACATTACATACTGATAAAGGGATTTCTCTAACAAGAGGATATAACAGTTATAAATGTGTACACACACCCAACATCAGAGCACCTAAATACATAAAGCAAATATTAACAGACAAAGAAAAATAACTTATGGTAATATAATAACAGTAGGAGACTTTAACACCTTACTTACATCAATGAATAGATTATTCAGGAAAAAAATCAGTAAGGAAGCTAATTTTTGAATAACATATTAGACGAGATGAACATTACACAGATCATTCTTTCTTTTTTTTTAATGTTTTATTTATTTCTAGGAGAGAGAGAGAGAGAGACAGCGTGAGCAGGGGAGGGTCAGAGAGAGAGGGAGTCACAGACTGAAACAGGCTCCAGGCTCCGAGCTGGCAGTCAGCACAGAGCCCGACGCGGGGCTCGAACCCACGAACCGCGAGATCATGACCTAAGCGAAAGTCAGACGCTTAACCGACTAAGCCACCCAGGCGCCCCCACAGATCATTCTATCATAAACATCAGAATACACTTTCTTTCCAATTGCACATGAAACACAGAATAGATCACATGTTAGGCCACAAAACAAGTCTCAATAAATTTATGAAGACTGGAATTATACTGTGCATTTTTTCTGGCCACAGCAGTGTGAAACTAGAGCTCAATGACAAGGGAAAAACCTCACAAACATGTGGAGGCTGAACAACAGGATACTTAACAATGAGAAATACGTAGGTCAGTAGGTCAATGAGAAATAAAATGATAAATTAAAGAAAAAACATGGAAACAAATGAAAATGAAAACACAATAGTCTAAAATCTTTGGAATGCAATCAACGCAGTTCCTAATAAGGAAATTAACAACGCTACAGATCTACCTTAAGAAACGAGAAAACATTCAAATAAATAATCTAACCCTTCACTTAAAGGAACTAGTGAAGAAAGCCCAAAGGTAACTAAAGGAAATAATAAAGAGCAGAGCAGAAATAAATGACATAGAGACTAAAAGAGAGAGAGAGAGAGAGAGAGAGAGAGAGAGAATGAAACCAAGATCTGGTTCTTTGAAGCAACAAAATTGATAAACCCTTAGCCAGACTCATCAAGAAAAAAAAAGACCCAAATAAATAAAATCAGAAACAAAATAAGTAACAACGAGTACCACAGAAATACTAAAGATTGTAAGAATAGTCAGAAAAATTATATGCCAACAAATTGGACAAACCAGAAGAAAGATAAATTCCCAGAAACATATAATCTTCCAAAACCAAATCAAGAAAAGATAGAAAATCCGAGAAGAAAAACTACCAGTAATGAAATTAAAATTTATAATGACAACAACAACAACAACAAAAACTACCAAGAAAATTAAAGTCTAGAACCAGATGGATTCACAGGTGAATCCACTTAAAGAGTTAACATTTACTCACCTCAGGTTCTGGGGTGAGGGGTGAAAGAAGATGAAGGAAAGCTTCTAGATACATCCTATGAGGTCAGCATTACCCAGGTACCAAAACTAGACAAAGGCACCCCCAAAAAAGAAAACTACAGGCTAATATACCTGATGAACATAGATGCAAAAATCCTCAACAAAATATGAGCAAACCACACTCAACAATACATTAAAAGGATCATTAACCACAATCACATGGAATTTATTCTGAGGATGCAAAGATAGTTTGGTATTTGCAAATCAGTGTGATACATGACAAAGTGAAAGATGAAAAATCATAGAATCATCTCAACAGATGCAGAAAAGCATTTAACAAAGTTCAACATCCATTCATGATAAAAACTTTCAAAGTGGTTTTAGAAGGGACATACCTCAACATAAAAAAGGCCATGTATGAAAAACACAGCTAACACCATACTTAATGGTGAAAAATGGAGAGCTTTTCCTCTAGATCAGGAACAAAACAAAAAGGTCTACTCTCATCACTTTTATTCAGCTAGTACTGGAAGTCCTAGCCACAGCAACCAGACAACAAAAAGAAATAAAAGGCATCCCAATTAATAAAGAAGTTAAACTGTCACTATGTGCAGATGATATTCATAGAAAACTCCAACGACTCCATCAAAAAGCCTATTAGATATAATAAATGAATTCAGTAAAGTTGCAGGATACAAAATAAATACCCAGAAATCAGTAGTGTTTCTATACACTAATAAGAAACCAGAAAAAAAATAGGAAAAAAATAAATTTACAATTGCACCTTAAAGAAGAAAATACCTAGGAATAAATTTAACCAAGGAGGTGAAAGATCTATGTGCTCTGCAAGCTATAAAACAGTAATGAAAGAAATTGAAGGTGAAAGAAACAAATGGAAAGATATTCCATGCTCATGGATTGGAAGAATTAGCATGGTTAAGGAAGTCCATAGTATCCAAAACAATACAAATTCAATGTAATCCCTATCAAAATACCAAAGCATTTTTCACAGAACTAGAGCAAATAATCCTAAAATTTGTATGGAACCAAAAAGACCCCAAATAGCCAAAGCAATCTTATAAAGAACAAAGCTGGAAGTATCACATTTTCAGATTTCAAGGTATCTTAAAAAGTTATATAATGAAAACAGTATATTACTGGCACAGAAATAGACATGGATAATTAGAACAGAAGGAAGAGCCCAGGAATAAACCCGCGCTTATATGATCATTTAATCAACAAAGGAGGCAAGAATATACAATGGAGAAAAGACAGTCTCTTCAATAAGTGTTGAAGAAAACAAGTGTTGGGAAAACTGGATAGCTACATGAAAAAGAATGAAACTGAGCCACTTACCATCCACAAAATTAAACTCAAAACGGATTAGAGACCTAAATGTGAAACCTGAATTCATAAAAGTCCTAGAAGAGAACACAGGCAGTAATTTCTCTGACATCAGTCATTGAAGCATTTTTCTACACATGTCTCCTAATGAAAGGGATACAAAAGCTGAAAAACAAAACAATTGAAGAAACAGAAAGTACAGAACCAGACCATAAAAGTAGAGAACAAACTGAGGGTTGCCAGAGGGAGGGGGCGGAGGGAGGGGGAGATGGGCAAAATGGGTGAGGGACTGTGGGAAATACAAGTTTTCAGTTATGGAATAAATCACAGATATAAAAGGCACAGCATAGAAAATACAGTCCATGATATCATAGTATCATTGTATAGTGATAGCCGGTAGGTACACTTGTGCGCGTAGCATAACTTAGAGAAGTTGAATCACTTTGTTGTATACGAGTAACTAGTATAACATTGTGTGACAACCATACTCAAAAAAAGTAAAATAAATTTGATATGTATATATGCAATGGAAAATTACTCGGCCATTAAAAATAAGTGGCATTTGTGACAACACGGATGGACCCAGAGGGTCTTGTGTTAAGTGAAATAAGTCAGACAGAAAAAGACAAATACTATATGGTTTCATTTATATGTGAGAGCTAATAAACAAAATAAGTTAATGAACAAAAACCCAGAAATGGATTCATCAATACAGAGAACTGCTCATTGGCAGAGGGAAAGGGGATAGAAGGATGGGCAGACTAGACGATATTAAGAGGTACAAACTTCTAGTTATAAGTCACAGGCATGAGAAGTATAGCATAAGGAATATGATCAATAATATTGTAATAACTTTGTACATTAACATATAGTAACTTACCATGGTGACATTTTGTAATGGTTATATTCTGTAAAAGGCAGGTATATACACATCCCCTCCAAAGGCACCATAAGTCCAAAGAGAAATGCTGACAAGTCTAGCTTGACAAGAAATCGTTTATTACAGGGACTGTAAGCTGGTCTTGGGAAGCCAGGGGATGAATAGATCTTCACAAACCCGCTTTCCCTTAGACCTGCTTTTATAGCCTCAGAGGCTGAGGAGTATGTGCTGGCAGACCACCTGGGAAGAAATGCTGGAGAATCATAGTCCTATCTCCATAGGGGATCAAAGACATTATGCCCCAAAGGTGTGGGTAAGGAATGGGGGTTGGGGAACACCTGGGTGGTTCAGTCAGTTAAGCATCGGACTCTTGATTTCAGCTCAAGTCAAGATCTCACCGTTCGTGGGATGGAGCCCCTAGTCAGGCTCTGCACTGACAGCACAGCATCTTCGTGGGACTCTCTCTCCCTCTCTCTCTGCCCCTCTCCTACTCGCACTTGCCCTGCTTCCCCCACCCCGGAAAGAAAAGTAAAAAGGAACAGAAAAGAAAAAGAAAGAAGAATAGGGGTTTCAGGTCTTAGAGTGATCATCACAGTGGATTTGTCCAAGATGGTGTTACTGTGTTTCACACAGTGTATACCTGTTGGGTAAGTATGCTGTGCACCTGAAACTAATATAATAGTGTGTTTCAAATATACTTCAATTTTAAAAAAGGGGCATAGTCAATGGGGTTGACTTGAATTTAGTTGAAAATGTCACATCATTGACATGAAGGCAACAGGTAAAATCATAGGAGTGGTTCTGACATATTAGAACATTTTTAAATTTCATGGAAACCATTTATATTAATCAACAAGTTGCTGCAAAAGACTTAATACATAATTCAAATTAGTTAAACTATCACTAACTTCAGAGACACTGAGATGTAAGATATCATGGATAGATGTATTCTGCTTTACCAGCTTAAAGTATAGGAAACATCTAGTATTCAAGATAGTGACTGAGAAGCTCCCCATCCTCCTTATGATGTGAATGTCTGTTTTCCCTTCATTACTGAGTTCTAGGGAATTGTCCTTCATGGAAACAAAACGAAACAACACCCCCCCCCATCTCATTTAATCTACCAGAGGCCGCCTTCTCTGCCACACTGAGTCCTTCTAGAAGGCAGTAGTTCCCACCCAGGGCAAGCCTCCACCACATGAGGCAAGCCCCCTTAGGGTCCTACCAACCTGAAACTAAACACGCTGCAGCTTCAGGGTCACTCACTTACACGGGCCCTTTCTGTGGTCCTGGGAGGGGATGCTGGAGATTTTGTCTTGGGAATTTTGTATTTTTTTAAAGAAGGAACCCAACATTTTATAAATTCAGGCCCAACAACAGCTGTATTGGCTCTCACCCACACCCCCCATTGCTTCTCTGAGAGCAGCTTCTTCACGCTGGGAAAAGCAGCAGCAGCCTCCTACGTCTCTGTCCGGGTTTTGGTTGTGCTACACCACAGCAGCCCTGGGCTTCTCAGCTACAACCCTAAGGACAGTGGTGGAATTTAATTGTGAACTAATGCAGGAGGCACACACTGGCCTCATCTAAGATGTTTAGGTCATTCCATACCAGCTGCGATACGAAGTTGTTTCCCTAATCAACCCAGGCTCTGGTATGGAGCCAGACACCAGTTCCAGTGTTCTCTTCCCAAAGGTTTCCCCTCAGTGTCCTTTGCTGTTCTTATAGCCAACTGACCTCAGCCTAGATCACCTCAGTAATCAGACACATTGCAGCAACTTTGAAACTCAAAGTGTCAGTCTCTTTCCTATTCCTCCGGAAAGGTTCCTTGGCCTCTAGGCAGATTTGACCAACTCTTCTACCCCCGAAACCTTCAAGCATAATAGTTTTAATATGCAGACAGCCAGAAGCCATCTGCCTTCAGAGCTCAGGTTCTCAGGATTAGAAGCCTAAGGGGGAAAACTGTCTCCATATACCTTTCCTTCACAAAAATCAATGCTTATTTATGCCAATAAAATGAAAGGGCTGTTAAAAAGGTCTTTTTCTCCCAGAACAAAGAAAAGCAGCTTCCAAAACATCTTCCTAGATATAAGTACATATGTACTACAGCCTTTAAGTAGACTAACCTCATTCTCTCTCTCCCTCTTTCACACACACACACACACACACACACACACACACACACACACACACACNCACACACTTCTTGAACTTTAAAATTCTGTCTCATTGAATTCTTTTCAAAATGATTACATGAACATAAGTAAGCTTAATTAGAAGCTTTACCCAATACACAGGGTGCCTGGGTGGCTCAGTTGGTTAAGTGTCAGACTCTTGACTTCAGCTGAGGTCATGATCCTGTGCTTCATGAGATCAAACCCTGCAGCCAGCTCTGCACTAACAGCCTATTTGGGATTCTCTCTCTCTCCCTCTTTCTCTACCCTTCCCCAACACTCGCTTGCATTCTCTCTCTCTCTCTCTCAAAATAAACAAACTTAAAAGAAAAGAATCCTCACGCAATACAAATTAGGGTTACCCACCACCAAGAGCAAGTGTATACAATTTTGGGGCTTGTAAGATTCCTTTGAACTCCCAAGATACTGCCCTGATTTCAAACACACAGTGGAAATCTCTGGCTTTACACACCCTGGACACAACCCTTTTGTTGCTGTTATGGATGAAATTGAACTTTAACAAAAACCTGAATTGAATATGACCACCTTCATTTAAACCTCAGGAGAGGTGTGCCTGGGTGGTTCACTTGGTTAAGCATTTGACTTCAGCTCGGGTCATGATCTCACAGTCAGTGAGTTCCAGCCCCGCCTCAGGTTCTGTGCTGACAGCTCAGAGCCTGGAGCCCACTTCAGATTCTGTGTCTCCCTCTCTCTCTGCTCCTCCCCCACTCATGCTCTGTCTCTGTCTCTCAAAAATGAATAAATGTTTTTAAAAAATTTTTTAAACCTCAGGAGAAATGTGAGTAACTAAGGCTTAGTTGGGATTTACTTTTATATCAGAAAGGATAAATGTCTCCTATTACCTTGTCTTCTAATGCAATTAACTTAAATGATGTAAGAGGTCATATTTCATTGAAAAGTTGTTTTTTTCACTCTTGATTTTTCTGGAAAAACTCCAAAATCGTACCATATTTGATTTTTTTAAAAAATGTTTCCAGAAGCAATTCTATCTTCTCTTTCTAAACCTTTAAAAAGCCATGTGGGAATTGACATTATGAACTGTTTTAAAATTTTGGATAAGTAAAGTCTTAAGATATTGAAATAAAACAGTAGAGATCTCAAGAAACTTTAAAAATGAGTAGTTAGGGGGAGACCAACTCTAGAAATTATTAGACACGTTTAAAGTTAAAATAAATCAGTCTGGAATAAAAGAGTATTACTAATACATATGAGCTATGTATATACTATGGATATACTATCCAGTGATGGTATCCCCAAACCCACCCTCAACATAGCATTAGTAACTTGAGGCTTCTGAACCTCTCTGGTCAGGACTCTCAGTTAAAAAAAAAATAAGAATTCTCAGTTTAGAGGATTGCACGTGAGCTTTTATACAGGAGCGTACGTTGAATGGCCAGTCCTGACCAGTTCTTCAGCCTATTGCCTACAGGCTGTTCCATCTGCTGGTCCATACAGCCCCTAGTGTGAGATTATTTTGCAATTCTCCTGGGGAAATTCTTTTTTTTTTTTTTTTAAAGCGCCCTCTTACCCCTATACCAGTCCCTCAGGCTGTTGTCTCGTGATTGACCTGCTTGTTTCTGCCTTTCTGTGTTCCAGAAACCCCTTGCTACTCTACCCTACAGATCAGGTCCTCCTGGATTTTCAGAGTTTCTATGTATTTTAAAATACATATTCTCATTTCAATGGGACTTGGGGTGAATATTTTAGGATGAGTTCACCTCAGATCTCATTTCAATGAGAGTATATATGTATCCCATTTCAGTGGGATATGTATATGTCCAATTTGTTGAAGAACTCTTATGGTATTTAGTCAAATCACCCTCCCCCATCCCCCACTGAGTTCTTTCTTTGCTATTCTATGCTATTTTTCTTCTGAATAACTTTTGACATTTTATATCTAGCTCTTTAATTAGTTTTATTTTGTTCCAAATACCTATTATCCCAGTATTATGTATAAAATTATTTGCATTTCTTTTTTGGAGGAAACGCATAGGCATTTTTATCTTAAACACATGTCTAAAATACAGTAATTGAAAAGGAATTTGCAGATAAATGTGTTTCTGTTTGAAAAAGGAATTTTATATATAGATCACTATATATCATATGTTATATATATCCATGTACATAGATAGAAACTTATGGAAGGCTATAAATCAAACTGTTAATTGGAGTGTGGAAATGGGAGGAAATCAGAGATAAGGAAGGAATTTCCCCAGGGAAAACTCAAGATCAGAGACCGTGCGAATGAAGAGCGAAAAAACAGCTAGCTTATTGGCAGTTGGCAGAAGAAAGGGCTAGAACCAGCTGAATCCAGCATTTGCTCAAAGATAAAACCACAAGCACACATATTCATAAATTGAATATTACTACAAAACAATAGCTAACATGTATTAAATTCTTTGTATACATCAGACACTGTTTTAAGAGCTTTGTATGTACTGATTCATTTAATCCCTGTAACTCTAGGAGATTGGTACTACTCTTATCACAATTTTAGAGACAGGGAAACTGAGGCACAGAACAGTTAGGTCAGTTTTCCAAGAATCACACAGCTGTACTTGGTAGAGCCAGGATTTGATCGCAGCTGAACTGGTGTTAGAGCCTACCCTTAGCCTGTGCTCCGGTGCACAGCCTAAAAGACCATCTCCCCCGTGTACAGCCTCTCTCCCACTCTTCTTACAATTGTGATCTTAAAAATAAATGATTTGTCTTACATTAAAATCGATTAAAATGGAGTCTTATTTTCCTTTTCAATATTCAGATTATGGCTTTCTTATTCACCTTTTCCATTATATTTTCTTACCACATCATGCTTTTTTCATACTTTCCAGCACACCATCTACTCGCATGAATCCCTTGTCATTTTCCTGAAGACAACCCTCCTGGGGATCTATCTGCCCATCTTCCTGCTCCACTCCACGCACATTGCTCTTCAGCATGGCTGTTTCCTTCGCTGGTCTTCTGGACTGAGGCTCCAGTTTTCCGAAACCCATGTTCTTTTCCCACTTGTAGCGGAGTACCTCCTCAAGGGCAATTATATTTTTAACTTCTAAAATTCTCTCGTGTTCTCTAGTAGCTCTTTTTCCTAATCGGCTTTTATATACTTTTCTTTGTACTATCCCCCATGAGGATATCAGTCAGAATTTTTCTTTCAAGTTGTGGCCTTCGATTTTTTCTGCTGCTTCTACAGTCAGTTTGCATGTTCACTTGTTTGTTCGTATCTGTCCTCCCTTTCATTTAGTTTCTTTTCCTTAAGTATCTAACGATCTTTTTTTGTTCATTCGCATCCATGAATGAGAAATTCAATCGATTATTTTTAGTTCCTGTGGGTTCTCCCTCCCCAGGGGCAGGGTCGGCTGCAGGGCTGCCATACCTGGGTGCAGCCTCTGACAGCCTTCACTTTAGGGCATCTGGGCGTGCAGCAGGCGTGCAAGCTGAAAGTTCCCCGTCACTAAAATAAGAAAGTCTTTTCTTTAGTAGCAGTAGTCTTTAGTGTTTCTCTCTCTCTTGAATAGAGCTGCCTTTTTGGCTGCATTTCTTGTTCAGACATCTATACCTTCCCCAGGAACATGCTCCTAGTTAGTATATTACTTTCTTTGGAATGTATCTTGGAGATTTTAGACTCAGGATAGCACTGCTTTTCTAATTTAATTGTTAGGGCGACTGTTCTAATTATTATCCTCTTTATTGCATGAGTACTCTGTCTAGTTCTTGGTTTTTGTTCACTATTGTTGGAGCATCAGTGGATCTTGTCTTCTCAGTGTTTTTCTCACACTCATATGTTGTGTTTCCTCAACTCCGGTCCATCCAAGCCCACTGATTTCTTTCTTCTGGGTGTACCGTGCAATTTTCCAGTCTGCTGATGGTGACTTTTCTTGCTTGCCAGTGGTGATAGCACTATGCCTACACAGATTCTCAAAATTTCAAGGAGTGGGGTAGGTACTTAGATACAGTTTAGTCCCCCACTTTATTCATTCTACTGGAGGCCACTTAAGTTAGTCATTTGCTGGGATAGTGTTAATCTCTTGCTTCAGGCCACAGTATTATTAGCTTACCCTAAAAATGTTACTCTAACTTTGTAAATACACCTGTAGTTCTATTTTAATAAACATGGGAATTTCTTGTTGTAAAAGTTCAACTAGTACTAATAATACAAAATCCTCCTTGATTTCCCACTTCCATCCTAGAGACAATCGCTTTCAATGTTTGCTTGCAAAACTTTCTCTATGCATTTATAAAGCTATATAAGAACACATAGAAATAGTTTTAAAATATAAATGTTATCATGTTAATTTTGTATTGCAATTTTTTTTTAACGCTAGGGCTTAGAGCTTTACCCATGATCAATAAATATGTATCTATCTCATTCCTTTTAATTGCTACATAGTTTGGACTATAGTTTAACCTCAAGTATTAGTTTTGCCATTACAGTGCGGCAACAGACATCCTTGTACACTTCTACTTGAACATGGGAGTATTTAACTGGTCAAGAATGGACGTTGCTGGTTGTAAGGATATTCACAGTGGGCAAACTGGGTCAACTTTTAAAATTTTAATTGAGTAATCCATTTAATAGAGAACACTTAGCTTAACCACTTGTAATCTCTACTTCATCTAAAAAGCGGTGCTACATTATAAAGACTAAATTTATTCTGAGAATCCAAGCATTTCATTATTTTCTATATAAAAAATGACTTGACATATTAAGAAGAAAGAGGAGTGTCTGGGTGGTTCAGTTGGTTAAGTATCTGACTCTTGATTTCGGCTCAGGTGATGATCTTTCAGTTGTGAGATGGAGCCCGGCATTGGGATCCACTCTGGGTGTGTAGCCTGCTCAAGATTCTCTCTCTCCCTCTCCCTCTGCCCTTTCCCCACTTGTGCAGGCTTGCTTTTGCTCTCTCAAAAAACCTATATCTATATATAGATGAAGATAATATGTAGAAAATCCCTACAAAGGATTTTTAGATCTAAAAGAAGAGCCTTTATCTTTGTGGGAGAAAGGATTATATCATCATAGATGTAAAAGTCTTTTAGGAGGATACATGAATATGGTAGCTTTTTTAGAAGTTATAAAAATACATGAAATACCATAGGTGTTTGGGGGAACTATATGTAATATTTTATAAAGAAGCCAGAACAATGGTTGCCTCCCAGGAAGGAAAGAAGAGAATAAAGGAAAAATATATAGGAGCTGCAATTTACTTTTAATTTCTCAAGGTGGTAAGTTAATGGATTTTCCTCTATTCTTTTTGTGGTCAAACTAAATATAGGTAAATACAGGTAGGTCAAGCATTGTATTTGTTCTACTTAATTTCAATATGGGGAGACTGGAGATCTTATTTGCATGGGAAAGAGAACATGATTACCAAAATATGGAAGTCAATAACTCTGGTGCTAAAAAAAAAAGTATTAACCTAGAAATACCCAACAAGAGGGGAGCACCCAGGTGTAGAGAAAAAGCTTGACAAGAAGCTGTTATAGGTAGGGCACCTGGCTGGCTCAGGAGGTTAAGTGTCTGACTTCAGGTTGTGTCATGGTTCATAAGTTCAAGTCCCATATCGGGCTCTGCGTGCTGACTGTGTGAAGTCTGCTAGGGATTCTCTCTTTCTCTCCTCTCCCCCGCCCCCCTCTCTCTGCCCCTTCCCCTGATTGTGTTTCTGATGCTCTCAAAATAAACTCAAAAAATTATATTTAAAAAAAACTGTTATAGGCATCTTCGTGAAGTACAAGTTAGTAGATGGTCCCTGTTTATGAAGCTATTGTACTTTCTAGAAACTTTAGTCTGAACCTTTATATTTATACATTGCTATTGTTGTATTTGTAGTTGTATATTATATGTATAGTTAATTAGCCAATGTCAAAGCCCATGATGTCCAATTGTTATTCTTTTTAATTTTTTAAAATATTTTTAAGATACAAAGCTCTTGCTGGGGAGGGGCAGAGAGAGAGGGAAACAGGATCCAAAGTGGGCTCTGTGCTGACAGCAAAGAGCCCAATGTGGGGCTCCAACTCAAACTAGGAGATCATGACCTGAGCCAAAGTCAGACACTTAGCCAAGTGAGCCCCCCAGACACCCTGTTCTTTAATTTTTTCCCCTAACTGTTATATTCTAAAAACAAAGATGTTCTTAAAATGAGGCTGAATATCTTAGCTTTCTTTTGTAGCAGTTTGGGTTCTCTTAGCCTCTTCAGTCAACAATTGCTATTTCTTCAACATTATAGCCTTTGACCTACCAAACACCTGATACCTGCAGACCTGCCCCACCACCTTTTTTTTTTTTTTCTTTTTTTCTTTTTGGAACCTTTAGCAAAGACTCATACTGGCAGAAGAGGGTCTTTTTCTTAACAGACAAAAAAGCTCTACTTCCTGCTCAGTGGAACTTAATCTACCAGTTAGTTCTTGAAAGAGGAACTGACGAAAACAGTATTAACACAAATTCCCAAGAGCTCAAAGACCTCCCCAAAGGAGAGGCTGACTCAATTTCTGGATTGCTCTCTGACATAAATTTCTCAGCCATAGGATATTTTAGAGAATTTTACATGATACACTAGAGAACCACATTTCCCTCTCATATGACCTCAGAGATTCACGTTGTAACATATTATGTATACATTCTATTATGTGTACTAGAAATGAGAAATCTCAAAATGGAAATTTGGGAACTTTCTGGTCTTACACAAACAGAAAACAAAAAACTGTGGCTGGGCTCTGGTACTGAATTGAGTAATAAAGAAATTACCTCCTACAGGCTGTAGAGGAGAGATGGTTATTTTTATGTGGGTGACTTTTAAGAACTAGTGAATGACTAAGATGACTAGGCACCCAAATTCCCAGCCTTAAGAATATATTAGGAGTATAGTTTTAAAATTAAAATATAAGTCCACAAATATGTCGCTAAGAACACAAACTCCTAAGATGAGCCAAGAAAAAATTTACTGATATTTGACTTAGTTAGCTCTTCTTTCTGACAGGAGATTAAAGCTGCCTGTGAGATTTCTTTGACTCTGACTCACTTAATTCATTTAGACATTGCCAGCCAAGCAGGCTACAACAAAGCAGGTCTATTTTAACAAGCTCACTACTGGCGGTTCTAATAAAGAAAAATAATTGAATTGCTGATTTTGATTTCTTAAAATGTATTCAGCATTTGAGTACTTGACTTCGCACACCAAAAAAACATACAAATATTTTTTGCATCACCTCCCCCACGGAATTCACCCTAGGTACCCTTTAGACTAGTGTAGCATTAAAATATCTTCTTTGAGTTTGGTTTATTGTAATTGCACTTTTAAATTAAAACCCTAGAATCTTATTTGGAGCACACCAGTGCAGCACCAGTTCTGAGCACAGAGATCTGCATGAATAAGTGACTACGTTGATGTTAAGCATATCCATAGTCAGTGGATTTTCTCAAGAGGCAGCTGTGGCAGCAAAGAGGGACTCTGTCAAAGTGGGCAGCATGGAGAGCCACAGCGGCAGGCTGGCGGCCACAGACATGGTTTTATTCAACCCGAACACAGGTTTTTAAAAAAGCTGAACCAACATTTAGAAAACAGAGGGTTCCACATAAAAATTCAGACTTGCAATTCCCTTGAAAATGTATAAGAACTAGCAACAGGGAGCCTTATTCCAAATCAGCGGGAGCTGAGTAGCAGCAGCCTCTTCCATTGCTCAGTCTATGCATGTGGACTTCACGAAGCCAGCCTCATTTGTATTCCCTGCCTGACCTTCACCGCTTGAGCAGGAGACCACTACAGCAGAGAGTAAAGCAGAAGCAGAAGACAGAATTAGAAGGCATATACTCACATCCCACAGTTGGCACAAAGATAATCTTTGTATTTGTAGATGAGCTTGCTTGCACCCTCTCTACTGATAGGACAGGCTGTGTACATCCACTAAATGACAGCTCTCTACGGCTGGTCTATCGCATAGGAGGCTTGCTCAAGTAACAAATAACACTTTACTATAAGGTGGATTGTCCCTGTGTCTTGTCCAGGGTGGGAGGGGAGAAGCTTGTTACTAAAGTTGTACCTGCAACTTAGAGCTTTAGCTATGTTCTAAGTTGAACCTCACGAATAGGGTCAGGAGGTAGATATTTTGCAGATTAGAAGTCAAGTTAGGCAAAGAAAAGCAACATACTTGATGCTTAACAATGACTAATTGTTTGGGCCACTGTTCAAAGCCAGACCTCGTGACCAAAAACAACAAAATGTAAAAACCTGTTTCATCAATTTTACCATATTTTTCAGACCTATTTCCCCTCTATAAAATGCAAAAGTATTAATCATTGGACTCGCAGTGGTATACACTAACTTAATGATATTTATAGAATGTTTGTGTTTCCCTGGCAGAATATTGGCTTATAATGCCACTATTTCAAGCTTAAAAATGTAGACCTGTAAACAGAGCCATTTAACCAACCTCCCGGTGAGCAGTTATCCTTCCCTACATCAGTTTGGCAGCAGCTGTAACAGAAACCAAATTAACAGTGACTCAAACAAAGTAGAAATGTACTTCTCTTCACATATAGTCCAGGAGTGAGTCTACAGGTGGCATTGTGGTTCCAAATGATCAGGCCCTAGGTCTTTTACTTATTCCACTGCCCTAGAGTGATATTCTCATCCCCTTGGCATAAGACAGCTTGCCACCACATTTACAACCCCAGCACAGGATGGAGAGGGAAGAGAAAAGCTTACTCTTGAAAAATGGGATCCTGAAGTTGCACACATTATTTTTACTCAAAGCTCATTAACAAGAACTTCAGCTGTGCAGCCACACCTAGATTAAGGGAGTCTAGGGAATATAGTCACTAGCTAGGGATCAATGTACCTAGCTCAAATAGGTTTTATGGTAGGAGGAAACCATTACTGTGAGACAACTGTATTTCTCGAGCACATCCTTTAAAACTTACAGCAGGTACTACATTGAACCATACTTCTCCCTTCAGAAGTAAAAACACCTCTGTTTCTTACAACCTGACTCTCCCGGTCCTTCCACTTCTGTCTCACTATTAAAGTTCTGAGCCTATTGAAAAGTCCTCCCTAAGTTAGATCTTATATCCACCTTCAACTGCACATTTCTTGCCATTTTTTCAGTGTTTCTCCACCAACTTCACGAATTTTCTTGCACCGTTCTCACTTGAGAATTACTATTCTCCTATGTTTCAACAAGTGTCAATCTTCTTCCAGATTAATTCAAAATACAAATTTCTGATTACCTCCTGTGTGGAGTTAGGATGATCATCTTGGGTGATGAGTGTGTAAATATATATTCAATAGTGTACTATTTTGACCAGAAAAAGACTGTATGTTTACATTTCTTAGTTAGCATCAGGTTTATGGAAGCATTTAACAAGTAGTAATCAGTGATAGTAAGGCTCCTCACATTTTAACAGAATCATTGGGCATCCATTAGGCAATCAAAATTGCAACAGTTATCAACAATACTCATTCTGTGACTTTATCTGTAGAATCAATGCCGTCCTAATCAAAATCTCAACAGGATTTTTTGGAGATATTGACAAGCTGATTCTAAAATTCAGATGGAAATGCACAGGACCCATAATAGCGAGGACAATGTGAAAAAGAGCAAAGGGGAAGGACAACCACTACATGATTTCAAGTCTTATCATCAAGATACAGTAATTAAGGCATTGTGGGGTCAAAAATAGACAAAAGTCACGGGAACTGAATAGAGAATCCAGAAATAGACCTATATACATGGACAATGGATTTCAACCAAGGTGTAAAGGCAATTGAGAGGGGAAAAAGTAGTCTTTTCAATATATGATGCTAAAACCACTGAATATGCATATGAAAAAATAAACTTTCACCAATAACTCACATATGCAAAAAAATCAACTCAAAATGGATCATAGACCTAAATGATCAAAATGATAATTCAAATAACAAATTGATAAATTAGACTTTGTCAAAATTAAAAACTTCTGTTCTTTAAAAGACATAATTAAGAAAATGAAGAGACAAGCCAAACAGAGAAAATATTTGCAAATTATCTGGTAAAGCACTTCTATCTGGAATACAAAATGAACCCTCCATTTGTTAATAAAAAAACAACCTAATTTACAATGGGAATGGGTATGCGAAAGATTTAAACAGACACATCACCAAAATGTAAATAACATAGTAAATAAGCACATGAAAAAATGCTCAACACTACTGGTCATTAGGGAAACGCATATTAAAGCCACAATGTGATATCATTACAAATTGATAAGAATGGTTAAAATTTAAAAGAATGATCATGCCAAGTGTTAGCAAAGATGTGGGGCAACTGCTGGTTAGAAGGTAAGGTAAGGTGGTACAACCATTTTGGAAATGGTTGGGCAGTTTCTTAAAAAGTTAAGCATACACCTACCACAGGATCCAGCCATTCCACTCTTGAGGACTTTTTCCAAAAGCAATAAAAGCGTACATTCATACAAAAACTTACACATGAGTGTGCATAGCAGATTTGTAATAACCCCAAACCAAAAACAGCTCAAATGTCCATGGACAGATGAGTGGCTAAATTGTAGTAGATCCATAAAACAAAAAACTATTCAGCAATATTTAAAAAAAAAGTGCTATTGATAGATGCAAAGTATTTGATCAGTTTCAAAATAATTATGCTGAGTAAAAGAAACCAAAATCGAAGAACATATACTATGAATCCATTTGTATAAAATGCAAACGAATTCATAGTGACAAATCAGGTCAGTGGTTGCTTGGAGCAAAGCTGCAGGGAGGGGCTTACTACAAAGGGACAGTTGTTTTGTACTTTTGGTGTACATTATACTAATTTTACACCTTGATACATTACTTTGTGCTCATCACAACAAGTACACTCCTTAATCCCCATCACCTATTTAACCCATGCCTCCACCCACCTCCCCTTTGGTAACCATTAGTTTGTTTTCTGTAGTTAAGAGTCTCTTGCCTAGTTTACCCCTCTCTCTTTTTCCCCTCTGCTTGTTTGTTTTTTTTTCTTAAATTCCATAGGAAGAAGGTTTCGAGTGGTGGGAATGTTCTATATAAGACAGTATCACACTGGGCGTCAAAACTCACAGAACTCAATTACCTCTATGATAGTTTAAATTAAAATAAATGATCAATAAATAAATTGCTGGGTCTTTCATGTGCACAATGAAACAAAATCGATTTTTAATAGAAAATAATCTAAAATACTCCTGAATTTTCTCCACTTTTTTCCTTAATGCTGGCCTGTGACAGAATACCAAAGTATAATTCAGGAAAGGCATATTTCAAGAGTTTAAAAAAGAGAGAGATCCAAGGGTAATGCTCTTGTTTTGAAGAAAATTTCTAATACCTAGAAGAAGTGAGTGGATTGCTTACCTAAGCAATTCCTCAATATTATTTCTTAGAACAATGCTGGTGATAAGCACTAAACATCTGAGAGTTAAATGCAAGAACTCTGAATGCAGACAGAACATATTCCCTATGCAAGATGAGAAGCCTAATCTAGACACATCCAATCTCCATTTCCTTAGAAATAATGGTCCATACCAAAAGACAAATGAACAAGCAAATTCTAGCTCAATAGAACAGTTTTGAAACTCCTAGCAAATTCTCCTTATGATCAAATGCCAATAAATAAAACAGATAAAAGTGATGGATAGGTACTTATTCAGTTAAGCTTAATTTTTCACATTTTAGTAGAAAAATCCATATTATTGCTTACATTTGAGTTACCATCTGGGCTCTAGAATTAAGGACTGGTTCAATTATTTAGAAAACATTCACTGAAAACAGCTTATGTCAAACACTATGATAGATGATAGAGATACATCACTGAGCAAGAGAGATTCACAATTTCATCCAGTTACTTCTGGCATAGTTTAGAATCTCTTCAGAAAGCCTAGTCACAGTGATTTTAGCCTTGAAAAGTGTCAAAATAAAAATAGCCAGCTACCAATCTTCATCCCTCTCCCTCTCTTACACACACACACACATACCTATGATTGGGTTATGTCCCAATAAATGCACTATAAGTTGAAAATTCACTTCATACACCTAAACTACCAAACATCATTTGGCTTACACTACCTAAACATGCTCAGAACACTTATGGTGGCCTAGAGTTGGGTTAAGTCATGTAACCCAAAGCCTATTTTATAATAAAGTGTTGAATATGTCATGTAGTTTATTGTATACTGAAAGGGAAAAACAGAATGGTTCCCCTCAGTTGTTTACCCTCCTGATCACAGGCTTGACTGGGAGTTGTGGCACAATGCCCCTGCCCAGCATTAGGAGAGATTATAGACTGCATATCGCTAGCCCAGGAAAAGATCAAAATCCCAGATATGGTTTCTAATGAATGTGTATCACTTTAACACCATTGTAAAATCAAAAGCTTGTAAGTTGAACCACTGTAAGTCGTGGACCACCTGTATATTTATATGCATGTAAGCGTTGCCAGATACAATATAGAACTTCTACTGTAACTTGAATTTCAGCTAAATTAGGAGTAAGATTTTAATATAAGTAGGTCTCAAATATTGCATGGACATACCATAAATTTTAACTTATTGTTTAGCTGAAATCCAAATTTAACTGAATATCTTGGTTGTTTTGTGCTAAATCCAGCAATCACTATACATATACATATATGTACATCTATATGTATGTATATATATGCCAATTACCAAAACTATTTTTATTTATTTATTTTCAATTATTTTTTATTTTCTAAAATATAAATCCAAGTTAGTTAACTTATAGGGTAATAATTTCAGGAATAGAATTTAGTGATTCATCACTTACATAGAACACCCAGTGCTCATCCCAGTAAGTGCCCTCCTTAATGTCCCTTGCCGCTTCAGCCCATTCACCTACCCAGCACCCTGCCAGAAACCCTCAGTTTGTTCTCTGCATTTGAGTCTCTTATGGTTTGTCTCCCTCTTTTATATTACTTATGCTTCCCTTATGTTCATCTGTTTTGTATCTTAAATTCTACATGTGAATGAAATCATAAATTTGACTTACTCTGACTTATTTCACTTAGCCCAATACTCTCTAGTTCTATCCATGTTGTTGCAAATGGCAAGATTTCATTCTTTTTGATGGCAGAGTAATATTCCATTGTATCTATACACCACCTCTTCTTTATCCATTCATCCGTTGATGGACATTGGCCTCTTTCCATACTTTGATTATTGTTGATAGTGCTACTATAAACATTGGGGTAAATATGCCCCTTTGAATCAGCACTCCTGTATCCTTTGGATAAAAACCTAGTAGTATAATTGCTGGGTCATAGGATAGCGCCAGTTTTAATTTTTTGAGCGATCTCCATAGTGTTTTCCAGAGTGGCTGCACCAGTTTGCATTCCCACCAGCAGTGCAAAAGGGTTCCTCTTTCTCCACATCCTCACCAACATCTGTTGTTGCCTGAGATGTTCATTTTAGCAACTTTCAAGGTGTGAGGTGGTATCGCATTGTGGTTTTGATTTATATTTCCCTTATGAGGAGTGATGTTGAACATCTTTTCATGTGTCTGTCAGCCATCTGGATGTCTTCTTTGGATAAGTGTCTATTCATGTCTCTTGCCCATTCCTTCACAGGATTATGTATTTTTAAGGGGTTGAGTTTAATAAATTCTTTATAAATTTTGATACAAACCCTTTATCTTATAAGTCATTTGCAAATATCTTCTCCCATTCTGCCAGTTGCCTCCTAATTTTGCTGATTTCCTTCGCCGTGCAGAAAAAACTTTTATCTTGATGAGATCCCAATAGTTTACTTTTGCTTTTGTTTCCTTTGCCTCCCGAGACATGTCGAGGAAGAAGTTGGTGTGGCCGAGGTCAAAAAGATTTTCTGTTTCGTCTTCTACGATTTTGAAGGCCTCTTGTCTTAACATTTAGGTCTTTCAGCCATTTTGTGTTGTTTCTGTGTATGGTATAAGAAAGCAGTCCAGGTTTATTCTTCTGCATGTTGCTGTCCAGTTTTCCCAGCACCATTTACTGAAGCGACTGTCTTTATTCCATTGGATGTTCTTTCCTGCCTTGGCCATACATTTGTGGATCCATTTCTGGGTTCTCTATTCTGTTCCATTGATCTGAATGTCTGTTCTTGTGCCAGTACCATACTGTCTTGATGATTACAGTTTGTAATGCAGCTTGAATTCCAGAAGTGTGATACCTCCAGCTTTGTTTTTCTTTTTCAGGATCACTTTGGCTATTCGAGGTCTTTTTTGGTTTCATACAAATTTTAGGATTGTTTGTTCTAGCTCTGTGAAGAATGCTGGTGTTATTTTGGTAGGTAGAAGGTTAGGTTGTATATTTGAGACCTTTACTCCTTCTTTAGGAAGGCCTGGAAGGCTATATACTTCCCTCTTATGACTGCCTTTGCTGCATCCCAGAGATTTGGGGCTGTTGGGTTTTCGTTTTCATTTTCATTGGCTTCCATGTACTTTATTTCCTTTTTAATTTCTTGATTAACCCATTCATTCTTTAGTAGGATGCTCTTTAACCTCCAAGTTCATTGTCTGTCCAAACTTTTCCTCATGGTTGATTTCAAGTTTCATAGTGTTGTGGTCTGAAAATATGCAAAGTCTGATCTTGATCTTTTTGTACTTGTTGAGGGCTGATTTGTGAACCAATATTTTATCTATTCTGGAGAATATTCCATGTGAACTCAAGAAGAATGTGTATTCTGTTGTTTTAGGAGGAAATGTTCTGAATATATCTGTTAAGTCCATCTGGTCCAGTGTGTTATTCAAAGCCATTGTTTTCTTGTTGATTTTCTGCTTAGACGATCTGTCCATTGCTCTAAGTGGGATATTGAAGGCCCCTACTAGTATGGTATTATTAATGAGTTTCTTTGTGTTTGTGATTGAATTGTATTTGGGTTCTTTCACATTGGCAGAATATTTACAATGGTTAGATCTTCTCAGTGGATAGAACCCTTAATTATGATATAATGCCTTTTTTCATCTCTTGTTACAAACTTTATTTTAAAATCTAGTTTGTCTGATATAAGTATGGCTACTACAGCTTTCTATTGATGACCATTAGCATGATAGATGTTTCTCCATCTCCTTACTTTCAGATCTACAGGTGTTTGTAGGTCTAAAATGAGTCTCTTGTAAGCGGCATATAGAGAAGTCTTGTTTTCATATCTATTTTGATACCCTATGTCTCTTGATTGGAGCATTAGTCCATTGACATTAGAGTGAGATATGAATTTAGGGCCATTGTGCTGCCTGTTGACTTGGTGTTTATGGTGATGTTTTCTGGTCCTCTCTAGTCTTTGTTGCTTTTGGTCTTTTTGTTTTGTTTTATCTTTTCTCCACTCAAAGGGACCCCCTTAAGAATTCTTGCAGGGCTGGTATAGTGGTCACAAACTCCTTTAGTTTTTATTTGTCTGGGAAACTACCTCTCCTTATATTTTTTAAAGAGTTTTTATAATGTTTTATTTATTTTTGAGAGAGAGAGAGAGAGAGAAACAGCATGAGCAGGGGAGGGTCAGAGAGAGAGGGAGACACAGAATCTGAAGCAGGCTCCAGGCTCTGAGCTAGCTGTCAGCACAGAGCCCGATGCGGGGCTCAAGCCCATGAACCATGTGATCATGACCTGAGCCAAAGTCAGATGCTTAACCCACTGAGCCACCCAGGTGCCCCCCTCCTTATATTTTGAATAACAGACTTGCTGGATGAAGAATTCTTGGCTGCAATCTTTCACCTCGCTTGGTCTCCTCACAGAGGCATTTTATCATCTCCAGGATCAAAACAAGAATGGATTCTTTGGGAGGCAAGATGGCAGAGAAGTAGGGAGTTCCATACTTCCTGCCTGCATCTATCAAACAAAGAAGGGTTGAAGCCAAAAGATGCTCCACCACAAGAGTCTGGGAGGAAAAGAGACAGAGTCCACTAAGAAGAAAGCCTCATAGGTGTGTGATTGCAAACTGGGAAAGATAAAAATGGGGAGAGACATGGAAACACAGAGGGGAGGGAGCCCCCTCCGCAGAGAGACAAAGGGAAAAGAGTGGCTGGCACTGCTCCTAGAACTGTCCCTGGAGAAGAGAAAATACCTTGGCCCAGGACAGAGAGGGATCTTATCATCCCATCTCTAACCACAGGGCGTTCAGAGAGAGATGCTATCTCTAACTGCAGAGGCTTCTTTGCGCTGGGTGCCCCAGTACCAGAAATTCCCTCTGGTACAGGCTGTATGTAAGGGACTCAGTTGGCATCAGGAGAAGCTGCTCCCCTACTCAATCCCCAGCTAGGAAGAGCCCTGCTTTGGGCTTCTGGGATTACATTTTGGGCAGTATCATTACTGCACATGGAGTAAGAGCTGGAAACAAGGCTGGGGGCACGACATAGAACACAGCCCATCTTGGCTGGACCTGCTGCACAGTGAGATCGGACCCAACAGAGTGATTTGCAATGCCTGGTTCGAGAAGGGACTGGGGGACTGCCATTCTTCTCCCCACAACCACCAACGCAGGGCCTCAGGGAGCTGCTGAGGGACCCACAGTGGAGACTAGACCCGCCTACACCAAACCACACCCATCTACATTGCATAGCTGCTTCCTTACCAGAGCTGGATATATGCTGCCAAAACAGACAGCCCCTCATCCAAGACCAGCATTGATGCACTGCCAGGATTACCTCTGGATCAATTCTTGCTATTCAGATATATCTTCTTTATCTCATTCTTATCTCTTCCCTCCCCTGGGCTGGGAATTCTGGTTATAGGTTGGCTTTAAGAGTCATATCTAATCCTGTCTTTTGATGCATATTCTATACCTTCATGGTTACCTTCTTTTCTCTCTCTCGGAAATAATCAGACATTATAGTTTCTCAGGGTAACATTATCTATGGGTTGGGGGTTGGTTTCCATTCTTTTTTTTTCTCTCTCTCCTCATCTACTGCCATATTCTCCTTTTTCTCGATCTGAATTAAGCCTTTTAGTCTATCTGCCTGGTCAAAGTTCAATTTCTCTTTCTCACCACCCCTGTCATTTCTCTCTTTGTATCAGCACCACCTCCACCCTGCTCTTTATTTGTAGCTGGGATTTCTGGTTTTATGCTTTTAAACTGCCCTTTCTCTTTTGTTGTTTTGTTCCCCCTCCCCTTTCAGTTTGCTCGTCTGTTTGATTTGTGTATGTTTGTGTGCTTTTGTTCCCTGTTTGTCTGTTTTCCTTTCCAGGGCTATCTCAAGAAACAAGCCAAAGTACACATGGAGGAGAGACCGAAATACCACTATGAGTAGGGAAATAAAATACCCAAAGTCTCAACAAGAGACACCAAGAGACACCATATACAGAACACTTCCTGAAAGGACAGGCCCTGGACAGTCAATGAGCCTCCTTTAATATAGCAATACTCACAGGTGCAGAGCGCACAACAGCTTTTAAAGATGAAAAGAGACAGAAAGCTAGCCAAAATGATGAAATGGAAGAGCTCTCCTCTAAAGAAATCTCAGGAAGAAATAATAGCTAAAGAATTGGTCAGAACAGATATAAGCAACATAACTGACCAAAAATTTAGAATAATAGCCATCAAATTAATCACTGGGCTTTAAAAAGGCATGAAAGACATCAGAGAAGCTGTTGCTACAAAGACTATGGAGCTTAAAAATAGTTGTGATGAATTTTAAGAGATGCTATAAATGAAGTGCATAACAAAATGGAGGTGGCCACTGCAGAAATTGAAGAGGTAGAGAGGAGAATAGGTGAATTAGAAGACACAATTATAGAAAAAAAGGAAGCTGTGAAAGAGAGATAAACTGCTCCAGGAGCACAAAAGGAGAATTTGAGAACTGAGTGATACAATCAAACGGAACAATATCTATATCATAGGAATTCCTGAAGGAGAAGAGAGAAAGGGGCTGAAGGGGTAATTGAACAAATTATAGCTGAGAACTTCCCCAACCTGGGGAAGGAAACAGACATTGAAATCCAAGAGGCACAGAGAACTACCTTCAGACATAACTTGAATAGATCTTCTGCATGACATATCATAGTGAAACTGGCAAAATATAAGGACAAAGAGACAATTGTGAAAGCGGCTAGGGATAAAAGGGCCCTAAACATACAAAGTGAGAACTATCAGAGTAGTGGCAGAGTTATCTACTGAAACGTGGCAGGCCAGAAAGGAATGGCAAGAAATCTTCAATGTGATGAACAGAAAAAATATGCAGCCAGAATCCTCTATCCAGCAAGCCTGTCATTCAGAATAGAAGGAGAGATAAAAGCTTTCACAAATAAACAAAAACTGAAAGAATCCATCACCACTAAACCAGCTCTACAAGAAATTCTAAGGTGGACTCTATGACAAAAGTGTTGCAAGGAACACAAGGTACCAGACACACCACCACAAGCATGAATCCTACAGAGAACACAATGACTCTAAACCCATATATTTCAATAATAACACTGAATGTAAATGGCCTGAATGCTCCCTTCAAAAGACATAGGGTAGCAGAATGGATAAAAAAAAAAAAAACCAAAATCCATCTATTTGCTGTCTACAAGAGATTCATTTTAGACCTGAGGACACCTTCAGATCGAAAGTAAGATGATGGAGAAATATCTATCATGCTACTGGAAGTGAAAAGAAAGCCAGGGTAGTCATACTTATATTGGACAAACTGGACTTTAAGTAAAGGCAGTAACAAGAGATGAAGAAGGGCATTATATCATAATTACAGGGTCTATCCATCAGGAAGAGCTAACAATTATAAATGTCTATGCACCGAATATGAAAGCACCCAAATACATAAAACAATCATAAACAGAAATAATGTTATTGATAAGAATGTGCTAATAGCAAGGAACTTTAATACTCCACTTACAGCAATGCATAGACCAACTAGATAGAAAATCGCTAAAGAAACAATGGACTTGAATGACACATTGGACCAGATGGATTTGACAGCTATATTTAGAACTCTACATCCTGAGGCTATGGAATTCCCTTTCTTCTCAAGTGCACATGGTACATTCTCCAAGATAGACCACGTACTGGGTCATAAAGCAGCCCTCAATAAATATAAAAAATTGAGATCATACCATGCACACTTTCAGATCACAATGCTTTGAAACTTGAAGTCAATCACAGGAAAAAGTCTGGAAAACCTCCAGAAACATGGAGGTTAAGGAACACCCTACTAAAGAATGAATGGGCCAGTCAGTAATTAGAGAAAAAAATTTAAAAATATAGGGAAACCAATAAAAATGAAAACAACAATCCAAACTCTTTGGAATGCAGCAAAAGCAGTCCTAAGAGGAAACTATATTGCAATCCAGGCATATTTCAAGAAACTAGAAAAAGTGCAAGTGCAAAATCTAACAGCACACCGAAAGGAACTAGAAGCAGTGCAGCAAGAACACCCCAAACCCAGCAGAAGAAGAGAAATAATAAAGATCAGGACAGAAATAAACAATATAGAATCCAAAAAACAGTTGAACAGATGAAACGAAGAGTTGGTTTTTTGAAAAAATAAACAAAATTGATAAACCTCTAGCCAGGCACAAAGAGAAAAGAGAGGACCCAAATAGACAAAATCATGAATGAAAATGGACTTATTACAACTAACCCCTCAGAAATACAAGCAATTATCAGGGAATACTATGAAAAATTATATGCTAAACTGGCCAACCTAGAAGAAATGGACAAATTACTAAACACACACACACTACCAAAAATCAAACAGGAAGAGATAGAAAACCTGAACAGACCCATAACTAGTGAAGAAATCGAATCAGTTATAAAATATCTCCCAATAAATAAGAACCCTAGGCCAGATGGCCTCCCTGGGGAATTCTACCAGACATTTAAATCACAGCTAATACCCATTCTTCTCAAGCTGTTCCAAAAAATAGAAATGGAAGGAAAACTTCCAGACTCATTCTACGAAGCCAGCATCACTTTAATTCCCAAACCTGAGACCTAGAAAAAAAAAAAAAAAGAACTACAGGCCAATATCCTTGATGAATACAGATGCAAAAATCCTCAACAAGATCTTGCTAATCAAATTCAAAAGCATATAAAAAGAATTATCCACCAAGATCAAGTGGGATTTATTCCTGGGTTACAGGGCTGGTTCAGTATTCACAAAATCAATGTGATACATCACAGTAACAAAAGATAAAAATCATATGATCCTGTTGATAGATGCAGAAAAAGCATTCAACAAAATACAGCATCCTTTCTTAATAAAGACCCTCGAAAAAGTCGGGATAGAAGGAACCTACTTAAACATCATAAAAGCCATTTGTGAGAGGCCCACAGCTAAGATCATCCTCAATGGTGAAAACTGAGAGCTTTCCCCTGGAGATCAGGAACATGACAGGGATGTCCACTCTCACCACTGTTGTTTAACATAGTGCTGGAAGTCCTAGCATCAGCAATCAGACAACAAAAGGAAATAAAAGGCATCAGAATTGACAAAGAAGAAATCAAGCTTGCACTTTTCAGAGATGACATGATACCTTACATAGAAAACCTGGCAGACTCCACCAGAAGCCTACTAGAACTGATCCATGAATTCAGCAAAGTCGCAGGGTACAAAATCAACGTACAGAAATCAGTTGCATTTTTATACACCAATAATGAAGCAACAGAGAAATCAAGAAACTGATCTCACTCACAACTGCACCAAAAAACCACGAAATACCTAGGAATAAACCTAACCAAGTATACAAGAGATCTGTATGATGAAAACTATAGAAAACTTATGAAGGAAACTGAAGAAGACACAAAAAAATGGAAAAACATTCCATGCTCATGGATCTAAAGGATATTGTTAAAATGTCCTTACTACCCAAAGCAGTCTACACCTTCAATGCAATCCCAATCAGTATTGCACTAGCATTCTTCTCAAAGCTAGAACAAACTATCCTAAAATTTGTGTGGAACCACAGAAGACCCTGAATAGCCAAAGTACTACTGAAGAAGAAAACCAAAACGGGAGGCATCACAATCCCAGACTTTAGCCTCAACCACAAAGCTGTAGTCCTCAAGACAGTATGGTATTGGCACAAAAACAGACACATAGACCAGTGGAATAGAATAGAAAACCCAGAAGTAGTCTCACAAACGTATACCCAATTAATCTTTGACAAAGCAGGGAAAGAGTATCCAATGGAAAAAAGACAGGTTTTTAATAGATGGTATTGGGAGAACTGGACAGCAACATGCAGAAGAAAGAAACTAGATCATTTTCTCACACCATGCACAAAGATAAACTCAAAATGGATAAAGGACCTGAATGTGAGAAGGAAACCATCAAAACCCTCGAGGAGAAAGCAGGAAACAACTCCTTGACCACAACCACAGCAATTTGTTACTTGACACATCCCCAAAGGCAAGGGACTCAAGAGCTAAAATGAACTATTGGGACCTCATCAAGATAAAAAGCTTCTGCACGGCAAAGGAAACAATCCATAAAACTAATAGACAACCAACGGAATAGGAAAAGATAGTTGCAAATGACCTATCAGATAAAGGGCTAGTATCCAAAATCTATAAGGAACTCACCAAACTCCACGCCCGAAAAACAAATAATCCAGTAAAGAAATGGGCAGAAGACATGGAAAGACACTTCTCCAAAGAGGACATCCAGATGGCCAACAGACACCTGAAACAATGCTCAGCATCCCTCATCATCAGGGAAATACAAACCCAAACCACACTGAGATACCACCTCATGCCAGTCAGGCGACTATAGATGCTGGTGAGGATGTGGAGAAATGGGCACCCTCCTATATTGTTGGTAGGAATGTAAACTGGTGCAGCTGCTCTGGAAAACAGTGTGGAGATTCCTCAAAAAATTAACAATAGAACTCCCCTATGACCCAGCAATAGCACTGCTAGGAATTTACCCAAGGGATATAGGAGTGCTGATGCATAAGAGCACATGTACCCCAATGTTCATAGCAGCACTCTCAACAGTAGTCAAAACATGGAAAGAGCCTAAGTGTCCATCAACTGATGAATGGATCAAGAAGAGGTGGTTTATCTATACAATGGAATACTACATGGCAATGAGAAAGAATGAATCTGGCCATTTGTAGCAACATGGTTGGAACTTGAGGGTGTTATGCTGAGCAAAATAAGTCAGGGAGAGAAAGACAGATTCCATATATTTTCACTTCATAGTGGATCAGGAGAAACCATGGAGGACCTCCATGGAGGACCATGGAGGAAAAGGGGAAAAATAGTTGGGGAGAGGGAGGGAGGCAAACCATGAGAGACTCTTGAATACTGAGAACAAACTGAGAGCTTATGGGGGTGGAGGAGAGGAGAAGGGGGGTGATGAGCATGGAGGAGGGCACTTGTGGGGATGAGCACTAGGTGTTATATGGAAACCAACTTGACAATAAACTATTTTAAAAAAGAAAAGGAATGAATGATTAAAAATGTATTGAGATATAAAAAAGAAATAAAATAAAATGGAGAAAATTTGTTTAAAACTTTATAGTTCAAGGAAATAAGCAAAATCAGATAGTATTTAACTTGGTGTGGTCCTTGGGAGCTTTAAACATCACTTGGGAACTTGTTAGCAGTTTGATTTTAGGGCTCCACCCTGGATGCCTAAAGACTCTGGCCTGCAGATAATTCTGATGACACTGAAGCTAAATGATTATCAAGACCATTAGGCTACTTTCTATGAAAATTATTTTCTAATGAAAATGCTTAACACTTAATGATGTAACACCGTGTAATAATAGTCCCATAACTTCAGTCTCACAGAATACAGCAGTTAAAAAAATATTAAGCAAAAATTTTTGGAAATGTAAAGAGAATTGATAAAACTACATTAAAGAGACTTTAACAGAGGTCTTCTAAAATTGGATACACCTACTAGACAAGTCAATAATTTTATTTGATATATGTAGAACTTTAAATCCTTTTTAGAGTATATTTTCTCCCAGAGGCTCATAAACATTTTTTAAAAAATCATGTTATTTGGCCAAAGAGAAAAGCTTCACAAATTGAAGTTTCAAAAAATATATATGGAAAAAGATTTTTTCAAGTTATCTTCTTTGATCACATCCCGATAAAATTAAATTATAAAAGCTTCAGCTTTCAGGAAGTTAAGCAATGAATCAAAAAGAAGTAAAAAGAGAAATTACAAACTGTTGAGAAGGCAGTTAGAGAACAGCAAAATCTATACCCTGAATTTGTGGTCTTAAGTGTCTTTATTATTAAAGAGAAAAGCAGAAAAACAAAACTTGTACTCATTTATCAGAAATTAGGAAATGCATAAGAAACAAAGAATTAAAGTAAAAGCTGAAATAAACTAAAAAAGAAACAAACCGAAATAAGGCAGATAAAGGATAAATAAATCCAAAAGTCGAAAAAAAATTGAAGACCAATAAAGCAGATAAACTGTGACCTTGATTAAAGGAGAGAGAGTACATGGTAAGCACACATGGGAGTATACTTGGAAAAATATGCAGGATTAAAAATGAGAAGGAGACAAACCACAGATCCAGGCATGATTAAAAGAATTATAAGAGATTACTGCTTGCAAGTCTATGGCTACAAATTTCAAAACACAGAGGAAGTGAATGATTTCCTAACAAAATATAAATTACTTAAATTGCCAATCACTGCAGAAGATGTCGGGCTGGTGATTAAGAATCTATCATGGATAAAGGCCCAAAGACCAGATGGGTTTAATTTTTAAATAACATATCATTCCAATGTTTAAACATATCCAGGCCATGAAAAAAAGGAGAGGGAAAAATCCTAATTTTATGAAGTCAGATTAATTTTACTTCCAAAGCCTGATATTTTAAAAAATGCTACACCTATCTCACTTAAAATTACAGATACAAAAATTTTGACTAAAATATTAGCAAATAAAACGCAGCTTGCTTCGGTCTTAGGTCCAGATTCACTGGATAGACTCTGAGGTAGAAATATGCACGCCAAAGGTGTTTTGGGATAGTGTTCCGAAGATCATCTTTAGGAAATTGAGTAGTGGCAGCTGCAGTAGGGAGAGAAGTTGAACGAAGTTCGGTTACAACGTGGATTCAGCCTCACCCGCTGAGCGCTCTGAACCAGCCAGCCATGGAGGGCAGGCTGCTCCCAAGGGAGAAACTCCGCTGAGTGCTGTCAGCAACCCCAACTCTCCATGAGACTCAAGCAACCAGAGTTACAAAGGATACAATATGAACAAGTAGAGTGTATTCCTTTTTTTAAAAAGTTTATTCATTTATTTTGAGACAGAGTGGGGGAGGGGCACAGAGAGGGGGCGAGAGAGAGGACCCCAAGCAGGCTCTACACTGTCAGCGCAGAGCCGGACCTGGGGCGGGAAATCACGAACGGTCAAGTCATGACCTGAGCCAAGTCAAGGTTCAGATGATTCACCAACAGAGCCACCCAGGTGCTCCATTAGAGTGTATTCCTGATTACTATAAGTGTGGTTTGATAGCAAGGAACCCATCATCATTATACTTTGCATCAACAACCTTTTAAAAATTGTGTAAAGATGACACAATTATTAGATACTGGAAAAGCATTTGATAATTTTGTTACTCATCAGCCATTTAGGATACATCTAGTTTTACATATTGCAGATTTGTGAACATACCGTATTCAGATTTATGTGCGTGTAATCTTTTCTTTTCCTTTCTTGGCTTTTCCTCTACCTCTCCACCCACATCAGCCCCAGTACAGTAAGCAGAAAATAACTATAATATGCTAGCTCTGAGTGGATATAGATTTAAACTTGTCCCAGATTTGTTTCAGGCACAAGCATCCTTGCACTATCAAGTTTGCTTTTACATAGGCATGTGTTGGAGAATTTTTATCTATTTAATTAAAGACGTCTATCTCCAGAGCCACTCTCTAGCTGTGCATTGAGCACACCACCAATGGTATTTCCTGGAGTTAATTAACTCTGCCAGGATATAAATAAAAATAAGTAAAAGCAAGAAAAATCTTCAATGTGTGACCATATGTCAAAACAGAAAGCATACATCTTCGTGGAACTATAGGTGTAAAAGTAAATCACCTAGTTGTCAGAGAATTAACTCAGATCCATTAGAAATTCCCAGTCACTATACCATTATCACTATCAAATACTCCCCCAACAAACACCCCCTGACCATAAGAGATTTTTTAAAAAGTCTTATATATGAAAACATGTGCAGAATCTGGGTCTCTTGCACATATACAACACACATCAAAAATTAATCTGGATCCTTTCCTTTGCAGATTTCATCTGGTGGCTTTATAGGTGAAAGATCTCAATCACAGGAAGGGCATGTAAGACTGAGAGGCACATCTGGGCTCATAGATTGCGAGAACAATAGCTTGTCACCTATAGAATTCACTAATGCTGGAGGCTTAACCACTCTAAGCACAGCTCAGATGCATACTCTCTGAAAGAGGAAGAATGGCTCAGGCTCTGTGTTTGGCTCCCTGATACCTGTTTGCACACGCCCCAGCCCAGGTGTGGATCCTTAGGATCACCAGCTGCAATTAGGAAGCACAACTGCTTTTCCCTGCTTCCCAAGCACAAACCAGGACAATCTCAGACCAAAATGAGCAGAGGCTGCTCATTCCCAGAATAAGTTTTCTAGATATGATTCTAACTAAATGTTTTCTGGTCTGTCCAGGGTCAAGATGATTTTTCTCCTTGTAGGCAGAGCTTCGTGGAAATCCTAATGATAATAGCAGTTTTCTTGATAAGTATTTTATCAGGGCCCAATTGAATTTCAAGTTTAATATATGCAGGCTAAAAGTCATCTTAAAAGATTGATCTCAAAATAGATGTGAGATGCCCATTGTGATCTCAGTACTTTAAATCTGGAGATTAACACTCCTTTTCCTCTGGATAGTGGCTGAATGAGCGCCACTAAGATTTTCTTCTACAGTTTTCCTTTTTCAGTGTTGCTAATTCTAACTAATCCTCCTTCAAATCAGCTCATTCTTTTATATATATATAAAGCTAAATTCATATCTGTTGGGAAATTTTTAGTATGTTGCTGGTAACTTGATCCTTTTCTTAGTATTGATACAACATGAAAACAGAAAAAAAACAAACTTAAAACTGAGTCTAGGAATATATGTTTTGGATAATATTTTCCTTAAAGGAATTTTAAAAATCAAGAAGAAAAAACAGGTCTTCCTTTTTTTATTTGGTTGTTTGCTTGTTTTTACGTAAAAGAAAGAGCTAGCAAAAGTGGATAGGAACCGTTTATTTCAAGCAGTTGAGGTCATCATCCTACTGGACACAGGAATGGACTGGACGGGCCCTCTGGGCCCTTTCCCAGCTCTCATACGTGGCTCATGTCTCAAAAGATATTTCTTCACATATCACTCTTCCACTGACAATGAGAACACTTGTGAAACAATGTAAATAATTCTGAAGTGCAACAGATTTCCAATTTTTTATAAGAAACAGATTTTTTTTGTACTTGAGATAATTAATTTCATATTTTCCATTCATTATAGTGCTACTTTCCCAACCCTTTATTTCTTTTCATTTTAATTCTCTACAAATTTCTTGCTGGAAAACTACAATTACATTTAACTACACAGAGGTAGTTAGATGGTGCATGCATAAATTTCATGTTTTAATGATTCTTTCATCCGTTTGTTAAATCAGAGTAATATGTCTCTATTCAGCTGGTCTAAACCAAGGTCAATTTAGTTAAGTTGTAATGTTAAAACAACCCAAAGCACATTATACTGAATACATCTTGCTAACAACATGATTACTTTTGTCTTTATTCCTGAAAACAAACACAAACCAAAAGAAAAAAAAAAACCACCACACAAGAACAACAACAACAACAAAAGAAAAAACAAAAACCAAAAAACCCACCTCACAATGCCAATCAGAATAATGTTGTGGCACTGAATGAAGGTCTAAGAATCTAGATGGAGGTTTAGCAATAGTGATTGGCAAGCTTCTCAAAGGCAATTTGGTGCCGAAATTATAATTGTCACATGGTCTGGTTTCCACCTGTAGTCCTGCCCTAGGAGTGATTCTGTAGCTATACCTGCACAATCATAGTGCATCAAGGAGTAAGATCATATTACCAGTCCTGATCACCCAAAATTCAACCAATGGCTGAGTTTTATTTCTTTGCCCAAATTGACTACGTTTCTTTCCACCTGTGTAGATGTTTGTTCATGTTCTTTTCATTCAACATTCATTCCTTTCACCTACCCTACACATAAAAAGGATTTCTTTTTGGTAGCACTGGAATTTGTATACAGGAGGAACTTATGGACAATACTCTGCTTAGAACTGGGAATGGGGAGGAGCAAATATTGTTTTTCTTAGTTGTATGTTAACTGAAGGTGAGTTTGTGGGAGTGCTTACGATTATGGTGGAAGGTGCTGAAG
The DNA here is from genome assembly GCF_008692635.1 of Crocuta crocuta. Taxonomy (NCBI): domain Eukaryota; kingdom Metazoa; phylum Chordata; class Mammalia; order Carnivora; family Hyaenidae; genus Crocuta; species Crocuta crocuta. Next base: position 10,360,331 of record NW_027551567.1, read on the forward strand.
AAAGAGAGACATTACCCAGGTGATAGAAGAGCCACAAATCAGGACTCCTAGAGAGGAATCATGTCACATTTTGAAGTGAGACCACCAGGATAGAACATAACTAAAGTCCAGGGTCACAACCAGGTAAAGGGAAAAGGAATCCACGGAGTATGGTTGATGACAACCACAGGGTTCCATTAAATACCTTTAAATAAGTCACATCCTTTTGCCAGATATTGATTGCCCATTAATGCTACAGCTGAGTACAATCAGGAGCGATTCCAAAATTAAGTCATCCTGACCCTCAGTAGTGAGAAATATACATACTTGAGTTTCTCTGTAACATTTTCCTGAGGATCTGCCAGGAAACTAATGAGTGACTGGGTCCTTCCTCAATTCCTAGTTATGATATGCATACCTTTGTATGGTTTTCAAGGGGTCCACCTCAAGTCATGTCACTTAATTGGCAACACAAAAGAAAGTTTCCAAAGGAAGAGAGAAATGAAGAGAAAATATGCCCTTTCTGTGTCCCTTTTTTATATGGTTTTTCTTCAGGATGATAACTTCACTATAAAGATGCTGAGATTTTGCTGCTTTCCATTCACTTTGCTGGAAGATTTATCTTGCGATGTGTTCACACAGCTGTAACCTGAAAGTATGTCATGTATTCTTACCTGCCTTTCCCTATCTTTTATGAGGCATGGATATAGGGGAACTTGTTCTGGGACTGAAAATCAGAAGAACTAGTTACCAGTCCTACTTCTATGATTTTTTAAGTGCGTAACTTGAAACAAGTCACTTTACAACTCTAAGCTCCATTTATAAAATGGAAGGGTTACTAATTCTCTCATTGTTTTCAACTTGCAGGAGTGGGATGGTACTGGAATCCTGATTAGCAAATAGAATTTTATTCAATAATCCTAACAAATAAAAAAGATCAAAGTGGAATTAATTTGAAGTGGGGAAACGGTGGGTGGTATGTGGATTCCTCTCTACTGCTGCTTTAGCCCCCGAGTCACTTCGCTCAGGAGACTGGGAACCCATCTGAAAAGCACAAATCTAGATGAGCCTTTCCAGATCTCTCCACTCAGATGCAGAACATCTGGCTCAATTTCAATTAGTGTGTATAATGTCAGAGAAAGGAAAGTCAGGAAGTAAAAGCCTTGAAAAATATAAAAAAATAAAAGCATGTTTTTTTCCTCACAGCAGAAAATAGACTTCAGATCCCTGTAGGAGTGTTTACTAAGGCTTGATTTCCACTGTTACATCTCCAGGTCATCTTCTGGGTTTGGATCTATGAGGCCAGCTTTAGAGTGGAGACTCTCCTTCAATGCTGAATGCAAGGATGCCCTCTCCCTACAGACTTTGGCTTGCCCGGGTTCCCAAGCCCTCCTCAGTGGAGGAGAGACCCATACAGATAAACCAAGCCTCACCCCCACCTGCCATTCCATCTTGCAGCACCAGAAAGTGTCACCCAGAATCCTAACTAACTCTGTACAGTGCCCCTGTGTCTCCACAGGTCCTCTCTATGGCCAGCCAAATAAAGGCCCAGAACAATGTAAGGAAGCTCTGGTACAAAGAAAATAACTGAAAAGGCAATAATTATTCTCATTTCTTGAGCATTAACTATATGCCAGGTATTATACTAAGAGCTTTCTTACTACACATAGTAAACATATGTAGAGGTCTTACTATACATAATAAAACATATCCAAAGCATCCTGCAAGGCAGGTTTTATTATCCCCTCCTCACAGGTGAAGAAATTGAGACTCGAGTTTTTTAAAGTCACAAAGCAACACCACAATGAGCCCCAAGCAACTGTAGTCTCCTTTCCCTGCCACTGAACTATGCTTGGGACGCCAACCTGCTTAGCTAAGGCCCAGAGACCCCGACAGACCCTTGCAGCCTTGGGTGACTGGTCTCCTGGTCTCTTCCATGATGCAGCTGATGGCTGGTCACAGGGAGACCATCAACCAAATATAGGCCATTTATTCAAAAAATGATCTAACATTTAAAGTACCACTAGCTGTTTAGAAAATATTTTAGATCACTGCCTATGATGGAAGGTAATTTACATTATGGAAGCAATCATTTAATCACTGCAATTAGCCAAATGATTACCTATTCAGCTAATTATCTTTTAATTATGTAATTAAAAAATTAAACATTATATTATTCTAGCCAATGCCAAATTCTTTTTCATAATTTCCCAATGAAAAGTATAATTTACTATATGGTACAATGTAATTTCCTACAGAAATTAAGTTTCATTTTATTTTAATTACAGGGTAAATCTTCTTATAACTACCATGACCTGTACATAACCAATGAGAAAACTTGGCCTTTCAGGAAACTGTAGTTCATAAAGGCTAAAACACAAAAGCAGTTAGGTTTCTTCAGACTTGTTAAAAGAGTGCTGACTTTCTGGGGCACCTGGGTGGCTCAGTCAGTCAGGTATTGGACTCTTGATATCTGCTCAGGTCGTGATCTCTCAGTCGTGAGATCGAGCCCAGTGATGGGCTATGTGCTGAGTGTGGGGCCTGCTTGGCATTCTCTCTCTTTTCCCTTCCCCCACTTGTGTTTGGGGCATGCCCATGCTCTCTCTCTCTCTCTTTTTCCCCCAAAGTAAATAAATAAACATAAAAAAAAAAGAAAGTGCTGACCTTCCATACAAAAAGATGACAGCATCAACCTACCAGTGGTTCTCAACTAGCTGCACATTCAAACTCTCTGTGGAGCTAAAACAACAAAAAACTCCTCACGCCCAGAGGTCACCCCCAGGAGCTCTGACTTAAGTGGCCAGAGGTGAGGCCCACCAGGTTTCTTAAATCTCTGGAGGTGATCCTGATGAGCAGCCAGGGTTGTGAACCACTGAGAAAGTAATTTTAGCTTTTATGCTCCCTGTAGTGGTGTTCATTTGTTTGTTTGGGGGCAGGGAGCGTAGATATTGGTAAACAGTCAAGAACCATTTTGTTAGGCATGTGGGAGCAGTTAGGAAGGGTTTCAAGGATGAATGTAAATGAGCCAAACAACCCAATCTGACTGAAGGCTTATAACCTAGAGAATTAGGAGTTTGCAATTATAGAAAGGTGAGAACACAGGCTACAGGCCAAGATTCTAGATAGCCACGCTCAGTTGCTACATAATCCATTATCATTTTTCAGGGACTTGCAAAATGGTCAGATAATTTATCTGCTGTGGGGACTATGCACCTTGAATCCAAAAGTAGAACTTAGGTGAGTTAGTAGACTCCTTAAAAAATTCTCAGCCAAAGTAAACCTGGAATAGATTCAATAGCCATAGTTCAGAAAACTGGGATTCCACTCAATTCATTTCAGTATCCAAATACCTACTCCACACCTGCCAGACCCTGGAAATGATGATTCCATGATCACAAGGTTGAATGACAGGTAGTTTCTGCCCCAGAGGGCTCACAATCTGGTGGTATCCAATACTTTCTGACATTGCCTGGAGGAAGGACGGAGGAGCCTCGGCTACAATGGGTTCAGTTCTGAGTGAAACAATAAGCAGGGTTAGGAGGCTGTCTTCGGACACCAAAGATGTTTCTATGGGGGCAGCTCAATGATCACAGCATTCCACAGGCTAAATAGTTAAGTTAACCTACCCTGGGAGCCCCCAACGCACGTGTGTATGAAACCTGAGCACAGAGCTCAAACGGAGGAATACATGAGTTTGTTCTTTTTCAAACAGCTTTTTGAAGCCTAACTGACACACAATCAACTGCACATATTTGAAACGTACAATTTGAGAAGTCTGATACCCCTGTGAAACCATTGTTTTAGATAATAAACATCCTCCCATCCCTGAAAGCTTCTTCTTGCACCTTGGTAATCCCTGCCTCTACCCCTCTCTCTGTTCTGAAGCCACCACTTATTTGCTATCATTATTTATATGATTTGTTTGTATTTTTATAATCTCATGTAAATTGACTGATACAGTACATACCACTCTTTTTTGGTCTGCATTATCACGCCACATAATTATTTTGAGATTCACCCAATGTTGATGGAGGGCTGAATAGTTCATTTCTTTTTACTGTTGAATAGTAGTTCATTGTGGACCACAATTTATTTATTTATTCATCTGTTGATGGCTACTTTGAATATTACAAATAAAGCAACTATGAAAACCCATGTTCACATCTTTGTAAGGACATAGGCTTTCTTTGACCTTGAATAAATAAGAGGAAAATGACTAGATCTGTGGCAGGTGTTTAACTTTTTAAGAAACTAACAAACTTTTGTCTATAGTGGTTATACCATTTTACGCTCCCAGCTGTTCATGAGAGTTTCAGTTTCTCTGCACCCTTGCCAACAGTGGACATGGTCAATCTTTTTAATTTTAGCCATTTTAATAGGTGTGCAGTGGTATAGCATTGTAGTTTTAACATGCACTTCCCCAAGGGCCAATGATGTTGAGTGCCTTTTCATGTGCTTAGTAGCTATCACCAATCTTCTTTGGTGAAACATCTATTCAAATCTTTCACCATTTTTTTTATGAGGTTGTTTTTTCTTATTGTTGAGTTTTGAGAGTTCCACATATATATTTGGGACACACATCCTTTATCAGGAATATAATTTTCAAATGCTTTTTCCCAGCTTGTGGATTATCTCTATTTTCTTAATGGTAACGTTTGAAAAGTAAACATTTTTAATTCTGATGAAGTCTAATTTACCAACTTTTTATGGATGATAATTTTGGTGTCACACCACAGTTTTGATTACTACAACTTTAGAATAAATCTTGTAATCAAGTAGTATTAGTCCTCCAACTTTGTTATTTTTAAAAATTGTTTTGGCAATTTCTAAATCCTTTACCTTGATTTGAGACCTTCTTTTTAACATACATGTTTAGTTTTAACATACTGTTTAAAGGTACTCCACAAATTTTGATATGTTTTGTTTTCATTTTCAATCAGTTCAAAACACATTCCCATGTTCTTTGTGATTTCTTCAACCTATAGATTATTGATGACAGACAAGTATCTGCAGATTTTTCACACATCTTTCTGTTATTGACTTCTAATTTAACTCCATTTTAATCAGAGAACATACTTTATGGGACTTGCATACTTTTCAATTTATTGAGACATTTTTATTACCCAGAATATAAACCTTGGTAAAAGTTCTGTGTGCAACTTGAAAAATATATATCCTGCTTCTGCTGGATTCAGTGATGTATAAATATGCTTTATTGTCCATTTATTATTAAGTTTTGAGATCAGTTATAAAAACTAAGATTTTTTTGCCATCTTTTTAAGAAAAATGTGATATAATGATTTACAAGAAATATATATTTGGTCATTCAGATAATATTTGGTCAGCCCTGAAGAAGGGGGCTGCTTGCCAGGAGGACTGACCATGTGATTAGTAGCTTGGGGCTTTTAGTCCCACTCCCTGATTTCTGGGGAGGAGAGAGGCGTTGGAGGGTGTATCAGCCTATGGCTGATGACCTAGTCAATCATGGCTATGTAATAAGGCTTCCGTAAAAACCTTATTAAGGTTTTTTTAATCTTTTTTTTTTTGAGGCAGCTCTCATGCATTGGGAACCAGAATGGTTCAATGTGCCACCAAGCTGGACCCCAAACTCTACAAGAACAGAAGCTCTTTTGCTAGGGACCTCATCTTAGCTATCTGTTTATCTGGCTGTTGATTCATATCTTTCAGTCTGTCCTTTAATAAACTGGTAAATGTAAGTAAGTATTTCCCTGATCTCAGTGAACCACTCTAGCAAATTATTCAAGCCTAGGGAGGAGGTCACTGAGACAACAGCCTGGGGTTTGTGACTGGCATCTGAAGCATGAGGGGTGCATCTCATAGGACTGAATTCTTAACCTGTGGAATCTGATGCTACCTCCAGGGAGATAGTATCAGAATTGAGTTGAATTCTTGGACATCCTGTTGATGTCTGAGAATTGCTTGGCCAACCCCATCACTACATTAGAATGGGGTCCAGGAACCTAAAAGAAAAGAAAAAAGAATTTTTACATTGTGGACTTATGACTCAAGCAGTCAAAGTGCAGAACAATGCATATTCTTATCCATCATCCTATGCATTCCAAATGATGTTGCATTTATCTCTAGGTGATATGATTGTGGGTGGTTCTAATTTTCTTTGTAATGTTTTCTCTCTGTTTTTTTTTTTTAAACAAAGAGCCTATAGTTTACAATAAGAAGAAAATTTCAAAGTATTTTAAAGAAAAAGTCCTAAGTCACATGAGTATATGTTCATCAATTTTGAAACAAGTTTACCAGCAGATGCTGAATTCATGTCTAACCTTATTCTTCATATAATTCAAAAAAGATTACAAATATTGGAAGATGGTCAACTTCATCCCAAAAACAAATTCACAACCAGAAAAGGCAGGATTTATGCAAATTATTCTTGGCTCTCAGGTGTGGTGATCTTTGAAGCTGGACTCAGAATCTACCATAGCTGGGAAGCATATTAAAAGACACATTGCTTAAGAGTCTTGCTTGAAGCCTTTTTAAAATAAACACACACACACACACACACACACACACACACACACACTTTGTAAGTCGATGGAGCATCACACTTGTCCCTGCTCTTTTAGAAGCATTCTGCACCACTGATTATGCCCTTGACTCAAATGAGCACAGAGACACTTTTCAGTTAAGACCCTGAGTTACATTAAGTCACCAATCCTGACACAAAATAATTGAAATAAACAAAATAAGGTAAAATTATTTTAATTGACTGGCTATTTCATTCTTCTGTTTATTCACCCTCCTAACAAATTTTTACTGGCTCCTAGCAGTCATTAAGTTAGAAACTAACTCAAGAGATGGTCTTGGCCAATTTCAAGAAAATGTGATACCTGACTAGTTTTTTGCCTATTAAAACTCTTCTCTTCTTCTTTTTTTTTTTTTTGAGTTATATTCTAGATATCCTCACTTAAAAGGAATCATTAAGCAAATGCAAAACTTAAGAAATACAGATATTAGAATTTCACTCTAAAGAATCACCGGGTCCCACCTTGCCTGCTCCCCAGGTTTCCAATATTTCAATGGTCATGAATTACTCTACAGTGTTAGCTATACTAGCTGCTAGCCACATCTTTGAATCCAGTTTGGCACCCTACTATATGGGTGCTCTGTTGTGCTCAAATAGGGATTAGAAGGAAATTTCTCAAAGAGCTTTTATCTGCTTTGATTCTAAAGAAAATCCCAGTTCTACCATTATACGACTTTTCTCTGAGGCTTAATTTTGTCATCTGAAAATGTATCAGTAGAAGCAGAGGTTCTCAAGGTCACTTCCGGCTCTAACGTTCTCTGACTGGCCCACACTAGGATAAGGTGACAGGTATGAAAGGCCAAGCGTTGCCATCCCTGTTTCTCCTTTTACGCCTCTGCAATCTCTTCTACTTCACCTTCTGTTTTCTCTGTGCTTCAACCAACAGTGCCCAACACCAAGGCTTCTCTCTCTCTCAATATTGGTAATTTTACTAAGGATTTTAGATTGTGGGACAAAATGTCATTCTCAGACCATTAGAGAGATCATATTCTCTGAGAGCTTGGAACCCCTCAGACTTAGCACAGTTATTTTAAAACTGGCTGAAATTGGCTACACACACTTTCATAGTCCTGACCTTGCAATACTTGTGAGTTTTCCTACAAAAATATTAGCCCATATGTAATCATTTCCTTCCTCTGATGAAGAAGGTTTGTTTTATTTTTAACAAATGTTCTCTTTCACAGCCAATTATACCTTTTCTATTTCCAACTTCCTTTATTTTTTCTCTGCATTTCTTTTTTTTAAAGTCTATTTATTTTGAGAAAGAGACAGAAAGATTCAATACTGTTTTTCCCAAATAAAGATACTAGTATAGGAATATATAGGAATCAATTATTATACAAATTATCTTATATATTATTGTTAGATATTAAATATACATCTGTTTTCAAACATCACAAACTGACCTTGGGACTCTTTTTACACACAAATATGACTATCATGTGGCAAGGTAGAACTTATGATTGGAAACATAAAGATGGAAGGGTATTGTTTGTCCCCCCCCCAAAAAAAAACAACACTACACTTCAAAATCACACAATGATTCTGAGTCTAGAGGGGGTATCATAGTTTTCCTAAAAGATCAGAATGATTATCAGTTGGAAATGGATTAGATATGTTTATATTGGCACCAGTGATTACAGTTAGGACAAATGGATTGAAGTTAAGTCATAGTTTTTTAAAGTATAAGTAGTATTTTCATTAACTGTTATATGGAAACTTTTATAGGCTCTTCAAGCATAAGGTATTGGGATTTGAATTTGATGGCTTTCTACTTTGAGGTTCTTTTATTCTACTCCAGAATGATTTAAAGGTGGTAATGAAATCTGTTAGTGTTTGGTGAATTGTTTAATAGCTTGATTTTAGACTGTAACATAAATAGGCTTTCTGATATAAGGGTCAAAGCCTCAAGGAAATAAGAATATTTAAATGAATTCTTAAACAAAATAAGAAATTGGCATTTAGTCTATGTGCTTTAATCTTAATATTTTTGCCTACATAAACATATAGCTTGATATTTAAAGTAAATATGGCTTTATTCACATGTTGCTTGAGAAATTGAAAATGGGTTAAGATTTAACTTCAGATCTGGGTTTGTCTAAGGTACATTATTCAGCAACACAGAGATCTGATTAAAGAGCATAGAGCTGTTCATGGGTGGGCTGGAAATACCAATTCTTGATAGTTTCTTATTTCAAAAACTGTGCTATAAAAATTAAGCTTCTTAGGTATATATTATATGAGCAATATAGAGCTTTAAAAAGGTTCCTCAGTTAACCTGCCCCATTTTGATGTCCTGTTGTATAAAAGTAAATCTCCTAGACATTAAGAAAATAAACTGACCTTACTAATTAGATAAACAAAATAAATCTTAAAATAGAACCTAAATGCACAAAAATTGCATAAACAGTAAAACATCAATAGTCAATATTCCCATCACTTCCTCCGTGAAGCTCAAGTAATCACCAAAATCATACAGTGAATTTCCAGCATTTAATTCTTCTGACTTCCAAAAACAGCAGTTTCACACAGTCTAACCTGATATGAAATAGAAATACAAGCAGCAGGTGAGTAATTTAAACTAGTTGCTCAGAGTACATTTTCCAGTTGGAAGAAAATTATCATAGGATTGGACATAGTTTCTAGATGCAACATGATCTTTTCAGATTATGACTGAAAGGGGGAAAACGGAAGTTGAAAGAAGTGGTAGTCAGATGATCACCTGAGGAAGAAGAATCAGGTAAGTGAGGAAAGCCAAACCCCAACAGCAGGTCACTCTGATGTAGGCAATGATCTTGTGATGCAGCTTGTAAGAGAAGGTGGGATAGACCCTAAATGCATATTCAGACAGCTGAGGGCCAAAGGCCCTGAAAGAACCTGGAGCACCTGGGTGGCTCAGTTGATTGGGTGTCCAACTTCAGCTCAAGTCATGATCACGTGGTCTGTGGATTTGGGCCTCAGGTTGGGCTCTGTGCTGACAGGTCATAACTTGGAGCCTGCTTCAGATTCTGTATCTCCCTCTCTCTCTGCTCCTCCCCTGCTTGTGCTCTGTCTCTCTCTCTCAAAAATGAATAAACATTAAAGAAATTTTTTTAATCTGGAAGAACCATAAGAGAAATAAAAGGTCTTCCTGAGGCTATACAATAAAGCAAAGTGATGACTGTTGAGGTTAGTAGGAATACTATTTAACTTACATGTGACTTTAATCATTACTTTGAATTTTAAGCTAACACAACTTTATTAAAAGGTTTTTGTAAGAATTAAATGAAATCATGTAAAGGACCTTGCACTGATCACTGCTGGAAAACATCAGTTCACTTCACACTCTCTTGGCTTCTCAGATCTTGTTAAGTGAGGGAAAAGTCTTAAGATATAGCCTAGAATGATTACTCAAATAGCCACTAGCAGGTCTGTGTCAAAGGGTGCCATTCAACTGTAAAGATTGCGACACTTGTCTTTACAACACCATGAAAATATTTGTGTTTGCTCTCCTTCCTTCCTCAACCAGCATAAATTCTCAAAAGCAGGAACTTGGCTTCTACCCAACGCTGATCTAAACTGGACTGATGAATGTCACCAATAATCTCCTGGGTTCCAAAGTCAATGTAAACTTTGAAATGCTGTGCAGCATTGGCCTCTTCTTGGTGCTTTCTCTTCCCTCCTTCTGTTGCTTCTCTTTCCAGGTTGATTTCTACCTCCTTCCATCTTCCTTTTCTCTGGTTTCCCTTTTAAATGTCAATGCTCCCCAGAGCATTTTCACGAGTTTCTCCATGGCTTTCTCCAAACCCCTGACTTCCACTGCTACCTACACATATTCTTGTCACCTGCTCCATCGCTCAGGTTGTCTGCTCCAGCTTCTGGCCTGTAAATCCAACTACCAAATGAGTAGATCCACTTGAGTGTCCCAAAGACACCTCAAATTATACATGGCTTCTAACTCTCCAGTCCTCTGTGTTCCCATGGCACTTTGCGGATGACTTACCTTTGCATTTATTGCACTATACTGGGGTTTAAAGAATATATTATTATCTCATTGAAGACAAAGACTATTTCTTATTCAAATTAGAATTCCTACATCAAAGCACTGGCACATAGTAGGCACATACTAAATATGAGTAAGCAAGTACAAGTCTTGTTACTTTGCTGCCTTTAACCTGACACAGAACATCTCCACTCTGCCTGGAGCGTTTTCTTCTTTCCTTTAGTCCTTAGTGGGTCTGGGTTATGTTTTGGATACTGGTTGCTTTGTTTTCAACTTTCTGATTGTTGCTGGGTGATCTCCTTGGGACTCTCTCCTGGTTGCTATGCTTCATACTCTGAGATTTCCATTTGTAGCTAAATGGTCACATTTTTATCAGCCTCTGGAATGGATCAGGGTCTCAGAGAAGCTCAGTTGCAAGAACACACATATCTGTGGGCTGTAACAGGCAGAGAGGGGACTTGGAAGGGGGCTCCTTGTCCCTGCTCAGAGGCATCCTCCGTGTCTTATTTCACTGTTTCCTTCCTCAAAAAGGATTTTGCTGTCTCACTGTTCAACATTCCAGTTCGAATGTATATTCCATTGGTAATGAATCTATAAACTTAAAAAATAGAGGGATTTGTTAACTTCAAAATAAAATAAGAGAGTTGAAGGTTTTTCTAGCTTTTGTGAGACAGGGTCTTTCTGTTGTTTGTCTATCAAACTTTAAAACAGATATCCTAAAACTCGCCTTTTGCTTGTTTTTAACAGAAGCCTTCTACTGAAATCAGAATTTGGGAGAGACATCTAGATTATCTGCCTTCTACAATCATGTTACAGGATACTTCCTTTATCTGTAAATACTGGGAACTGAGATATTCTGATTAATTGAATACCCTACTTAATCAATCTAAAAATTTTTCTCAATCCTGTCCTAAACAACAGGGGAAAATCAGAAGAATGTTAAAATACAGTTGGGTGTGAAAAGTCTAAGACACATGTAATAATTTGTGAACAACTTAATAGTAGCAAACCAGATAAATTCTTAAGTGGGCTCCTGAAACAGGCAAAAATACTACTATATCCCACTAGTCAATTTATTCTCCCATTCGCCAAAACGAGTATTCAAGATTTGTTCACTCTCCTCAAAACTCTGATTCACTGCTATGGCTGCCACTGCTGCAACCCCTAACATCATCTACACACCCTGACCTTCCCCCCTTCCATCTACCCTACTCTCAGAGGGCAATCTTAACTCAGACTTCATAGGAGAGAAGAAAACACAGAAACCCTCAGAAACTTTCTCATCCTCCTGATGCCAAATACATCAACCCATACCCATCCTGTTCACTCCATTCTGATAGAATAAGAGTTATTCTTTTCCCACCAATCTCTCCAGGGTGTGATGAAACTGTCCCTCCCTTTCCAGAATTCCTAAATAGCAATATTCTTTCTTATGCTTTTTTTTAATTTCACATTTTCCTCACTGCCTCCATGAGAATTTCCCAACAGTCAGTAAACATCTTCAAGACTTCTTTGCAAAAATGAATTCTCTCAACTATCATTCCCCCACAGGGACTGTGCTGTCTTTCTCTTCCCCTTAACAGGCATATTTTGTAGAAGAGTTATCTACACCTGCAATCTTCACTTCCTCAACTCTCACCCACTCATTAACCCAGTCTGGCTTCTACCCCATCATTCCATCAGAAGAGCTCTAGCTATGGGTGCCTGGGTGGCTCAGTTGGTTAAGTGTCAGGTCAGGTCATGATCTCGCAGTTCATGAGTTCAAGCCTTGTGCTGGGTTCTGACAGCTCAGAGCTTGGGACCTGCTTCAGATTCTCTCTTTCTCTCTGCCCCTCTGCCATACTCACTCTCTCAAAAATAGATACTAAAAACTTTCTTTAATAAGAGAATTTAAAACATTAAAAAAAAAGAGCAGTAGCCAATGTGACTGATGTGCTCCATGTAGCCAAATTCAATAGGTGTCTTCAGATAGCTTTGTCATTGATGATAATAATTCACAGATCTATTTGCTCACATACTCTGCAACCAAACTCCCCACGTCTCATATCTCTACCACTTGATACTTCTCTGCCTCAGAGAATTTATTGAACCTCTCTAAACTATGATTTCCTCATAAAAATATAAATAAGAATAAATAACCTCAAAGACCTGTACATATCAAATTCATTAATTCTCTCTCACACACATATATAAATTAACTACAATAGAGCCTAGAAATCATTATTATATTCCCTGCTCAAAGCTTTCTTCTGAACCCCAAACTCAAATATTGAATTGCATACTGAACATATTTCCACTTAAATGTCTCAAAGGCAATGTATTCATTGTCTGTGGTTGCTGTCACAAAGAATCACAAACTTTGCAGTTTTAAAACAACTTAAATTATTACTTCACAGTTCTGAAGGTGAGAAATTTGACATGGGTCTCAATGGGCTAAAATCCAGGTATTGGTGGGTCCGACCTCCTTTCTGGAGACTCAAGAGGGGAGTCTTGTTTCTTTGCCTTTTCCAGCTTCCACTTGAATTCCTTGGCTCATGTCCCTTCTCCCTTTCCAAGACTAGCAACACTGCACCTCTTTCTTCCACTCTCTTCTGCTTCCCTCTTCACTTTTTCTTTAATTTTCACTTTTAAATTTCACTTTTAAACTTTCACAATTTCTTTAAATTTAAATGTAATTCACATATCATAAAATTCACTATTTTAAAGCATAAAATTCAGTAGGTGTTTATATATTTACAAAGTTGTGTGTCATTGCTAATTCCAGAACTTTTCCATCACTCCAAAGACATCTCATACCCCTTAGCAGTCATTCTTCGTTCCTCCTCCCAGCTCCTGGCAACCACTAATTTACTTTGTGTCTCTAGACAGATTTGCCAATTATGGAAATATAAATGGAAACATACAAACTGTAGCCCTCCATGTCTGGTTTCTTTCACTTAGTTCATCCACGTGGTAGCTCGTATCAATATTTCAAAGTTCATCCATGTGGTTACATGTATCAGTACTTCATCCTCTTAATGGCTGAAAAATATTCCATTGTATGGATATACCAAACGTTGTTTATTCACTGATAACAGTTGATGAATATTTGGGGCAAATGTATCTTTTGGCTACTATGAATAATGCTGTTGTGAACATTCATGTACAGGTTTTTGTATGAACATGTGTTTTCAGTTCTCTTGGGGTAAAATCATACTCTAACACTATATTTAACCTTTTAGGGAACTGCAAACAGTTTTCCAAAGTGGCTGAGCCATTTTACATTCCCCTAAGCAGTGTAAGATGATTTCAGTTCCTCCAAATCCTAACACTTGTTATTCTCTCTCTTTTTTTTTTAATTAATTAGTTTATTTTGAGAGAGAGAGAGAGCATTCGAGGAGCAGAAAGGTGAGAGAGTCCTATGCAGGCTCTGCACTGTAAGCACAGAGCCCCTTGTAGAGCTCAATCTCACAAACTGAGATCATGACCTGAGTTGAAACCAAGAGTCAGATGCTTAACTGACCAAACCACCCAGGTGCCCCTTTCTAAAAATTTCTATAGCCATCCTAATGGCTGTGAAGTAGTATCTCATTGTGGTTTTGATTTCCATTTTCCTAATGACTAATGATGTTGAGTATCTTTTCATATGCTTTTGGGCCATTTATATAACTACTTTGGAGAAATGTCTACTCAAACTTTTGCCCCGTTTTCATTCTTTTTATTGTTGAGTTATAAAGAATATTTTTATATTCTGAGTACTAGATCCATGTCAGATTTATGATAAAAACATTTTCTCCCATACTATGGTTTATCTTTTTACTTTTTTGATAGTGTGCTTTGATGCAAATAAAGTTTTTAATTTTTTTTAAAGATTTTATTTTGTGTGCACCTGGGTGGCTTTGTTGGTTGAGCATCTGACTTCAGCTCAGGTCATGATCTCACAGTTCGTGGGTTTACGCCCCACATCCAGGGGAGCGCACTTTGGATCCTCTCTCCCCTTCTCTTTGCTCCTCCCCTGCTTGTGGGCTCTCAAAAATACATAAAGCATTTTAAAAAAGATTTTATTTTTACGTAATCTTTTCACCCAGCATGAGGCTCAAATCTACAACCCTGAGATCAAGAGCTTCTTGCTCTACTGATTGAGCCAGCCAGGCACCCCCAAAAGTTTCTAATTTTGATGAAGTCCTAAATAGCTATTTTATCTTTGATTGCTTGTGTTTTGGTGTCATCTAAGAAGCCATTGCCTAATCAAAAGTCATAAATATTTACAGCTCTGTTTTCTTTTAAGAGATTTATAGCTTTGGGGCTCCTGGATGGCTCAGTTGGTTAAGCGTCCAACTTCAGCTCAGTTCATGATCTCACGGTTTGTGGGTTCCAGCCCCACATCAGGTTCTGTGCTGACAGCTCAGAGCCTGGAGCTTCTGTGCTGACAACTCAGACCTATTTCAGATTCTCTGTCTCCCTCTCTCTCTGCCCCTCCCCCACTCATGCTCTGTCTCTCTCTGTCTCAAAAATAAACAAAAAAAACCCTAAGAGTTTTATAGTTTCAGAACTTACATGTAGGTCTTTGATTCATTTTGAATTAATGTTTGCATATTGTGTGAGAAAGGGGTCCAAATTCATTCTTTTGTGTGTGGATCTGAAGTTGTCCGAGCCCTGTTTGTTGAAAAGACCACTTCTCCCCCTGTTTGAATGGTTTTGGCACCCTTGTCCAAAATCAATTGACGACAGACATATGAGTTAATTTCTGGACTCTGATTTTATGCCACTGATCTATATGTTTATATTTATGCCAGTATAGTACTGCTTTGATTACTGTTTTTCTTTTTTTGAAATATGGTTTGAAATAAGGAAGTATGTGTCCTTTAACTTTGTTCTTCTTTTTAAAGATTATTTGACTATTTGGAGTTCCTTGTCATTCAATATGAATTTTAGAATCAGCTTGTTCATTTCTGTTAATAAATAAATAAGTAAATAAATAAATGGCAGTTGAAATTTTGATCTGTAGGATCAAATGAGATACTTCTTCACAGCCATTAGGATGCTTACAGAAATTTAAAAAAAAAAGGTGGGGGAGCTCTTGGGTTGCTGAGTCAGCTAAGCATCTGACTCTTGGTTTCAACTCAGGTCATGATTCACTGTGAGATTGAACCCTGCATGAGGCTCTATGCTGACAGTGCAAATTTTGTATCTATAGGTTAATTTGGGTGATATTGCCATCTTAACAATATGAAGTCTTCCAATCCATGAGCACTGGGTGTCTTTCCATTTAGTTAGGCATCCTTTGATTTCTTTCAGTAACGTCAGAGTTTTAAGAATACGAATTTTGTGCCTCTTTGGCTTAGTTTAATTCCAAAGTATTTTACTTTTGTCTATGCTATTACAAGTGAAATAATTTTCTTAATTTCATTTTTGGAATGTTCGTTCTAATGTATATAACAGCTTTTCTGCAAATAAAGATGGTTTTACTTCTTCCACTCCAATCTGGATTCTTCCCTTACCCCCATTGAATAGAAGTCATAAAAGCAGACATTCTTTGTTGTTCCTGATCTTAGGGGGAAAGCTTTTGGCTTTTGGCCATTAAGTATGATATCAGCTGTGGATTTTTTATAGATGTTTATTAGTTTGAGGATATTCCGTTCTGCCTCTAGTTTATTGAATATTTTTATCATGAAAGAGTACTAGATTTGGTCAAATGCTTTTTCTGCTTCTATTGAAATGACCATGTGAAGGTTTTTTTTTCTTTTATTCTATAATATGGTGTATTTCATTGATTCATTTTTTATGTTAAAACAACCTTGGATTCCTGGAACAAATCCCACTTGGTCGTGCTGTGTAATTCTTTTTATATGTTGCTGGATTTGGTTTACTAGTATTTTGTTGAAGATTCACAGGGATATTGGTCTGTAGTTTTCTTTTCATGTGATGATGTCCTTATCTGGCTTTTGTATCAGGGTAATAGTGGTCTTATAGAATGGGTTAGGAAGGGTTCCTTTCTCTCTAGTTTTTGAAAGAGTTTATGAAAGATTGATGCTAAGTTTTCTATAAATATTTGGTAGAATTCACCATTGGAGCCAAATGGTCTGGGCTTTTCTGTGATGTAAGGTTTTTGATTACTGATTCAGTCTCCTTGCTTGTTATAGAGCAATACATGTTTTCTATTTCTTCCTGAGGCAGTGTTGGTAATTTGTATCTTCATAAGAATTTGTCCATTTTATCTAGTAATCTGTTTGCATATCATTATTCATAGTATTTCATTTTAAGCTTTTTAAATTACTATATGGTTGGTTAAAAAGTTCCCTCTTTCATTCCTAATTTTGGTAATTAAATCTTCTCTTTTTTATCATGATCAATCTAGTTAAATGTCAGTTTTGTTGATCTCTTCAAAAATTAACTTTTAGTTTCTTTGATTTCCTGTGTTATTTTTCTATTCTCTATTTTATTTATTTCAGCTCTAATGTTTATTCCACCCCTCTGCTTTCTTTGGGTTTGATTTGCTCTTCTTTGTCTTATATCTTAAGGTAGAAGTTTAGATTATTGATCTGAAATATTCCTTCTTTTCCTCACAGCTTACAGCTATAAATTTCCCTCTGTTTACTGTTTTTTTTTCCTATTTCCCATAAGTTTTGGTATGTTGTCCTTTCACTTTCATTCATTTCCAAATACTTTCTAAATTTTACTGTGACTTCTTCTTCGAATCATTGGTTCTTCAGATGTTTTATTTAATTCCTGCATATGCGTGTATTTTCAAAATTCCTTTTTGTTTTTTATTTCTAATTTCCTTAAATTGTAGTTGAAAGAACATATTTTGTATAATTTCAATCCTTTAAATTTATTGAAATGTGTTTAACATAATTGCCTAACATAATGGTCTATCCTGGTAAACATTCCATGAGCACTTGAGAAGAATATGTATTCTGCTATTGTTGGATGGAGTGTTCTATAGATGTGTCAGGTCTAGTTGTTTACAGTGTTATTCAAATTTATTTCCTGTTGGTCTTCTGTCTACTTTATTATGGCAAGTGAGATATCAAAGTCTTCAAGTATTACTATTGCATTGATCATTTCTCTGTTCTATTTTGTCAGCTTTTGCTTCATATATATTGAATCTCTGTTAGGTACATATATGTCTATACTTCTTGTATCTTTCTAGTATATTGACTTTTCATCACTATAATATGTTCACCCTTGTCTCTAGTATTATAAGTTATAAAAATAATTTTTATTTTTAAGTTTATTTTGTTTGATATTACTATAGCCACTACAACTCTCTTTTGGTTACTGTTTACAAGTATCTCATTTTTATCCTTTCACTGATTTTTTAATGTTTATTTATTTATTTATGAGAGAGAATGAAAGAGAGAGAGAGAGAGAGAGAAAGTGAGAGAATGAACAGGGAAGGGGCAGAGAGAGCGGGACATAGAGAATCCCAAGCAGGTTCCATGCTGTCAGCACAGAGCCCAACATAGAGCCCAAACTACATGGAGCTCGAACTCATGAACCATGAGATCATGACCTGAGCCAAAATCAAGAGGCAGACACTTAACTGACCAAGCCACCCAGGTGCCCCTCTATCTTTTCACTTTTAACATATTTTTGTCTTTAAAGTGAGTCTCTTAGTCAGCAGACTGTTGGATCATTTTTGTGGTTGTTGTTTTGTTTTTAAATCTATCTGCCAATTTCTCTCCTTTTTCCCCCCAAGCTCTGTCTTTTAACTCAAGAATTTAATCCATTTACACTTAATGTAATTATTTATAAGACAGGGTTTACTATCTATAGTGTGTATTAGGTCTATAGTAACAAATTTTATTCTATTCTATTTTGCAGTTTCTTTTATATTTGTTTTATGTCTTCAGTTCCTCAATCACTGCCTTCCTTTGTGTTAAATAGATACTTTGTAGTGCACTATGTTAATTCTCTTACAGAATTTATCTTTTACTATATATCTTAGTTATTTTCTTAGTGTTTCCCTTAGGTATTACCATTAATATCTTAAGGTCAGCTCATTAACAAACTTATTTCCATCTGTAACTGTAATTCCTTTTTCCTTTTTGCCATATAACATAATTTATTCACAGGTTCTAGAGATTAGGATGTGGAAAGATTGAGGGGACTATTATTCTGCCTACTACAGGCACCTAAAAGTCACCATGTCCAAACCTTCTCATTAAATGTTGCCCACAAATATGCAATCACACACACACACACACACACACAAATTCTACAAAATAAACAAGCAAATGGCAAACTCCTGGTACTCTTCCAGTGCTTCCAGTGTATTTCAGTGTCTGACTGAATCATTTGTTATTGTGTAAACTAGACTTGGGAATTATCTTTCACACATTCCTCTCATTCTCCAAATCCCATTCATCATCAAATCGTAGTGCCTCAACTCCCCTAAATTTTCTGCATTTCTACTTCCATCACCTTAATCTAAATCATGTTTACTAATCTTTTCCTTATTATTATGCCCTCAGAAGCCTTTTTAGGCATTTTTTCCTAATTGCCCCATCCACAAAATGTAAGCATAACAAATACACTGAAAAGTTGTAATTTATATATAAAAACAGTAAGTGTATTAAATATAGGAGTTTTTTATTTACTACAGGATTAAGAATGGCTGAGTAAAATTTTCAAGTTAAAAGATAATTTGGAAAGCTGTCAACATTTAACTTAACTTTAAAACTATACTTGCTCAGCAACTCTTTTTTAACAAATACAAAAATTTATTAGCTTTTCATTACAAACCAAGTAGTCTGATAAATGTTTTTCAAACATGTCATTTAATCTTTTTTACAATATTTAATTTTTATCAAAGTTGTATATGTACATTGTTTTAAATGTTAAATGTTTTAAATGGAAAATAGCAGTTCTCTACTTTTATCCTTTCCCTTTCCCAATTTACACTAGGTAAATTTTAATTTATATGCTTATGTAAATCATAATGTAACAAATATATGCATATATGCAAATGAGTGATTTATATAAATACATACTATTAATAGACTTGGAATCAAGTTCTTTTTTAATCATTAAATTGTATTTTCCAGCAAAAGTATAACTTTAAAAACTAAATTAATTTCTTAAAAATTATTTTAGTCAACTTTTGACTCTTGCTTGATATTGAAAAATAAAATTTAACTTCATTAGCCACTAGATGTCTTTTCAGATATATTTAAAATTTTTCTTTTCAGTATTTGACAAGATGAATGATGAGTTGATTAACTTCTGTCAACTTGACAATTTACTTTGTTTAAATAACAAAATATAAAATGATTTTATTTAATTCTCAAAGCCCACAGAGCATTAAGATCAAACATAAACAACATTTACAAGGTAGCCAAAAGCAGCCCATACCCATGCTCAGACAATTTTTGCAATAATGAATTCAAGATCAAATAATCCTGCAAGAGAAAGTCCCAAAGTACAGCCATATATTCCCATAGTTATGTAGCACTGATCTTGCATACACTTTGTGTATCATCCATAAATCCAATGCCAATGTTGCTCGTGTGATACCTCAAAACAACACTAAAACACAGTGAGAGATATTAAATATTGAGGTATAAGATTTTACCCTTTAGAGCTGAACTCTGGGGGGTCACAAACTATAATAATAATAGTTAAGATTTTTTTTCCCCAATGAACCAATTTTTGCCCTGTTGGGAGTGATATCACACCTATGAAGAGTTCATGGTCTAAACAATTAGCATTTATCACTTGCATTCCTAAAATAATCTCCTAATAGTTCTCAATACCTCCTTTTTGTCTCTCTGATCTGTTCTTTGCAAAGCTGTCAGAATGATTTCCCAAAACAAACTTTGATCACCTCACCTCACCTCCTTCAATGCTTTCAGCAGCTCTCAAGTAGAGCAAAAAGACATAACACTGCCTACAAATTATTCATGATCTGGTCCTAGTTCACATAATCTCCTATAATAACCTCCAACCCTCTCTGCACTCCAGCAATACTGCCCTTTATTTCATTGAACCACCCTCTTGCCACAGGGACTTTGCACTTGCTGTTCTGCCTGGAAGAGTCTTCTCTGCCTTCTTCGCTTATTTACAGGCTATTTCTTCAGACTTTTGCTTAATCATTCCTTCCTCAAGGGATCATTTTCCATTATCCCCAATGTTACCAAATCCACCTTTAATAAACGGTAACACCCCCCCTTAAATGACACTCATCAGAGTTGTAATTTTATATTATTTGTTCTGTACGTTCTATAGTCCCTAAGTTTTATGTCTCTTTTTTCCACCAGTATCTCCCCAGTATCTAGCATAAATCTGGCACAAAGTAAGTGCTCAGTAATTTATTGAGTGAACCCATAATTGATGAATTGTGTTTTAAAGAACTCAACAGATTAACTAGTTTGAACAAGTAAAATCAAACGAAAACAAAACAAAAAACATTGAGATCCATACCATAATTGTAAGGAAAGGCTTGATGAAGCAAAATTAAAGCCATAATAACAAATACAGACTATAAAAACAAGAATTGTGAGTCTAGACCTTGAGTCTTCTATTATATTGTATTCCAGAAATCTTAAAGTCCAATTAAGCAAATCGTGTTTGACTGAGAATTGCCATATTGTCACCTTAGAATGCTATCAAATGTACTAAATGCTAAAACTGTTCCAAATATAATAAGTCTTTGAAACTTCAGATCACATCCTGAGGACCTGCAGTGCCTTAGGGACATTGTTGCAAACCACAATTATCACAGCACAACTCAGCAGTCACAGACAACACGAGCTTGCTTTCAGCGATCTGTCAAAAATGCTGCACCAGTATTCTGCCTCCCAGCCTTCTGCTGTGTCTGAGCTGACGACAATGCCCTGGCATACAAGCAGGCATGCAGAAGTAGCTCTTACAAGCCTTAGGGTGTGAAGGCAGCTACTAACCTCTATCCACAAAAAAATGGCCTTAATGCCATTTATGGCACAGCGTTTAATACCGTCAACGCTGAGGACAGCATTAATGTAGTGAAAAGAATGACAGGTTTTAGTCAGAAATTCGGGATTTAGTCCTATCCCCATCATTAACCAGTTGCAAGAGCTTGGAAAATGCACTTGACCCCATTATACCTCTGTAGAATGTTAAACCAGGTAAGTTGTTGAAACATTTCTCTACTAAACTCTCCTGCTAATAATTTTTAACCACGGACCTTGCATTTCAAAATATTAGGTTTAGAATAAGTCATTTAGTGAGCAATAATTGTTTCATTTTTGGTTTTGCTAAAAATTCTGACAAATCTCCAAGGGGGATTAGGAATGGTGGCCACACAGACCGGGGAAGCTATGGGAGGCAGAGGGCAGTGGAGGTGACTGGGCTAGAAGGAGATGTCACTTTCATCAGGTAATTAAGCAACAATTTGATGTCCTGTTTTTATAGAACAAAGACCCATAAAACTGAGCACATTAGGGAGAAAAAAGCCCAGCAAGAGTATGATTTTGTCAAGGCATTCTGAAATATTGAAAATAGCTCATGACATCCCATTACCTTTGTATTATTCAAAGATCTCAGACTGGCATCTGAGAGCCAGTCATCCCTTATCTATGTAAAATTACATGTAAGAGGTCAAAAAAATTAAATTATGTAATTGAAGGGAAAAATATTTTTCTTGCAAATAGTCACTTTATAAATATTTTCTATCACTGTTTTAAATTTTTTTAATGCTTTTTTATTTCTGAGAGAGAAAGAGAGAGAGAGAGAGAGAGTGGGGGAGGGGCAGGGAGACAGAGGGAGACACAGAATCTGAAGCAGGCTACAGGCTCTGAGCTGTCAGCACAGAGACTGATGTGTGGCTTGAACTCACACACCCTGAGATCATGACTTAAGCTTAAGTCGGACACTTAACCCACTGAGCCATCCAGGTGCCCCTTGTATCACTGTTTTAAATTCATTTACATCATGCATTCTCAGTGGGGCACTGTTGCACCAAACAGGACAAAAATTGTTGTTTGGGGAGTGTTGGAAAATAAAACCCTTAATATTACAATGGTGTGCAGCTCTCCAAAGTGCAACTCTACCTTATAAAATATTATTCCTTAGTATCTCATTCCTTTTGTTGGTTTTTGGGTTTTGGGTCCTTTGGGTATCACATGAGCAGCACTGACACCGAAGTCATGGAGGGTACCCAATGTATTCCAGGTCAGTTCTACAAAGCCATGGCTAATAGAAGGCTGTGAATCGAGGACTTTCTCTTCCTCAATTGTTTGATCTCAAAGTCACATTGCAAGAGGTGGCCTGCACATGGCTCTGGGATGCTTTGGGCCTGGTGGCTATTTATGTTTGTTCCTCATGCTTTTGGGTATGAGTTGGAGTTTAAAAATTAAATAGTTTGTATTTTACTGCTTAATTGGATAAAAATTATTTGATGTATTATTAGTTATGTCAAGTGCTAAAAATAAAAATTTCAACAATATCTGCATGATAAATTAGTAGCTAAATGAAAAGCTGTATTTTCATATCAAGCAAAAGACTAAAGTTTACTAAAAATAATTAAGAAATTATTTTATATTTTTCAATAGTTTTACTTTTGCTGGAAAATAACACTTTTGAATGATTTCTTAAAAAATTAAGCTACATTGCTATCATTATTATATATTCATATATATTGCTAGGATTTGTCCCCTGTCTGGATTTAGTTTCTTTTGGCTTTTTTTTTCTTCATTTAATAGCTCTCTTTTTTAAAATATGATTTTCTTAGCTCATGTAGTTTTTTTCTATTTAAGGATGGAAGTGATTGTCACACTTTCTACATCCTAACTGCAACAGAATTCCAGTTGTTTTAATTTTGTCATTTCAATAAAGGGAAAAGTCAATAGTGTAGAGGGATTTTATATGTCTGATTTAAACTTTTAAGGAAGGAGGAGTATGTCAACATCTGAAATGAAGATTACTTCTCCGGTCTAAAGAAGACTGACACACTAGGTCATTTACCCTGAACGGGGTCTCAGTACAGGGAGGGAGCCAAAATGAAATTCTTAGAAACGGGCTACAATGCTGGGGGCAATGCTAATTCTCAGACTGTGGGATAAGAACTGTTCAAATTCTTCCTACGTAGAGTTAGTTGCCTCTCACCTTGTAACCAAGATCTTTCATGGTTTCCTTTTAGGGTCAAAAGCAAAAATGAAGCCTCATTAGAGTCTTTTCTCTTTGGTCCAGCAGGAGATGTTAGTCAAAATAGTATAAAATGCGAGACTAGACCAAAGATCTATAGAGGGGTTCTAGTAAATGGAAGAGATGGGTGGGATTTAAGGGATTTCTCTCTTGGGCAGAGAGGGAGGCTATTTTTCGTGAAGAGAAAAATGGGCACAGATACTTAGGTGGCCAAAGACACTAGTGTACTAGTTTTCTATTGCTTCTGTAACAAATTATCATGAACAGTGGCTTCAGATAACAAACCTTTATTCTTACAGTTCTATAGGACAGCATGTCTCCCTGGGCTAAGATTAAGGTGTTGGCTGGCCTCCTTTCTGGAGGCTCTAAGGGATAATTTGTTCTCCTGCCTTTTCCAGCTTCTAAAGGCCACCTGCATTCCTTGGCTCATGGTCCCCTTTCTTCAAACCCACAAGTTGTGGGTTGCGTCTTCTTCACATGGAATTTTTCTGAACCTCCTCCTGGTCACATCTGCCTTCTGACCATAGCCAAGAAAAGTTCTCTGCTTTAAGTTTTTATATTGGGCCCACCTAGATAATCCAAGGATAATCCCTCCATCTTAAGGTCCCTACTGCAAAGTCATTTTTTCCATGAAAAGTAACATATTCATAGGAATATTCTGGGAATTAGGATGTGGATATCTCTGGGGGACAATTATTCTGCCTGCCATAACTAGTTAAACCTCAATATCTATTTTCCTCTTTTTCAAAAGTAGAACCTCCATGTTATTTACTGAAAGCAGGGAACATCACTGCTCAGAATGAAGACCATGTTTCCCAGCTTCCTTTAATATGTTTGACGTGACTAAATTCTACCATGGGATATAAGTGGAAGTGCTATATGCAGCTTCTGGAAGCTGCCTTAAAGAAAGAGAGCAATTATCTCCCTTTCTCTTTCATCCTTCCTGCTTGCCAAAATGTACACATAAGGAATAAAGCTGGATCAGTCATCTTGGAAGAGGACACAGAAGCTGCATAATGAGGATGACAGAGTAATGAGATAAGAGACGGAATCCCAGTTGGTCATGGAGTTACCATGTCAACCCTGTGGTTTTTAATGTGAAGAAAATTAACTTCTATCTTCCTAGCTTCTGTTATTAGGGGATTTTGATGCTCAGTCAAACATACTCATATCAAATACAGGGTGCAACAACACGGACCATTCGAAGTACACAAAACAGACAAACAGATAAGAAAGGAGACAGGGGGTCTTGGGATTTCTCCAGGCGTTGGCCAGCTACAGAAAAAAAAAAGTCATGGGCGTGGCCATAGAATACAAAACAAGAACAAATAAAACAGAACAAAACAAAATAAAACAAAACCGTCAAGAAGAAGGTGTAACCAAAGAAACACAACGGAGGTATAAGGTTCAAATACAGCAGCCTTTTCCACTGTAAGAGCCTGTTCATTATTTTTCTCTGCGAACTTTGAAAGAGTCAAATTTTAATTTTGAAAGTGAAAACCTTAACAGTTTTCCCTAGGGGGAGAAAAGAACCCCAAAATCTCAGTGGCTTAAAATAACAAAGGCTTATTTCTCATTCACTGTACATGTTCCATACAGGTCAGCAGGGAACACTGCTCATTTCAATAATTCAGGGATCCAGGCTAAGGGAAGCTCATCTTAATGTGTGCCTCTTTGTTCATGGCAGCAGGAAAAAGACAGTATGGGGAATCATACACTGACTCTTAAAAATGGTGCTCACCATAGCACACTATTCACAATAGCTAGGAGGTGGAGGCAACCCAAATGTCTATTGGCCGATGGATTAATAAATAAACTGTAGTATGCTCACACAATGGAATATTATTCAACCTTAAAAAGGAAGAAAATCCAGGGCACCTGGCTGCCTCAATCAGTTGAGCGTCTGACTTTGGCTCAGGTCATAATCTCACAGCTTGTGAGTTCAAGCCCCACATGGGGCTCTGTGCTGACAGCTCAGAGCCTGGAGCCTGCTTTGGATTCTGTATCTCCAGTCTCTCTGTCATTCCCTACTCACGCCCTGTCACTCTCTCTCTCTCTACAGTGTAATACTACTTGACAATGAGAAAGAATGAAATCATGCCATTTGTAGCAACATGGATGGAACTGGAAGGCATTATGCTGAGTGAAATAAGTCAGTCAGAGAAAGAGATATTATATGTTTTCACTCACATGTGGATCTTGAGAAACTTAACAGAAGACCATAAGGGAAGGGAGGGGAAAAAATAGTTACAAACAGAGAGGGAGGAAAGCAAACCATAAGAGATCTTTAAATACAGAGAACAAACTGAGGGCTGACAGGGAAGTAGGGATGAGGGGAAAATGGGTGATGGGCATTGAGGAGGGCACTTGCTGGGATGAGCACTGGGTGTTGTATGTAAGCGATGAACCACAGGAATCTACCCAAAAAGCCAAGAGCACACTTTACACACTGTATGTTAGCCAAAAAGAAAAATATTTTTTTAATAAAAAAGGAAGAAAATCCTGTCACATACTGTATAACATGGATGAACCTTGAGGACATTACACTAAGTAAAATAGGCAGTCCAGACAAATACTGCACAATTGATTTGATTTATATGAGGTACCTAGAGTGGTCAAATTTCTAGCGACAGAAAGTACAATGGGGGTCGCCAAGGGCTGGGCCAGGTGGGGGAGAAAGAGATGTTGTTGTTTAATGACTACAGTTTCAGTTCTGCAAGATGAAAAAACTATGGAGATCTGTTTCATAAGCATGTTCATATGAACACTAATGTAGTGTTCACATTAACACTACAGAATAGTACACTGAAGAAGGGTTATGACTGTAAATTTTGTTATGTGGTCTTTACCACAATAAAAATAAAATGGTGCTCAGAAAAGACAAACGACACTTATGTTCACATTTAATTAGTCAAAGTAAGTTACATAGCTATGCCTAACTTTAAAAGTGGGAGGGAGTGAGGGGCACCTGGGTGGCTCAGTCGTTTGAGTTTCCCACTTTGGTTCAGGTCATAATCTCATGGTTCATGGGTTTGAGCACCGCATCAGGCTCTGTGCTGACAGCTCAGAGACTGGAGCCTGCTTCAGACTCTGTCTCCCTCTCTCTCTGCCTCTCCCCCACTCACACTGTCTCTTTCTCTCTCTCTCTCTCTGTCTCTCTCTCAAAAATAAACATTTTTTTAAAATATGAAATGAAATGAAATGAAGTGAAATGAAATGAAATAAAATAAAATAAAATAAAATAAAAGGTGGGAGGGAGAGAAGGATTAATCCCATTAGAAGTAAAGCTGACACAGTTGATGAACAGTACTGATTATTATCACAGTCTCCTCTTCTGGGAGTGAAATGTTTCTTTAATTCTCCTTCCTGAAAACAAAATACACTTATTCAGTCCCTTTCCAGTAATGATAATGGGAAAGTCCCCATGATGACATCAAGCTCAAAGCCCAGGATCTCTGGGTGGTGCGTGGTAGTCTTTATATCAGAGAATAACAGCCTCTGCAACAGGTCCATGTGCAGCTCCTCTCCATCCAGGGACCGGCCCCGCCCTGTGGGGCGGAGCAGGATCGGGATGATGTTAATAAGTACTCATAAAAATAGGAAATGGGAAGCACAAGGCAGTCACTGGCCTATTACAATTCTGATACTAGACTGAGCAGAAGTTTCAGGCCTCCTACCCCAAAGGAGAGGAATCTTCCCTGAATAGGCTTCATGCAGGTTTCCTAGGAGGGGCTCCCCTGTCTATTCAACTCCATGGTACTTGGATTTTCCCTTTGGGAGGCTCCTCCTTTTCCATTGCCCTTCTGGGCCTTGTCTCAAGTAGGCACTGAAGAATACATCTGCCTTAGAGATTGAGCAGTTTTCTCAGCACACTTCTCATCCATCGAAGGTAGGGAAACTAGGGTGATTTTAAGTGTCAAACAGCCACAGTGGCATTTAATTCAGGTTGGCGCCTCTTTTAGCAGTAAAACCTCCTTCCAAACTTCAACGTGTTTGACTTCTTACTTACTCCCATGTTTCCTTTCTAGACGTATGCCTTTGTCGTATTTCTGTGTTCTCCTGCCCCAATGCCTGTCTCCCTCTCTGTCTTCCTGTCTGACTCTATCCCTCTTTCTCTCTTTCTCTCCCACCCTCCTTCCCTTCCCTTCCCTTCCCTTCCCTTCCCTGTAGGTTCCTTGAGCCTAGTAGTGAGAACACCTTTCCCCCTGAACCATTTCATGTTATTTTGAATCATCTGGTCCACTTGAAAGGAATTTCAAGCCAGAACACCCTAACCCATGCTCGGTGAATTGATCTTGGCCACAAATCTGAGTTTTAATAGTTCTTTGTGGCTCAAAGTATCAATTTTATCCTTTAATGTTTGGGTTGAGAAGCAGTTAGTTTGAATCCCTGAATTTGTCGACTCTCTAGTCTCTCCCTTTTATCCTTACAAATGGACCAAAACCTCTCTCTCTCTCTCTCTCTCTCTCTCTCGTATTTTGCCAAATGCAGTTGAAAGCAGCCAGTTAAATGGGAATAATCTCTTCCCTAAAGTTAGGTAAATTAGGTAATACCTTCGAATTTACTTCAGTCAACACTTTTGCCAAATGTTTCACCACCAAAAAGCCATCCCTCCAGTCTTCAGCAATGGTTTCTTTGATTCTCTCTGACCAGCTGTTAAGTCAATGCCACATTTTTTAGGCCTAATTTTATTATTAAAGCAGCACCTAAAGCTCTTAGTTTCTAAGTTCTATGTCATTTTGGAATAAGATAGATAATCCTGTGGTAACAAATCCCCCCCAAATATCAATAGCTTAAATAAAAGGTTTATTTTCACCCATGTCTCATACCCATTGGAGGAGACGTCAAAGGGCTCTGTTCACAGTGGTCACTCAGGGACACACATAGTCTACATCTCAACATCTGCTTCTACAATCACAGATTCAGTTGGAAGAGAGGGCGCCCCTTAAAGCTGGAAATATGTCATAAGCAGTTCTAAGAGGAATTCTATAGCTCTGAATTCAGATGCAGGGAACAGAACCCATCGTACTTAACTTAAGGAGGAAGAGATACATTCAAGGAGTCAATGGCTCATGAACAGTAGGGAGGACTAAAGAAGTAGACTTGACATTGAACTTTCAGAAAACTCCCCCAAAATCACACCCCAGAACCAGCTCATCAAAGGATCTGTGCTCTTTCTACAGTCGGGACCCCACTAGTGTCAAGCTTCCATGATAATAAAAATACTTTCTCAGTCAGGAAGCCACTATCGTTCCCCATTCCAGACCACACCACACCTGCTACAGTCTATGTGTACAGAGTGGATGCAGGGAGTCCTGCCCATCGAAACCCACAAAGCCGGTGCCTGGGATCTCTGCTGATATAGTTGCAGGAAAACAGAAAGCAGCAGACACAGCAGACGTAGCCTAGTGTGGCCTCCTCCTAATCTCCACTTGCCAAATTTCATGCTACTGCATCTAATTGGCCAAATCCAAATCACCCCCAAAACCCGAGCTGCAGTGGGCTCTGGGATATGCTTTTTGGAGTCTAGCATCTACAGCACAAGGAGGCCTTCTACAACAAAGATGGAGTTGAACAACAAGCCAAAATATCCTGGCATTAGGCCCTAGTTTAGGGCAGCACATTGTACAGCAACAACAACAAAATTGTTTGTAATGTTTATCTCTGCCTATTTTAAAGTAATTTTAGGAGGTTTACACTAAACATTCATAATCAGGCCCTTAGGGATTCAGGGAAAGTTAAAATTTTTCTGTGTTCTCTTGTATAATCTATGGGGGGTTATAATATACTTTCTTCAAACAAAATATGTTAAGTAATATGCTGCAGGCATACATGCATTCTCATAGTTCACTGTCTCCGATTTTCACACCAATTCTATGAGGTAGTGGATCAGTCAGGGATTATATTCAGCTGCATGTCACAGGCACCCACCTACAGCGGCTGGAACAAGGATGGTGTTTATCTTCCACGCATTAAAAAGTAGTAGAGGGGCACAATCCAGGGCCCGTTCAGAACCCCGGATACCCATCTTTCTCTTTCATCCTTGACTTGTGGCTCTCATTCCCTTGGACACAAGATAGATGTTCTACTTCTGGACATTATTACCAACTTCCAGGATGGAAGAAAGGGGAGAACAAAGGCAGAAGGCAGCCGTGGGGCTGGGTCTGCCTCTGTCCCTGTTATAGGTGGTGTTTACAGCAGCACCTTGCGACTTTGGCACACATCTCATTCACCGAAACAGTGTCGTGTAACAACCCCTCTCTGCTGGGGAACTGGAGAACTAAAGGTTTTGTTTTGTTTTGGCCGGACCCATTGTTAAAATCAGAATTCTGTCAGTAAGACAGAAGACTGGTGTGAATACTGGGTCGGTAACTAGCAGTGTCTGCCTTGGATAAACATTATCATCATTTTACAACAACAACAACAACAACAGCAACAACAAAACAGAGTTCAAAGAGGTTACATAATTTAATTGCAGCTCAATGACTTGGGATTTTGAGTTCAAGCCTTATGACTCCAAAAATCAGGATTTGGGGATAAGCATTTATGTTAAAAAAATAGTTAAAACTTCAGAAAAAATCTGACATATATATAAAGAGGTAAAATGGATTATTCATAAAAAAAATTTTTAAATTTGTTAAAGGGTCCAAAGAGCAGAAGTAGGAATAAGAAAGGGGGAAAGGATGAGATTTTCTGTGGGAATAACACAATTCCATGCTTTAAAGCCAACAACAAAAAGCAGCAACGACTCTGTGTTTAAAAGCAGCCTTAAAGGCTATGCCACGTTTCAGGCTAGTTTTCCACTGCTGGGTAAAAATGTAATGCCTTGAGAATTACGATAGTCATTAACCAAGCTAACCTGAAAAAGCATCTCCAATTGCCATATGGTGTCTTCCAGCATGAATCTCATTTCTCTAAGTCTGGATTTTGTTTATTTGTTTTCACTGAGAAAAGCAAATGGTCTGATCTGCCCTGAAAGGCAGGACCACCATGAATAGTGACAGGAACTGGGCTGTTGGATGTTTCTTGCAAGACGCCAAGGATTCTGAGGTTTAAGGAAATGCAGAAGACATTGGACACGGGTAGCCAAGCTCCCCAGCTTAGAAGGCAGGGTGTGGTCCTGATTGAGAGTGTACGGGCAATGGCAGGAGTCCACAAGAACGTGTAACTCCATCTGGGAGATCTGCGACAACCCCTAACTAGTCTCTGACACTTTGCAGCTTGTGGCTTTTCCCCAAAGGGGAAGAGATGTATCTTTTCTTTGCTGTTCTTTGCTGTGTCCTCACCATGAAGCTTCAGGAATCCCTTCCCTTAACTTTCACCTTCTTCAACATGGCTGGATCTTGGCACCAGACATGCTATGAATCTGGCAGAAAGGGATGGCTGAACAAACGTAGCCCAATCCCTGGTTCTAGCTACTGAGCATGGCTAATTCATCCCCAAATAGTCATCTGGGAGCTACAAAGAGCAAATTAATTACACTCTGATAAGTTTAAGTGGCAGCAACAAGAAGAAGGAGAGGTAGATAACAGAGATTGAAGGACTGGTGGTGGGAAAACTGTGTAGAACACACGTAGGGTAAAGAATGTGCACACAGATTAAATTTGATTGAAGGCTGGGAAAAACAAGTTGGTTCCTGTTGGAAGATCACAGAATGCCCTGGCCCCCTCACTGTTAATGCAATTACAAGGTGTGCTTGTACAAGCACTGAAATAACAAAACACTGAAAGGGTGTGGTTCATGGAGCTTTAGGCAGGTTAGGTTCCCTTTGAGGATGTGGGGCCAGGGAATTTAATCTTGTCAGAGGCTCAAGGAGCCGCCTAGAGCACTGCCTGGGAAGATAGGAGGAGGCACTGTTTTAGGGGCCTCAGAGTATATATAGTTTTCAATGACCCTTCAGGACCCTTGCAAGTCAAGGAAAGGAGGAGTCAGCATGGAGTGCCAGGCAAAGCTGGAACTGAGGAGAGATGAAGCACAGGCGCAAGGTGAGGCCCAGGGTAGGGAAATTTCACCCACAGAATTGTGCTCCTTCTCTGGAAGCATGTTAAGGAGGCAGTAACCTTTTACATCATTCGAATCTAAGTACTGGCAGTCAACAAACAGATGTTGAGAACTAAGGTCGAGTCTAAAACTCCCAAATTCTAGTATAAGAATCATAGGCGAAACTTGCTTGAAGTGCAGATTTCCCGGTCCAGTTGTGAAAACTTCTGATCCAATAAGTTGGGGTCTGGGTCTGGGAACCTGCATTATCATCAGGCAACTCCTGGGATTTGGGATTCGTGGCTCTTAGACTGTCCTGGCTACTTTGTAAAATTAAACACAGTCTCTTTCAAAGTTAGCATCCAATCAAACTAGATTTGACTGATAAAAATACAAACAAAATCCAGTATTCCTTTGCTATCTCTGTCAGTTGTTTTCAATGTTGTTTTGTTATACTCCTGAATTCATTCACTTCTGGAATTCTTTGGCTGATTTCCTGAAGAACAATAATTTATTCCAGAATTAGAGTTATCAGAAGCAACAATATATAGAGTCTAGATATTAATTCTCCAGCAATTTGCCATTAATTACAGCAAAACCCTGCCTGTGCCTGCCTGAAAGAGGGAAGAAGTGACAGATCAAAAGGGAGGCAAGCCTTTCCCTTTAAAATTTCCTTTCAAGATCTGAAGATTAAGCACTTTTCTTCCAGAGGAAGAAAATTCTGGAACCCCAAAGATCCATAAGATTCATTAACGCTGTGAAGCAGCTTTAAAGTTTTTTCACCAACACCCATCCTAAAAATACATTTCAGGTCACAACCTAAAACACACACACAAACACACACATGCACACAACTATATATGTACATGTGTGGTGTGTATGTTTATGTGGGAATGTATGAAAAGTGGAAACATTTCATAAAACACTACTTACCTTTACCATGTGAAACACTCTGATATTTTCCATACTCTGCCCTTTCTTTTCTTTTCCCCCTCTCCTTCTTTCTCTTTCTTAATGATAGTCATGATACCACCAATGGCTTTGTCCTGCTGTTTGAAAAATGTTGAAGTAGGTTTAGGATTCCAACTGTTTTGAATAGGAAAGAAGCGGAGAGGAATTGGAATTGGAAAAGATGTTTGTTCACTAACTTTTCCTTCTTTCGTCCTTAGTCAGTAACCCCCTTCATTTATCCACTGTCTGTCTTCGCTAAAATAGTTTCATCTTCTAGAGAAGACTTTACTGGCTTAGAAGTCGATGTTTCAAAGCAAGGGAAACACTCAGCAGAATATACTGCCAAACAAATGGGTCTTTACTTCTTACCACATAGACTTTGCCTCCTCATTGTCTTACATGTGGCATGCCTCGTTTCTGCTCAGGTGTCTTTATCTCCTAATCTGGAATTCTAGCTACCCACTAAATCATTCTCTTTGCCTACTCCTCTTTCCTCCAGAGGTCTGTGCTTATTTTCTCAGGCCTTGGAAGCTACTGAAAGTACAGGGAGAAGCCTCTATTCCCTAGTGTTCTGCTCAAGCAGGTGCAATACGCTTCAAAGGAAAGAGAATTGATGCTGTTACTCATTTCACAACTAATCTATTATTTTTGTCACTTATAAATGAACTAAGAGGCTCAAATGACCCAAGGCTCCCATGATCAACTTTCTTTATCCAACCAGCAAGTTTTGTTTTCATTGCAGCTATTTCATTATGTGCAGTAAAGCATTCACAATTTTGTTTGTTGTTGTTGATTGTTTAGCCTTGAAAAACATAAACTAAAGAAGCCAACTTTGCACCTACCATCACAGAGGGAAAAATTCACCCTAGACTACCTTTGGTGTGAAACTTTTACATCTCCGTAAAGGAAAAAATTTCAGGGGCACCTGGGTGGCTCAGTCGGTTAAGCAGCGGACTTTGGCTCAGGTTATGATCTCATGGCTCGTGGGTTCAAGTCCCGCATCGGGCTCTGCACTGACAGCTCAGAGCTTGGAGCCTGCTTTGGATTCTGTGTGTGTCTCTCTCTGCCCTTTCCCCACTCATGCTCTGTTTCTCTCTGTCTCAAAAATAAATAAACATTAAAAAAAATTTCAACCTGGATTACAAGTGCTACTGAGCATCCTTCCACACATATCTCATTAAAAATGTCTTCACTGGCTTTTTTCTTAATCACCAAGCATTTTGCAAATTAACTCCCTTCCAAGAAAGCTCCATTATATCTTTTATGGTAAAATTATTAACCCCAAGTTTCATCCAATTCTCAAGCAAATAACTGGTTTTATTCGAATTATTTTTAGTATCTTGTGATCCACTGAATGCCTGAAAGCAAGAAATCTATCAGACACAATTGGGAACATGTCAAAATGACCAATTTGAAAAACTTGGTGATATGAGTATAAAAAATAGTAATAATGGCAATAGATTGAAGCATACCAAATACATAAAAATCCCATGAGCTCCTAAAAGTTTTCAAAAAGAAAGTCATTGACCATTTCTGGAGTTTGCTAGGATGCCAATTTGTTATTTTGAAAATTAAGAAAAAATCTAAGCATTAAAATTAATTACTTAATGACACTGTTTAATGCATATTTGCAGCCTCTACATGACCAAAGTGAATTTGGCCATGTTTGTGGTGTAAGACTTCAATACATTTTCCTATGATGAGAACCTTTGCCTTTTAATATGATTATGAAACTAAGCTTGCCTAATTTTGCTTTTTCTATAACTTCAAAAGAATGAAACTATTCATTATGGTCTTTTGTCTTTCATGTAGCATTTTGTTTATGGCATTTATTCGTGAAGGAATATTTTATTCCTTTTAATTGCTGAGTAATATTCTATTGGATATGGTTACTATGCTTTGCTTACCCATTCACTAATGCTTTTCCTGTATCTGCTGAAATGATCATATTGATTTTTTTTCCTTTATTCTATTATTATGTTGAATTACACTGATTGGTTTTCAGATGTTGAACCAACTTTGAATTCCTAGGATAAACCTCACTGGTCATGATGTCTTATCATTTTAAATGTTGTTGGGTTTGATTTACTCAAATTTTGTTCAAGATTTGTATGTCTATATTTATAAGGGATATCAGTCTCTAACTCTTTTTCTTCTGAGGTCTTACACTACTTTTAGTATCAGGATGAAACTAATCACTTAAATAAATTCAGATGTGTTTCTACAAAGCCTGTTTAATGCCTTGCAGAACTTGGAGAAACATTAAGTTTTGTATGTTTTAAATATACTTATTTAAGTATGTTTCAAACGTAAAATGATCTGTTGTGACCTTGTTCATTCTTTTTCTAATTTCCATAACAAATATATCCTATGGGACGTTGAGCCTAGTTTGAAGTTGGCTAAATTAAAATAAACATTTAAAAAAAATTTTTTTAAAGGTGCATCCGGGTGGCTCAGTCAGTTAAGCCTCCTGGGACTTCTGCTCAGGTCATGATCTCACCATTCATGAGTTCAAGCCCCCAGTAGGGCTCTGTGTTGACAGCTCAGAGCCTGGAGCCTCCTTCAGATTGTCTCCAACTTTCTGCCCCTCCCCCACTCACCCTCTGTCTCTCTGCCTTTGTCTCGGTCTCTCAAATCTAAACAAACATTAAACAATTTTTTGAAGTTAGCTGAATTAGTGAGTGATTGGTAATCACAGATTTTAAGATATTAAAGCTAAGTAATTTTAGAGATTATGGTAACTAGATATCTAGAACGAGTAATTTTAGAGATTACGGTAACTAGATATCTAGAACGGGAAACTGAGACCCTTAGAAATTGCCACACTCTTCCAGAACAGGGTATCTTTCCACTCTTACTGGTCTCCATTCCGTAACATTCATTACAAGCCTCTGTGGGTAGGAAACCTATAAAGCGCCTGCTGAGCATATACTTACCCTATAAAGTTAATGTGTCCATCCTTACTCTTTTTCCTGCCTCTAAAGGCCCACGCTGTTCCTAGTGACACAATCCAAAGAGGGAGCAGCAAAACAATGAAACTCCAGGACCCTGTGGCTTGGAGGTTACTAGTTGAACTGGGCATGCCCAGTCACCAGGCAGATTTTTTCGATGAAGTGGAAACTACAACAGCGCTTACCGTGTGCGCGGAGGTGGGCGTGCCCTCGTGGAATTTAGAATGTTTCCGCAGCCAATGGGGCCTCGCGGCCGGCTGCCGGGGCTCCTCATTGGAGGAGAGAGGAGGCGAGCGAGTAGAGGGCCCCTGGAGGGAGCCGCGGAGGTGCAGGTCGGAGAGGCCGGGCTACGCCGTGCCCTGCGCGTGAGCAGCTGCAGGGGCAGCGGCAGCATCCAGCGGCGGTGTCTGCGGTTCCACCCCGTTGCTTTACTTTTTAGCTGCACGAACGTAGTCATTATGCCGAAGAGAAAGGTAAGTCCTACCCAAAAAGATTTCAAAGGCCTTCAAATTGCGCTTACAGCAGATCTTGTCATTGCAATGGATCGCGCGGAATGCGCTTGGTAGTAACTCGGGGTTTGCGAATCTTTTTTGCTCCTCCACGCTTGTTTTCAGATGCCTGTTGCAGACGTTCCTCCTTCCCTCCTTCCCTCCCTCCGTCCCCATGGATTTCTGAATGTTACTTTCTCTCCAGCGACGCGGCTCCTCTTCTTTTTTGAACTCCTACTAGCTGGAATGGTTTCCACCTCGAACAACAAGAAGCAAAAGCGCTTTCCATTCCCTCTTCCAGGAGGGGAGTTTCCTCTTTGAAACTGCCGGGTTGTGGAAAAGCAGTGATTGGGGGAAAACAAGTCCATGCATAGAGAGATCGAAAAAAATAAATCAGTCGGGCAGATGTTGGGGTTATTCCCAGGTGGGCCTAGCCCACGGCTGGGCGCGCCGCGTTGGGTCTGAGGCCAAGAGAGAGGGAAAGCCATGTTTAAAATAGCACTCACCCCGCTGCTCGCCTCCGCTGCAGACCCGTATGTACCAACTCCAGTGTCAATCAGGGCTGGGGACGGCGCAGGCGGGGCCGGGCTGCCGGGACCTGCCCGCAGTTCGCGGCGGGAGGGGGGGGGGTTGCNCTGGCTGCCCCGGGCGGGGGCCGCCGGGCCCACTCTGATGGCCCAAGCCCACACTCAGCTGGGAAAGGCGGGGTGCGCGATCTCCTGTGTCCCTCGGCGGTCACCGGGAACTGGGATCATTTTCGTCTCAGCTTCGGTTCCTTTTGGACTATAACGTCCACCTTCCGCGCGGGTCCCGAACACCAAGTATCGCACACCGCGACGCACGTTTCCGTCGGTGCCCGGCTGGGACCCCGTCCTTGTCCCGGGGAGGGTAGCGGAGACTTGCCCCCACCCTGAGAAAGCGGGTGTGTGGCGGCTGTTCCTGAGAAAATGCTTTGCACCCTCCCACCGCCTGCCAGCAGTGTGAGCCAGTGAGTGTATGACATTTGAGGCAAGATTACAAGTAATATTCTGCTTTGTCAATTAAACACTGGACTGATTGGTGTAAGTGAATGCGTTATTTTACAATATCGAAGTGTTAAAAATACAGAAGGTTTTGCTTTCTTATCTACCATTATTAAGAATTTGGTGGAAACTTGTCTCCTCCACTTTTTAGCAAATATAACAAAAGTGGGTTTTTTTCCTTAGAGTTTATCGTGCACATACTATGTGCTTCATATTGTGGGAAGAATTTGACTTGCATTATTTCATTTACTCCTCAGTACACCCCCATCGAACTGAGGCTTAGAGACATGAGCTACCCAACATTTCATCAACCAGTAACTAGTAACAAAGGTTTAATTAGATACTGTAGGTTCAGAGTCCTTACTTTCAAACATTATTCACCTATTCTTTTCATTTAGTGGTGGTGGGTCAAGAGGAATTTAGGAAATGCAGAGATTCCCAGCCCAGAAAATGGATAGCATGTTAAGAGTACTAGTACTTGAGATTCATTATTTAAATTTAATGTTTATGAAAGTATTGTTTTTCTAGCTTTATTTTACTAGAACTAGGATATTTAAGATGATGCCACCATTTTCAGCATTTTATCTGAGGTGTAATGACAGCGCTGGGAGTTTAGTAGAGTCAGATTGTTACAGAGTGAATTGGTGCCATCCCCTTCCCTGAGAATTACTAACAAATTTAAATGAACCATAATTTAGGTATGACAAACTCATTATTATAAGGCCCCTGATGTGCTGGAGTCCTTGTTGTTGAAGAGCCAGAATTGGTAAAATCGTTACTCTTACCTTCCCTTACTGTCCACCTCTCTTAAGGAAACAGAAGGGAAGAAAAGAAGAACAGAAACTGTCTTTTGGTTATTGTTTTATTTCCCTGGAAGGCAGGGAGCCCCTCCTCCCCCCTCCAAGAAGAAGCCAGCCAGCCATTCTAGGACTAGAGGCAGACCTGTGTACAAGTACCTGAATGTCATCCCTCAGGACATCAGAGTATTCTTCACAGATGGGAAACCTGTCCTTGATTAATAAGAAGGCTCTTCATTTGTACCTGGAGCCAAAAGTTGATACCTGAAAAGAAGCAGCCACAAATTAAACATAGCTAACATGGCCATCCCATCTATCAGTCAAACCTTAGAGCTGCCTCATAGAATCCGGGAGTTTGCTTTAGCTTATATTGGAAACCACTCTCTTTAGGTAAAGCCTGCCTGGATGCAAAGAGAAGAACTGAAAACAATCTGTGCCTATCTCTTTGAGACATGTAAAGCTGGGGCAACTGCTAAAGCATTTACATACTACTACACATTATTTTTCTTGACTAAAGGGACTGCCTGTTGTACATTATACTACGTTTTAAGAAAGTGCCCCACAAATTTTTTTTTTTTTGCCATGTTGGCCCTTTTTTTTTTTTTTAACTTTTCCCAAAAAATCAAGAAAAGTTATTTAATGAACACCTGTTTAGGCTGTTCTGTAGAGTAGGATCTGGAATCCTAGTACTGATGTCGTAGGGATATATAGTTTGCTTTCATGGAGCTTATATTTAATTCATTGAAGGTGATGAGAGTAGCAGACATAGAATACTCGAATAACGTTAAGATTGTATACACGTGGGGCACCTGAGTGGCTCATTCAGTTGAGTGTCCAGCTTTGGCTCAGGTCATGATCTCACGGTTCGTGGGTTCGAGCCCCACGTCAGGCTCTCTGCTGACAGCTCAGAGCCTGGAGCTGCTTCAGATTCTGTATCTCCCTCTCTCTCTGACCCTCCCATGCCCTCCCATTCTGTCTCTCAAAAATAAATAAACATTAAAAAAAATTTTTTTTTAAAAGACTGTATATATGTGCCAGAATATATAGTATAGGTATAGATTTTAAACGCTGTAGGACTGACAGGAAAAGAAGGTTCAATTTGGGCTGGTCTGGTACGTGTGGGTAGGACTCAAATATATACAGAGCAAAACAGAGTCATTTTCTGTTATCTGGCATTTCAGTGCCTCTTCTGATTGTATCTCAACCAGGCCTCAGCTATACAACTTGAAAGCCATAATATCCATATTAATATAAAATGTTCTTTTATTTCTTAATCATATCTTTGTTTTATCTCTCTGTGTGTGATAATTATAGCTATATTAAACCAAGTAGTTTTTTTATAACTGCTGTAGAATTTTTTAAATCACTCAACAATAAGTTCTTTAGTTAGCGTTAAATCTCTTTCTGAGTTTGTAAAATATGAATAAAGTTGAGGTTCCTATATTTATTACCTAATGGGTGATGGGTCACCCACCACCTATTAATAGTGAGTGGCATAGCAGGGAAAATGATAATATGCATGAATGCAGTGGTGGTGAGATAATGAGTGACTGAGTTCTAGAGTGTTCTGGTCAGACATCTATGAATGCCTACTGCGGTCACGTTGTTATGTGATGATATGATGTTCTACAAAGAGGCATCAGAGCCAGTGAGGCCTAGAGTCATAGCCTGGCATGATTAGCAACAGC
Source organism: Crocuta crocuta (assembly GCF_008692635.1). NCBI lineage: Eukaryota > Metazoa > Chordata > Mammalia > Carnivora > Hyaenidae > Crocuta > Crocuta crocuta. Next base: position 10,399,832 of record NW_027551567.1, read on the forward strand.
AAACACACTTTCAAATCCTTATTTTTCAAGTATCTCATCACTAGAACTATTGGAAATATCTAGTGTATCACATCAGAAGTTCTCTAATGAGGCAGTTGTCCATGAATTTGGGGTGTAAACATTAGTGTTTCTTTACACACTTAAAGGCTTAAGGAAGAAAAGGCTGTCTGCCTCTAGCTTTGAAATTTGAAATTAGGTTTTATTGCTTTTCTTAAACTGGCAAGGCCCAATAGGGCTGGGCTTGGCACAGAGGATGCTTATTCATCCAATATTCAAGGTTTCTGATTAATGTTTCAAAAGAATATCACACGTCAAAACAGCAGGGACAGACTCTAGAAATGAAAATACAGATGAATGTGACTATATGAAAATGAATATTTCAGTATGATGAAAAGAAAAACCTATTGTTAACAAAATCTAGAAACTTAAGAAAAACTGGGAAAAAATATTTGTACCATATGTTACTGAAAAAAGTTTGCTAGTTTAAAAATATAAGAGTCTCACGTGTCCTTATGGAAAAGATGTATATCCTTATCAGAAACTAGCAGACCCAAATAGATGAAATGTTTAGATTTGCTAGAAATCAAAGAAATGTATATTATCAAGAATAAGGAGATGTGATTTTTTAAAAAAAATAAACAGTCTGGTAAAAAAGATTGGAAGTATCACTGCTAACAGCAGTCAAGCAGTGTGGATGGGAATGTAATTTCCTTTAAAAAAAAAAAGGCTTTATTTGAGGTATGATCTACTCCCCATAATGTCCATTCATCTATGCAAATCGTTAATTTTAAATACATTTATAGAGTTGTGTAACATTACCATAATTCGGTTTTGAACCATTTCCATCACTGGAGAGAGGTTTCTCAAGTTGTTTAGAGCCAGTCTTTGCCACCACCCCAGTCCCACCATGAATCTACTGAGATTTGCCTTTTCTGGAAATTTTATATAAAAAGAATGCAACAATATGGAGTCTTTTGTGTCTGGTTTTTTTCAGCATAATGTCGCTGAATTCCATATGCATTGTAGCATGAATCAGTACTTCATTTTTTTCTGTTGCCCAGTGATCTTCCGTTGTTCATCCTTTCACAAATGGATGGACATTTGAGTTGTTCCAGTTTTTAGTGCTTATGAATAACGCTGCTGTGAATATTTATATGTAAGTCTTTCATGGGCACATTTTCACTTCTCTTGGGAAGTTTCCTAACTGTAGATCTGGTGGGTGGAATGAAAGTCTGTTTTTAACGTTTTAGGTAACTTCCAAACTGTCTTCCAAAGTGATTGTACATACCATCAATGGATGAGGGTTCCAGTGTCCCAGCATCCTTGGTATCGTCAGTTTTAGTTTAGTTTTTTTTGTTTTTTGGTTTTTTTAGGTTTTAATTTATTTTTAAGAGAGTACAAGTCGGGGAGGGGCAGAGAGAGAAGGGGACAGGATCTGAAGCAGGATCCACACTCACAGCGGTGAGCCTGATGCGAGGCTCAAACTCATGAACCCGAGAGATCAGGACCTGAGCGGAAGGGGGACACTCAACCGACTGAGCCACCCAGGCGCCCCTGATGTTGTCAGCTTTTATGCTTATAGCCATTCTAATAAATTTAATTTATATCTTCATAATAACTAAAGATGATGTGCATATTTTTGTGTGCTTAGTAACATAATGTATGTCTTAGGTGAAATGTATATTCAGATATTTTTGCCCATTTTTTAATTGGGTTGTTTGTCTTATTGAGTTGTTAGAGTTCTTTGAATATTCTAGATGCAAGGCCTTTATTAGGTGTGTGATTTGTAGATATTTTCTTCCAATCTGTGGCTTTTTAAAATTTGTCTTAATGATGCCTTTTGAAAAACAAGTTTTTTAATTTTGATAAATCCATTTAGTGTCATGTCTAATAAATCTTTGCCTAATCCAGAGTCACAGTTATTTTCTCATAGAAGTTTTATAGTTTTAGCTCTTCTATTTAGTTCTGTGATCCAATACTAACTTTGAGTTAGTATTGTAACTAGTGTGAGATAAGGATTAAAACTCTCTCTGTCTCTCTCTCTCTCTCTTTAAAAATTTTTTGGCATGTTGATAGCCAGTTTTCTCAGCACCAGTTGTTGAAAAGACCATCCATTTGCACTAAATTGCTTAGGTACTCTTGTGGAAAATCGGTTCATCATAAACGTAAAGGTTTCTTTCTGGGCTGTCAGTGATATTCCATTGTCTGTATGCCTGTCCTTATAACAGTACCGCGTTAACTTGCTTACGATGGTTTTATAGTAGGATTTGAAATCTGGTAGTGTCAGTCCTCCAACTTTGTTCTTCTTTCAGAATTGTTTGTGTACTACATTCTTTGCATTTCCATATAAGTTTTAGAATCAGCTCATAAACTGCTCAAAAATACCTCCCTTGACTTTAATAGGGATTGAATTGAATCTCTGAATCATTTGGGGGTAAATAGCCTTTTTAACATACTGAGTTTTCCAGTATGAATATGAAAGGGCCTCTCTACATGTCGTGTGCCAACCAGAAATGCTTACTGAGTTTAATTGAGTTAATATTGATATGGTACCTGTGTTTGAATAACGGCTCTAAAATGGCGTGGCTGTATTTTATTCGTTCCTTCACGCATTCCATGTTAAACAAACATTTGTTGAGTATCACCTTTATGCAAAATATCACCATGTTGGGATGAATAAGTGAGTTGGGTTTTTTCCCAACCCTTTTTAAAATGAATGAGTAAATGTCCTCATTTTTAAGGACCTTTTAGTCTGATAGGGAAGGTAGTATACATATATAAATATTTGTAATTCATGGCAAGAAATGATAATGAGCCACAAGAAAAGATATAAGCATTCAAAGGATTGGCCAGACCACATGTCCAGAGAAAAATTACTGACAAAAAGTTGTTTGGTTAAAAGGGTAGGAAGTTATAGCTTTTTTTTTTTTTTAATCTCATCAGTGCTAGTTTGTTATTAACGGTGATTTGTCATTGGTTTTTCGGTGAAGTCTTGCTTTCTTTGAAATATGAGGAAGTTAAATTCAAGGTCTGTTAACAGCTGAGATTAGATTGTATGCAGTAACTACCCTCCCTCCTTTGTGCCTTTCTTTTAACTACTCTCTTGTATTTTTATTTTTATTTTTTTACTCTCTTCTGTTTTAAAGGTGGTTGTTGGACAAGCACCATGTGTTTGGGACACATTATTTAATTACCTAATTTAGAATTAACTTTGTAATCTTCCTAAATTGACTTAACCATGAAATACTTGATGCCTCTGATGTTTCTTATATCACATGCATCTAGCACAAGTAGTATAACTATTTGTTGAACAAGTGCATGAGTTAATCATTTCCAAGGGAAGAAAGTAGCAAGTTTAATCATTTCATATGCATGTTGAGGTGGTAGTCCAGTATGGTTCTGATATGTATTGTTTACTAACTTTATGATTGAGGGCACATTATTTTACTTCCCCCTAAACTTCTAAGTTCCTAATTCCCTAAGACTCAGTTTTCTTGTCTATCAAACTGGAATACAAGTATGCTCTACTTCATTGGGTTGTTGGAGGAATTAAATGAGAGGGTGAATGTGGAATACTTAGCATAGCACTTGCCATGTGTATAACATATGGGGTGTTCATTATTGTGATGAACACATTATTGTGATCTTTTTAATTATTCAGAGAACTATAGTGAAATAATAGGCTTATAATAAGCACCATGCTTCCATTTTGTAGGAGGATAAAATGGCACGCACAGTGGATAGGGAACAGGTAGATCACACAGTTTAATTAACTGCAATTACAGAAATAGATTTTCAACATCTGAATGACAAATGTAGTGTTTTTGAGGAACATAACATAAGCTTTAATCTGGTGCATTTTTACAAGGTTGGGTTTTCGCAAAGAAAAAATATGTTTAAAAATATCTCCATATAACATTAAAATTCCCTTGGCAAATCAGTTATCAAGTGATCCTCTTTTCCTGTATATTCCACCTAAAACATTGCTTTTGTTTACACCAAAGTTAAATATATTCCACTTTCCTGCAGGGTACAATTTGGAAATGGTGACTGAAATAAACACCATTTAAGCTGTCTGCTTTCTCAGTACCTAGTATGTTGAAATATGATGTTAGTCTCCTGAGTAATTTAAAAATCAGTGTTGAAGATAACAAACCAAATCAAAATGTTGAATTCCTTTTTCACTGGCTGCTTATACATTTCACTGTCTTCTTAGAAGCGTTCGGTCGAATCAAGTATTGGTTCCTGGTCATGGTATTTATTGAGTCTAGTGTTATTATATCTTGTGGACACATTCAGAAACAGGGCCATTTAGACATGCTTAAGGCAAATGCATATTTGATCACACATAAAGTAAATGATACGCATATTAAATAGTAGGGAAACAGAATAAACAGTTTTAAATTTCAAAATTGGTTGCAAATTTAATATTTTAAGGGAAACATAGCAGTAAGAACATATAAATATATTTATTACTATTAAAATTTAAATAGCTACCGTTTATTAAGTGCCTAGATGTACCAGTCCATAGCTATTACATGCTTTATATTCATTAGGTACCTTAGTTTAAACCAAAGTATGTGAAGCTACTAGAAACAGGGAAACATTGGAAGTATTATGGTGTAATTTCATATTATTTCGTGTTATTCTCGCAACAGTTATGTGAGGCTATTCTCATCTCACAGATATGATAATGACAGCCCCTATAAATAACATTTAGATGGCTTTCTAGAACTCAGGCACTGTTCTGAGCACTTTGCATTAATGAACGGAATCCTCCCAACCACCCAGTAAGGTATGTACTCTTCAAACTGCGGCCTTACAGAAGGCCCCCTTGATAAGAAATGGCCCAGCTGGGATTGCAGTCCTGCCGGTCTGGCTCCAAAGCCTGTGCTTTTAGCCGCCAAGCCCTACGGCCTTTCTCATACATAGAAGAGAATATTGGGATTTAGTAAGATTAAGGAATTCCCCCCAGGTCACACAGCTAGGAGGTGATAGATCCAGGAATTCTAACCAACCCTCTTTACCTAAGAATTTTGCTCATAACCATTACACCACAATATGCCTCATAAATATTTATTTCTAGGAACCTCATATAGTTTTACTTAAACTAAGATGCCCAATGAATGAAACAAGGAAGAATCAAGAGTTATATAAATATGTAAATGTTCCTTTAATTAAAATGTTGTCTTTGTTAAGACATAGGCTGATGGCCATTTTTTCTAGGTGCCAGTACAAGGTACCCAAGAAGTATTTATTATTTATGATCATGCCCTAATAGTTGGCCTCAGGGTCCAGGCCTCTGCTTCTGAGAGAGGCACATACATTATCATGAAGCCTTCTGCTATGCCAGTAACTAATAGACTATAGAGTCATATACGAGATCTATATGTATATATGCACAATTTCCTCACTCAAGTATTAATATCTTTGAGTGTTGAGGGTATAAGACTCAATATTTCCTCAAATTACAATAAACTGCTGGATTTACTATTTCCAAGATATATTGTCTTCATTAATTTGTTCTATATAGGATAATAGAGATATTCTCCTGTGATCAGAAACACTTAACTACACTTGCATATTACACAATATATTGAGAGATTGTAACATAAATATTACATTACCATTACTTAAGCATTGGATTTAAAAAATTAGCAAGTGCTTTTGCTTTTGGAACTCTTCAAATAGAATAAAAGCTTTATAATTTGGAAAATCTATTGAACCTAGGACTGAATGGATTTTTATTTCAGAGTTCTGAATTACCAATTAATAATGTTTAATTACAAATTTTTAAAAAAATTTTAATGTTTATTTTTGAGAGACAGACAGACAGAGCACAAAGGGGAGGGGCAGAGAGAGAGGAAGACAAAGAATCTGAAGCAGGCTCCAGGCTCCAAGCTGTCAGCACAGAGCCTGACGTGGGGCTTGAACTCAAGAACTGTGAGATCATGACCTGAGCTGAAATTGGAGGCTCAACTGACTGAGCCACCCAGGTGCCCCACAAAATTTATTTTTAAAAGGTATACTGTAGGGGCGCCTGGGTGGCTTAGTCGGTTAAGCGTCCGACTTTCGCTTAGGTCATGATCTGGCGGTTCGTGGGTTCGAGCCCCGCATCGGGCTCTATGCTGACTGCCAGCTCAGAGCCTGGAGCCTGTTTCGGTCTGTGACTCCCTCTCTCTCTGACCCTCCCCTGCTCACGCTGTCTCTCTCTCTCTCTCTCCTAGAAATAAATAAAACATTAAAAATAAATAAAAATAAATAAAAGGTATACTGTAAAGTGATATTATTTTAAAATTATATTTTGATTATGTGACCCCATGCAAAGATAAATACAAAGTCTACCCTGGGTTCCTTATTTATTTTTCTTTTTTTCTCTTTCTCTCTGTCGTGTGTGTGTGTGTGTGTGTGTGTGTGTGTGTGTGTAAGCTGTGGATTTTTACAATACTGGACAGAATTCTATTGTGTAGGAAGTCATGAGTATTAAGCATGGTGCATGTAGACAATAAACATACCAAAGATTTGAGGTAATCAAAATGTGAAGCTTCCAAGACTCCTGAAGCTGTACATTCCATACAGTACATTTTTAAAAACTATGTTCTTTCTACTTCTCATTGCTTTCCTTTACCTCTTAATTAAAATTTTTAATTTTATTATCCCCCTTTTTGTGGCCACAGGTCAGTCACATCAGAGCTAGCTGATTAGTTTTGCAGGAATACAAGGAACATCGTAACTGCTTACCATTTGCTAGAAATTAATTCCTACCTGGGCAAATAGGAAAATAGGGTAACCATCTGGAAATATCCGTGGTATAAAAGTTGGAAGACTTGGGTCTAGTGTGGACTCCACCACTCTTTACCAGGGGAAAATCACTTGACTCTTTGAACTTCTACCTTTCGTCTGTAAAATGGGAATCTTAAGGTCACCCCTGGGTATTCCCACCGTATTGAGATGGCCAAATACAACAACAATGTAAAAGTACAGTGAGAAATGTAAAGTGCTGCAAAAATTGATAGAAATGATTTGGTGTTTTATCTTGTTTTAATAGATAAAAATACTTTTATCTGTGTATGTAACCATTTAGAAACCCAGAATAGTACATTTATGTGCATCTCAAGATACAGTATTTTAAATGGGAAATTGTTTATTATTATTCCAATAATTCTCACCAGAGAACGGGAATAGGAAACACTCCGCTACATATTATGTGCTCCTTGGCTAGATGTACAGATTAAAATATTTCCTGATCTGAAAACCCTAGCATCCTAGATCTGCACCTAGTTTTGAAATCAGAAAACTAACACAAACCACTCTGAGTGGTGTAGTAATTAAGAGAATGAACTCTGGGAGCACCTGGGTTGTTCATCAGGTAAGCGTCCAATTCTTGATCTCAGCTCAGGTCTTCATCTCAGGATCATGAGTTCAAGGCTTACACAGAGCTTCATGCTGGGCATAGAGCCTACAAGAGAGAGAATGAACTCTGAACCAGCCTACTTGGGTCTGAATCTCAGGTCTTCACTTACAGATGTTTACCAGCTGGGTAATCTTGAGCAAGTTATTTAACTTCTCTGGTCTCAATTCCTCATTTATAAAATGGGCCTGATGCTAGTTTACCAACTTCACAGGATTGTGGTGAGGATTAAAACATGTAAACTGCACATAAGTGCATTATACATTGTTTATTATTGTTATTGTTATTATTATTCCTCTGGTCCCTTGTCTCTTTCACTTGTACTCATGAAGAAATGAAGAAACTTGGGCAGAGGGAAGTGAGATGTGAGCCAGACTGGAATTCAGGCTTCTGACTTCAGCCAGGTGCTTTCCCTTTGATACAATACCACCTACGTGAAAAATGTAACTCAGGTAGAAGAGGCAAGTCAGACCAAGGAGATGTGTGAAGTACTTAAGACTATTTTATTCAAGATGCACTTCCATTATTGCATTATATATATTTATGCTAATAAAATTTCACTGAGCATCCTAGAACATGACTTATTTTTTATTTTGGTTATCTTTTGTACCTGAATACAATGTGAGATATTTTTCCTTAGAGTATCCCTCAGAAAAGAGATAGTTGCTATTTATTTCAGTTCATCCAAAGTCTTCTAAAGCAGAGTTTTTAACTCAATTATTTTTGTCTCTAACAACAAAATAAAATTTGGGGAAGACATGCTGGCCTGACATGACATTAATAAATGCATTTGGGTTTATAGAAGTTGATAAAATTAACAAACATCAACAAAGAAGGAGATAGCAGAGAAATTTAACATTAGTTTGATAATTAATTCTCTTTAAATGATCTGTCAATTGTAAGTATTGGATTTTTAAAGATTATTTTACAAAGCAGTGCAGTATTGGAGGGTCCCAAGCGTAGACCTTCAGGATGAGTCAATCATGCTGATGTTACATAATGATCCTGAGATTTTGAATAAAAATTTTAATGTATGTTCATGTGTCATAGAAATATCTGAATTTGAGAAAACTACCTGTTATTTAAAAATACCTCAAAAATGTCATGGGCATTGTCCCCATTTGGGGGAGAAATTAACACGGTGTTAAATAGTTGAGTTCTGTGTTCATTTTAGCTGAAGAGTGATAGAGTTAGTTATGGGCACATTTCTCTGGGTGGGTTATTTGGATTTTTTGTCCCAGAATTTCCTCTGCTAACCAGCTCACTATCAGACTGCTTCTTTTCTGTAGCCTTGGGTTTATAACAGAAAACATAAATTAATTTTTAAAGAAATTTTGAATAATAATAAAGAGGATTTTAAAAAAAAGTATTGGCCAGGTGGCTCAGTACGTTAAACATCAGACTTCAGATCAGGTCATGATGTCACTGTTCGTGAGCTTGAGCTCCACATCTGTCTCTCTGCAGTCAGCGCAGAGCCTCCCTCGGATCCTCTGTCCCCCTTTCTCTGCCCATCCCCTGCTCGCACTCTCTCTCAAAACATAAACTTAAAAAAAATACTGGCCAGCAAGTTAGAGAAGAATCACCTCAAAGTATTACCTTTCCTGGGTTAAAAGAAGTGATTATTGGTTTATTTCCACTGTTACATCTGCTCCCCACTTTCCTGCATTAGCGTGGACAGCCAGGAGTTGGGACTGGATTTGGTGTGTGGCTGCTGGAAAATGGTGACTTGCATACAGAGCGTAGGCTCTCAGGTGGTGCACTTCACTTATAAAGCAATAGCCCTTGTCACTCAGAGTCTTAGAAGAAAATCTCTAAGGGCCGACACCAATCATTAAGACTTTTCAGAACTTTGATATCAGGCCCAGCACTTGCTGAGAACCCCGAGCCCTCCCCTTTCTTCTCTTGTGTAGCTTAGAAGCGTGGCACAAGCCGGGCGCCGCCTCACACGCCCAGCCGTCTGCCACACCCTCCATCTCTCTCTCTGCTGGCAGAAGCCCACCGGCTCTTGCCGTTTGAACTGTTACTCGAGCAACTGTTGAAGCCTGTAAGGAATTTCTCATCTTCTCTGGTATCTTCCTGAGTTCGGAGAGAAAAAAAAAATTGGCTTCTGACCACCACCACCACCACCACCACCACCACCGGTACCCCTCAGCCCAGAGGTGACTGCTTATTTATTGGAAGAGAAACTTGGCAGTTGGGGAATTTTTCCTGTTGAGTCCTTATGGATTGTCCGTGGAATGAAAATCCCAAGTTTCTTTTCTTGGTTTCCTGAAAGGACTTCTGGTCTTGTTTAGTCTTCAGGAGAATGCAGTTGTGCCCTGTCAGTGCATTTTTGCGTCCTCAGGGGCAGGGCTGAGGCATGTCCGTGTAAAGAACGGGGATGGAACAGTTGGTCAGCTGCTGAAGGAATCCGTGCTCCCTGCAGCTCTCCTCCTACGCTAGCCCAAGGAGAGCTCTGCATCCCTGTGGTGGTGCTCTTGGCTTCCCATCTTGCCCCACCCCAGCACCTTCACATCAGATGAAGCAATAATAAATGATACGCCTTTTTAAATTTTTTTAATGTTTATTTATTTTTAAGAGAGAGAGACAGAATCCAAGCAGGGAAGGAGCAGACAGAGAGGGAGACACAGAATCCGAAGCATGCCCCAGGCTCTGAGCTGTCAAGAGCCCGACAAGGGGCTTGAACTCACGGACCACAAGATCATGACCTGAGCTGAAGTCAGACACTTAAATGACTGAGCCCAGGCACCCCTGAATATGTCTTGAACAGAAAAGGAAGAGGCAGTATATAAACCAGATTTATAAGCCATTTAAGATGTACAGAAAAGGCTGTGAGTAAACTTAGTCATGGAATTTGTATGAGAGCCCTGTTAAACTAGACTTAAGGGAACAAGTTTGCTTCTAATCTCTTTTCCCCTCATTATTGGTAATATTTTTATTTGAGAAAATTTTAAATACAGAAAAATCCAGAAAGTAATATAACATACTCATTTGCCCACCTCTCAAATTCACAAATTTTAATGTTGTCATTTTGCTTCAGGTTTATTTTTAATAAAATAAAATGTTGCAGGTAAAGTTCAAGTTTCCTTAGAAACATCCCCTTAGTCCCCTTCCCTTGTCAGCCTCCCTAGAGGTAACCATCATCAGGAATTTGTTGTGTATCCTTCCAGTCCATGATTTTCTACTTTTGTGGTATATATGTCATATATAAATCCTTTATATTGATTGGTGCATGTTTTAAAATGCATGAGTGTAATCATATGGATATATTATTCTGTTTTTTCCTTCTTGACATTATAATGGGTAGGTATAATTTGTTTAGGTATATTGTGATTACTGATGCGTTTGGACTTTTTCTAATAACTTATTTGGTGGTTTTTTTGTTATTTGTTCTTTTCTTTCCTTCCTTATTGTTAAAATTTGCTTGATTCCACTCTTGATTTGGAAGTTTATAGATCCTGTTTCTTATGTTAACAATTTTAATGGCTATCTTTAAATTTTATTTTGATAAAGTCTAAAATGATTCTGTGACTGTGTCATTCTCCAGAACAAAACAGGACCCTAGCTTGCTTTACCTTCTCATCCGTTCATCATCCTCTCATTTATGAGAGGTTGTTATGGTGTAGAACTATGTGATTCAGTATGGCAGTCACTAGCTTTGTAAGGCAATTACGCACTCTTTAAAAAGAAGAAGCTGAATCTTTTAAATTTTCAATTTTAATCAACTTAAATTCAAAATTTGTATTAGGTTCAGTTATTGGAACAATTTATATATTCTTGGAACAATCCAGATGTGTGAAACTACTATAAACTTGATGAACTCCAAATATAGATCAGGTGAGAACCTAGCATTTGCATGGGGATGTTCTGTTAAGTGTTACATACCTGCTGCATTTTGGAGATTTGGTGTTAAAACTTTGTGAACTATCTCATTAATGATTTGTAAATTGATTACATGTTGAGGTGATAAAATTTTAGATAGATTCAGTTAAATAAAATACTAAAATTAATTTCATCTGTTTCTTTTACTTTTTTAATGTGGCTCTTGGAAAATCTGGAATTACATGTAATATTTCTATAGGGCAGCACTAGTCTAGGATTCCTATTGAAACTTTTTTAAACACAAAAAGCAGGCATTATTTACAAGTAATAGTTAATTAGATTTGCCAATATTTTATACAATACTTCTTACATACTTTGCTTTCATCTGAATTCATTTTTCCAATTGCTGAATTTGATTCTTTACCAGCAGTTACTTATTGAAAGACTCTGCTGATGGCAGTCTCTTAAGTGTTCGTATTCTGAAATGTCTTTATTTTTCCTTTCTCCTTTTTTTTTTAAGATTATTTGTTTTGAGACAAGAGTGAGAGGGAGGAAATGTGAGTGGGGGAGAGGCAGAAAGAGAATTCCAAGCAATGCAGAGTCTGAGGTAGGGCTCAGACTCCAGAATCGTGAGATTATGACCTGAGCCAGAATCAAGAGTCAGACGCTTAACTGACTGAGACACCCAGGCACCCCTATTTTCCTTCATTCTTAAATACAGCTGGATAGAAGGTTCTAGGTTGACAGTTATCCTCAACTACTTGAACGTTACTTCATATTTACTTAAACTTGTATTTGCTAGTGAAAGTAATTCTTTGTAGATAATCCATCTTTTAAAACTCTGATAACTTCTGTTTTTTAAATGTTTATTTATTTTGAGAGAAAGAAAGCATACATGCAGGGAAAAGGTAGACAAAGTAGGAGAGAGAGAGAATCCCAAGTAGGTTCCATGCTGTCAGCACAGAGCCCAACACAGGGCTCGATCTCACGGAACACAGGATCATGGCCTGAGCCAAAATCAAAAGTCAGATGCTTAGGGGCGCCTGGGTGGCTTAGTCGGTTAAGCGTCCAACTTTCGCTTAGGTCATGATCTCGCGGTTCGTGGGTTCGAGCCCCGTGTCGGGCTCTGTGCTGACAGCATGGAACCTACTTGGGATTCTCTCTCTCTCCTAGAAATAAATAAAACATTAAAAAAAAAAAGTCAGATGCTTAACCGACAGCCCCCAAGCATCCCCAACTCCGATAACTTCTAAGATTTTTCTCACCTTACTACAGTTTTACTACAGCATGTTTCATGGTATCCATTTGTTTTGTTTCCATTTTGTTCCTTGGCATAAGCTTTTAATCTGGAGACTCACGACTTTAATTTGGGAAAATTCTCAGCCTCCATGTCTTTGCCTCAGATATGTGAATGAGACCTTTTTGTCGGACCATGGTTCTTTACTCTCTTGACCGTTCTGAGTTCAAACTGGATTAGCCTAAGTTTGCTCTGTCCTGGGAAATGAGTTGAGAACCCATCCCCCTTGGAATTCTTCAGATCCCATCTTACTCGCCTCATCCTTCCCATCAGCCCACCAGAGGGTTGAAGTACATCTGAGATCATCGCCATCGACCCTCAATTCCCATTACCCCCTTTTCTTTGTCTTTATTCCTCACAATCCCTTGGGACAAAATCTTTGGCCTTCTGCTTCAATCCCATCATACCATGCCCTACTTCCTGTCTCTGGCCTCATGGCTAAGAGTTAATGGTAGACTGGGCATGTGATAAGACAGCCTGAAATGATAAGTATTTTGAAATAGTATATCTGTTACTCTATGCAACAAAAACAGGTAACAAGGTTACAGGGAGTCTTTATGTGCTTACCTTTAAGGTTCTATTGAACATAATTTGATATTTAATCATTTGGAAGACTCATTAAGATACATGTTTCATTGCACAACATCTGTATAACAATTCGCCATCTCTGAAATGCTCTAAACATCTCACTTGGTCATAAGCATGACGCTTGGAGTTCAATGTCATCGTCCTCTGTCATTCATGGATGAAGAAACTGAGCCACTGATCAGCTCACTGGCCCAGATCACAACTCCTAGGTAGAGAGCCGACACTCAGGCCCTCATCCTGACCTGCGCACATGCTGCAGTACCACACTGATCCCAGGATAAAGAGCAGTTCCTTTGTTTTGACTAAATTTGTTACATGCTTGTCAATAGAAAGCTCTTATGGAGAGATTGCCAGAGTAACCAGCTTTGCCTTGAGCTGTAGCTCTTCACATTTCCAGTCTTATGTCCATTTATGTGAAGCCATTAACGTTTTCAGTTATACCTGCTTTTTTTATATGGCATGTGTCCAGGTTTCTTTTTTCAGTAATTTGCATCTGACACAGACATTATTAGGTCAGTGTTTAGAAAGTGATCTCTCTATCATATTGCTGTCACTAATTAACTTCATAGAAGAATCTTGAAAACTTTGTCATTAACATCCATTTTTAACTTTTTTAAATGTCCGTTAGCATCAGAATAGTTGTGTGCTGCTGCTTTAAGTGCCCACCAATTACAGGTAGATTGAAATCTACCAAGTGGCCTAACCAGGTATGAATGAGAGCCCAGTACTTCTTGACAATGGAGGGTCTGGTTTGTGGCCAGAAAGTCGCGTTTGCAACATGCAATTGAGCAAAGCCAAATAGCCTACCTAGGGACTATCTTCATATGCTCACACTTTGTAAGATTTTGCGGTCTCCAACTTGGCTGGCTAATACACAAGATGAGAAGCGGTGTTTCCCTTCATGATAGAGAAGGTTCCAGGGAAGAGGGGAAAAGGGTTGTTTGGGAAACAAGAAAGAACTCCATGAATATGGGAAGTCCTAGAGGGAGGTGAACTGACAGACTCTGGATTAAAGGTTTACTGTGCCCTCTGCCTTGAAGAAAAGCTTTTGACTTTCTAAAAGACTTTATATACTTCTAGCCTATGTTTTACATGTTATTTTATAATCTAAACTTTTTAACTTAGCATTATTTTAGGTGGGCTTTCTGTATATTCACATAGCCTAACTTATTTTAATCCCGTTGCATTAATAATTACATAGTTTCCTTAAATATTTCTCTGTTATTTACTGATCATGTGAGTTGTTTCGAGTCAGTCCATATTAGAAACAGCACAAATAAAATGGTATTTTTACAGTCTTTCTTTGTGTCCTGGTTCCAAAATTGGAATTACTAGATCTTTGTATGACTAGTCCGGTGTGTCTTTCTCGTACTGGCAGTTTGTTTTTTGAAAGTATCATATTAATTTACCAGCCCCACCAAACAGTAGGTTTTATGATCTTTAAATTTTTTTTTCTCATTTTATCAGCCGAGGCATTACTGCATAGCTGTTTCATTTTGCTAAAGCCAAACATTATGGCAGATGTCAGTTTGCTGTTTTCTCTTGGAAACTCTGTTATTCCTACCTTTTGCCCATTTGTGTCCTAGAGATTGGGTATCACCTTCTTCTACCTCTGTATGGTTTTAAAATGTGTGAAATAGTTTAATATTCTAATTATTTTAGTCATTTTCACCTTGTTTACTGTCTTTAGCCAATAAAAATATATTGGGATCTGCGGCGTGTGTCACATAAATCTAAGCATATTTTTCCCAGAGTTGTATGCCCCCTGTGAAGTAGTCAGGCTTGAGCTGTCACCAGAGCGGGCAGGTGCTGCCCCAGGGGGTCAGACCAAAAGTAGGAAACAAGCTAGCTGGAGTGGCAGGGCATTTGGCTGCCCTGCCAAGGCTGGGAATTTGGTTGATATGCTGGAGTTGATAATGGAAGAATAATAATTCATGACACATTTGTCAAGTCATATCAAGAAGCGGCTAGACATCAAAGCTAGGCAAGTACGAGACAAAAATATGTGCTCTGGCTGGGCTTTCTTAGCACCCTGCTCTCATCTTAGAGAAACAGAGTCACTGGAGCATGTGGTGGCTCCCTAGCACTGCCGCCACTGGCTCCTGGGTCTCTGTTCTTTCACTAGTGGTGGACTCATCAACAATCAATGAAAATTGCTTCGGGTGAAGGCCCATTAAAAACAGGGGCTCATATCAGTTCTTGCACCACTCCTGTTTTAAAATTAGAACAGTTATGCAGATAAATCATTTATCTGCATAACTGCTCTGTGTGTGCGTGTGTGTGTGTATAAAATGTATCCTCTTATAAATTTATCCCCCCCTCCCCGTGCCCCACAGAAAATATCTGTTGACTTATGTGGTCTGGAGAATTGAAAGAGCTGTTTTTTCAAATCTGTCTCTAATGTGTGCTTTCCAATTTAAATACAATTCACTGAAATATTTTGTTTCTAGTCTCCGGAGAATACAGAGGGCAAAGATGGATCCAAAGTAACTAAACAGGAGGTAAGTGTATCTTTGACTTCCTGTATTTAATTATTTTAACTGGAAATTTTTAAAATATTGTTAGGGTTGTGTGCATCTGAATGAATGCAATTCCGAATAAAGCTGTTGAGGCTACATAAACGAGAGATAAAAGTGTCACTGTGTAGTATTGCTTGGCCTAGGTAAATTTCAGTTGAGATCACTGATGAGACATTTTCCGCTTACTCTGTTGTTTATGCTTCTACCTGTCCGTCCTGCTGTCTGTTAAAGTAGATGCTGAGAATTCCTTCTGGGCAAAGAGGGAGATAATAGGTAAATTCATCAAGGAGAACAAAGTCTGCCTTTCACAGCAAGAAAATGAAAGACTGTTGATTTAATAAATTCTCTGCTCCAGTGAGTGAATTATACATTTCTTCTTTAATTCTGAATATTTACCTAAAAGGAGTCATCTCTAAAGTCCAAAACTGAGGAAGGACACACGAAATGTTGAAATACTGAACTTTTTTTTTTTTTAATCAGGAAAATTCTTAGGGCTTGGGATAATTTATTAGGCAACAACTCAAAGAAGCTCTGCATTAAAATACAGAAACCTCCAAAAAACTAAGAAGTCAAGAGAGATGGGTGCATTTGCCCACTGTGGTAATATCATGAACCTCTATAAGGAGATGGATGAAAAAGTAGCAAATTAGAGGCTAACAATGATGACAGCCATTCACATTTGCACAGAGCTTCACAGCGTGTGGAAAAGCTGCAGCTCTTACCCTTGAACTTATAAACTAGCCGAGGTCACTTGAGAGACAGAAACAGTATCTAGTTACAGATTCTTTGATTGAAGGAATCATATTGTGGTTTAATAATTCAGAGGCGTTTGTCATGCATAGCAGAACCCCTCCACAAATTTGTACAAGGAAATTTGTTCTGCCAAATGGAAAACCTTTAACAGAATCTATAACTAAATCAATGTAAAAGCCAAACAAACCAAGCTGCCTGTCACCAAGGCCCCACCATCCACTGACCCAGCATTTAGTGCCTCACAGAGTTCGAGAGGTGAAGTTTCTGATCTCAGGTCAAGTTACTAAACACATGCTGGAACCAGCCAGAAAATGATAAGTACTTGGATTTTGTACTTAAAATGGCAAAAATGTAATTTGTAGGACAGTTGGCTAAGTATAACAGATCTTAATGGTTTTAGATTTGGACACAAAATGCGTTTGGATTTTTCCTTTAAGAACTGCTATTTAAATTGATCTGTCAGTCAGAAAACCTAGAAACCATTACACACAGTAGATCTTGGATCGTGTAAACAGTCTTTCCTAGCCTTCTACACAGAGCAACCAAGCTGGTTAGAATATATGTAAATGATTCTTGCTTATACAGCTGTCTTATGCATATTATTTTAGCTCCAGAATTATAGCTATTTGTGTTACTTATATATTTTATTTTTAATATTTTAGTTTATATTATTGTATGTATTACATTGTCACCAACAAAAATCTTCCCTAGAAAACACTCTTTCCCTGTCATTTAAGCTAAGACCAGATTAAAACTCATGATTTGTCTTCAGAACATCAACACAATTGTTTGAAAAGTGAAAAGATCAGCCAGCTGGTGGTTTAGGGTAAGAACTTTCAAAGAGTATATTGATTGATTCTCCCCCCTCCTCAATTGACTGAATTTTCTAGTTACGTCATTGTGTGTGCACAGCCTTGACTGTAGTGAATAGATACCAGTCACAAAGTGGGAACCTGATTAGAAAATCCTCTTCGACTGCCATGATATTTGAAGGGCATAGTGCAGAGCATAGTTTTTGGACAATAAATGACCACAGTGCGTTTAAAGCATTACCCTTGGCAGTTTACAAAGCCCTTTCACATTCGTTGTTTTACCTGATCCGTACAATAACCCTGTAATGAGGGCAGAGCACATTCAGTCCTCAACAGCAATGTATTGTGTACCTGTAATGTGCCACGCACTGTTCCGGGCTCGGCAGAATCCACAGGGAGCCAAAGGAGGAAAATCTCTTCCTTCATGGAGCTTCCATTTTAGTGGGGGGAGAAAGAGAGTAAAATAAAATCATCGGATATTTGCTATGAAGAAAAATAAAGCCAGGAAAGGGAATAATGAATATCAGAGAATTGTTATTTTTGGTAACAGATAAACACATTATTTCCAGCTTTCTAGAGGCCACAAGGTCCTGAGAGAAATACATCATTTTCCTCAGGTGTCACAGCTTGTATATTGCAGAACCAGGAAAGATATCTGAGGCCTGATTCAGAGTCCTCTCTCCTCCTGCCGCTTTTGTGGTCATCAGTCATAAAAACATGGTTATCCAGTGCCTTTTCTCTGTCCTCTCCATTCCCCAGCCAAGGCTCTGACCTTTTTCAAAAAAAGTTAATTTCTTTTTGGGTCCTCATTTATCTTTGGAAATTAAAAACAACTTGACTTTTGGCTTTTGTTTGGAGGTACACGTGGTCCCTGACTTGTAATGGTTTGACTTACAATTTTTGGCTTTACTGTGGTGCAAAAGCGATACTTTCGGTAGAAGCCATGCGTCCAGTTTTACTCTTTTCCCAGACTGGCTGTATGTGGCATGGTGCTCCCCTGTGATGCTGGGCACGGCAGTGAGCTGCAGCTCCCAGTCAGCCCTGTGATCAGGAGGGTGAACAACCGACACACTAAAACCCTTCCGCACCCACGCAGCCATTCGGTTTTTCACTTTCAGTCCCATATCCAATAAATTACATGACATATTCAACACTTTATTATAAAATAGGCTTTATGTTAGATGGCTTTGCCCAGCTGTAGGCTAATATACATGTTCTGGGCACATTTAAGGGAGGCTGAGTTCTGATGTTCGGTAGGTTAGGCATATTAAATGCATTTTCAGCTTAAGACAGTTTCAACTTACGATGGGTTTATCAGGATATAACTCCATTGGAAGTTGAGGAAGATGTGTATATAGTCAGGCTTAGAAGTGTTAAGAAATCTATAAAAATAAACATAACTTCAGACTCCACTGGAATGGCACATATGTTTCAAGCAATATTCAGCAAAGTCCAGTGATTCTACTTGAAGCCGGCTACCCCGGTGAACTTTGCCATAGAGAGATTAGACTTCCACGTTCTTTTGCAACGTTGAAGTAAAAGGCTCTGTGTCCTGGAGTAGTCTTCACCAGAATTTGCTCCAGCCCTGGGAACGATGTAGTAATCAAATGCTTTTTGAAAAATTTCATTGTGGCCAGCACCTGTACACCAGATTGACAAACCCTCCCATTATTTATCTTTGTAACTCTCGGTGACGTGTCATTCTGAAAGTCTTCTTTCTCCTCTGAGAACCACTTTTGGCCACTTCTGAAGATTCACAATCAACAAATTGGGAGAAATTCTGATTATCTCTCTTTTCGTAGTAACCCTGCCCAAGAGACTGAGTCTCAAATGAGTACTTAAAATTCTAGTGCTCTAAGGAGGAAAAAATAGCAGTCTAGTCTGTTATATATCCAATAAATATAGCCCAATCATTTATAGATTTTAAGGCTGTGAAAGCTGATGGAACTTTCCAGGAAGGTGTACACGCTTGCATGCATAAGCATGCTGCTGACTGTGAGTGAAAGGTTCATCTCAGCCTCCACTGTTTGCAGTGAAAAAGAAAAATCTCTTACGATGGTTACTGGAAAGGAAAATTTAAGGAAAGTCCTTTTTTTATAGCATAGAAAGAAGAGCTGGTAAATTTTAGACAGAAAGTCGTAAAATGATTTTGCAGTAAAAGATATGCTTTTTAGAGATGGTTGGTTTAGACAGCCTGAAGAGGCAGACCTTGTTTTTGCATGAATTTCCTAGGCTTTTCATTTTCAAACTCTTGTATTGGGCCTGAATTGTAAAAAAAAAAAAAAAAAAAAAAAAAAAAAAAAAAGAAGGGAGTCCTTCAGATCAGAACAGGTTTTGGGCCCTGCAGAGCGGTGCTTGCTTGGGTTGGAATGTTTCTGGAAACCCCGAAGGGCTCTCTGACATCCGCCTCTTCAGTGCGTCCAGGTGTTCCCATGGAGAAGAAGGGAGCAGCAGCACCAGAGGTGGAAAATCTGTCACATGATTTGGCTTTACTTCAATGAGATTTTCCTCAGGACAACTGCTTGGTGGATAGGAAGGCAGTTATGAGTAATAGCTAATGGTCTCTTTTCAGGCCTCAAACTAGATAGTAACCAAGTGGTGGCCTTAGCACACCTCACCCCAAGTTCACACTACTGCACATTTCTGGCGCTTACCCATTCTCTTCACCTCAGCATTTGTCGAAGGCCCCTGCTAGGCACTGGAGCTGCAGAAATGCAAGAGAAAATGGTCTTCTCTTGGTGAGAAGTGCAGGAGGGGCACAGACATGAGATAGATGAGGTGAACAGTGAGGTAAGGCCAAGGCGGTACACATAAGTCGACACCAAGTAGAGAGGGGTTCAGTTAAGGACCTTTCACGCCTCTTGAGCATAGAGGCTGCCATTTTTTCCCTCCGAGGGTACATTTTCTGAGCACTCTTCTGCCGGCTGTGCTTCACTTAGGAGATGGTAACGTCATAGTTCTTGAGGCCATGCAGAAGCATCAAAGAATAGCTCTGTTTCGTAATTAGTGGATGATCCTTTGCTCTTCCGTGTTCGAAAAGCATCTGAAGAAGCACAAGTTACCCACTTGCTGCCTGGTTTTAATACTACCTTTTCTTTGGTGATACCCAGTTCATTGCAATTAACCATCCCGAGAAAGGCAACACAGGATTTGGGCTCTGGGTCCCTGTGACTCATGGATGTGTTATCATGAATGCACCCATCAGTCCACTCATGATAATCCTAGCAGACACCATGGTGTCCTGCGGAGCATGTGATACAGGCATGCCTCCCATACTGCATGTCAAGCTGTACATCCTCTTTCCTGGTGCAGTGAATATATCAGGGCCACCACTTCACCGACACAGTCTCCTAGTCTCTGCACATTCTGTTAGCTGGCCTTAAGTCCAGGTCTGATTTTACCTCAGGACTCCAGGGTTAAAATTATTCATGGAGGCCCTGGCCCTTCATTTCCTTCTGCAGTTTAAAGAGAGAGGAGTTTAACTTCCTCTGGCTATTTTCAGCGAGAAAGTTCTTAGATGTGAAGATGGCAAGTATTTCTTCCAGTTTGGCCTGACCAGCTGACCTATCCTGACCTCAGCATGGCTTCCAGCATTCCATAATTCCTTGCAATTATGGCACAGGTTCCCACTGACCATTTTTGCTGACCGCCTTAAAGAAATTATTTGAAACATTTAAGCTATTGTAAGGAGGCAAAGTCTGCATAAGGCAGCAGGAATTAGGGGAAAGATTTGAGTCCATTTTTTCAGCACGTATTTTTGAGAATCTCCATGCTAGGTGGCACGTATACTATTCTAGCAGAGACAGAGCAGTGAGTAAAACAGACAGAGTATGGAGTGTTTATTTCTGGAACACTTTTCAAGAAAGGCAGTTATACTCTCAGAATGTGAAATCCCTTGGGGAGCCATCTTTTGCTGATGGTAAGTAGAATATCAGTTCTGTATGCTTATTTCTGAAATGCCTAACGTTTTTGCTATTTTAAATTTTCTTTGCGGCCTCATTTGCTTAATTTGCATCCTTGAAGAGAAAAAGATTTCCTGAAAGATACTAATCTCAACCCAGTTTTTCTAAATGTTCTCAACTTCCAAATTAAAAGGGAAGATTTAGTGAACTTTTTATGCTATCTCAGTCTTTCATTAAACATATGCATTTAGCAGATAAATAAATGCGCTTATTTTGTTACAAGTAAGAGGAAGTATTTCTTGTGAACTCTCTTTAAGATTTATAGTCATTCTCTTTCTAACATAGTAACAAGTCAGGGAACTCCTATTTTGGTTTCTACACAATTATGCAAGTCTTCTTTTGTATTAATGTGTAAGTTTTAGTTCTATTTGTAAGGAACAAGAGTCAGACTGGAACTAGCTCTTAAAAAGCTCCTCAGCTCTCCTATTTCATTTGTATCACACAAGTAGACTATGGGTTGGAACCTAAATTAATCCTTTCTTTGTCTTACCCACAACACCCTTAATTGGGAGAGGCCGTTTCTTTGACTAGTGTGTCTACCCCTCTTCAGAACACTTCTTGTTGAGTATTATGGTCCACAGGGCACTTGAAGTATGTTTTACTGTGCTCACCTGGAGAGCGTAATGGGAGTCCTACATTATACTCTTTTAACAAAGTAAGATATCAAGAATGAATTTTTAAAAGTCAGCTAGGTTGCATATAATAAAATGATATATTTTTCCATTTCCTTTGTAGCCCACCAGAAGGTCTGCCAGATTGTCAGCGGTGAGTACTTTAGAACCCCCTTGTTAGTTCTTATGAATACATATTCCCTCTGTTCAGGACAAAGCAGCAGAAGGAAGATTAAGGTGTTATTTCCCTTGAGTTTTTTTATTTCCTTTTTGTAAATTAACCTGGGTCACAGTCTCTAGCAAATGTGACCAGTGTTGCCAAGCAATTCACTTGATCGGATATGTCAGTGAAAAGTAGCAGCCGGCCCCATTACCAGGAGTACAAAGCCCAGGAAGCTGTTCGATATTTCTAGATCTCTGAAACAAAAGAAGCACATTAGCAAAGACCTACCCTTCTGATTCTACATATGATGTGCTAAAGTGGAGACGAATTCTGCTCTCTCTCCACGGCTTATACTTTACTCAGAAACGTGCGGAAAGTTATCGGAATCCATGTGCTTTTAGCCTCATTTCAGAACTAGACAATCTTTGAAAAAGTAACGATTCTACTTTGTTACTCAGAGTCTCCCTCTGTGAAAGGGAGAGGCCAGGGTTATGATCATTAAAGGCTAGGATGGGCAGCAGTGACCAAGCCTTGGCCATGAATGGGCTCCAACCCTTCTCACGAGGCTGTGCTCCTTGCTGGCTCTTGTGCTCCTCCTTGCCGCTCTGCTGATATACCAGCCGTTACTCTGCCACGAGCGGTCAGCGTGGCTCTCTGGTGGAGGATGTTGGTTAAAATAGCTGCAGCCCTTGCTGAGCCCTGAGATGTAGAGGGAAAGCCATTGGCTTGTTGGCTGCCAAGAGCTGCTAGCTACTTTGGTCTTCAGGGAAGCATGGATTTCATCTCAAACCCCTGTGCCTGGCACACAATAGGGACTCAATGCAGAAAAGGCTATGAGGGCACTGACAAGTTCCAGAATAGACCCAATTTAGGGTTGGGTAAGGCAGTGTTTCACGAAAGTTCCAACTGAAGGGAGCAATATCAGAGCCACTGGAAAGATGAATGGAGGAGAGGTCTGTCTGCACATAATGCAATCATGTGCGTACACGGTTAATCCAGATTCTGCCAAAGCCCCCTCAAGATGGTGTGCTCTGTCCAATGTTAACTTTCACCGTGAACTTTCATGATTCTGGAGTTATATTTTAACTTTCATTAGGCTTAACTATAGATTGTCCTACAAGCCATTGTATTCTGTGGATCTCTGTCCCATCCAGGGAGTAGACCTTATAAGTCAAATAGAAATCAAAATTTAAAATCAAGCTTTTCTTAGCACCATGAACCAGCAGTATAAGCACCTTCCACTGAGGTCGTTGGCCGTGGTGCCAACAGTCTCCTGGGTGGCCAGTGCGATCACTGCCTGCAGAATCTTATCTTTTCCTGTCCCATTGAAACACTTGAATGCTGAATGGAGGAGAGGTCTGTCTTTACAGAAAATATAAAAGAAAATTATTTGCTGTAAATTGTGACAACACATATATGTTAATACAATATATCAAAGCCTGGCATTACAAAATTTTTTAAATTCTGAAAACTTAGGAGCCGTGCAAGCTGCTGTATTTGGGGAACAGACCACAGATTCAGGGTGGTAAGAAGCTTAACAGAGACATCCCTCACTTTTCAAACCCAGTTGTCCTTTTTTATTTGAAACGTCCCGTCTTAATAGCCAATCTTCTGGAATTGAACTGTCTACAATTTTACTTCACGCCCCTGATGAACAGAGCCAGATTCAATATGAACCTGAACCACCTACAGTCATTGGGAACAAACGTATTTTTCTCCAGAGGAGGAGACCCTGGGCAGCGTTTTCTGTTTAAAAGCCATTCTCCCAAGCGTTGGGAGAAATGTACACTTATTTTTTTCTAGCTTGAGGAGAGAAATATTTGCCCTAAAGTAGCTGTAGAAAAGCAGAGGCTTTAACTAGTTATCTTCCCCA